>NC_081249.1:159073869-159377776 GCF_030490865.1 Poecile atricapillus | reverse complement strand
TAAACATAGATACATGCCCAAATTGATATTTTTAAATGCTGCCCTGAAGTTTGCTGCGTGGTCAGGGAGAGCAGTGATGCACTCCATTGTTCCCTGCTATGATGTCATGCTCAGACTTTGCCTTGGTTAAACAGAATTCAGTTTACTGGACTGCAGCACAATGTCTTTAGGGAAGACAAATCTATTGCTGTAGAAGAGATGGAAAGAAGTAACGTAGAAAAAAAACCAGGCAACATAGGGAAATGAGTATAAATTCTGACTAAAATATTTGCTGCCTATATTTTTCTCTACACCTTTACAGAAGTAGATATGCACACTCATCTATACACACACTCAAACTGTGCATAGCTCAAGGCTGTGTTTATTTTAATCTTGGGAACTAGGACAAGCCGAGATTCACTCTTAGGACTTGCATCATCACTAAGATTGCTCTTAAACATGCAGTCTTATATCACACTGTTCATTCTTTTTATTCACACTAACCATTCGTGGAGTGCACATAATGGGTCTAATCCTGCTAGCTGTCCACTGATGTTAATGAGAGCTAAAGACATAGGGCATGGTACAACACCCAGTGGTAAATTAATTCATTTCCACAGAATCTGAAAACTCTGTGGGGGGATAGTGAGGGGAAGAAAGAGGATGGCCTTTTAATTATGTTGGGAGATCCTGAGCTAGAAGAGAAATCTGAAGGGACTGAGTGGAAAGAAGGAGGTCTTTCCTTCTCACTTCCTCCCTCCCTCCCACCCTCCTGGCCTCCAAAAAAAAAAAAAAAAAAAATCAAAATCAAAAAAACCCTGGGGCCAGTCCTTCCCGAATAAGGACAGTTGGCAGGTATGTGTTAATCTTCCCGGCACTTCAGAGGAGCCACGCACAGAGGCTCACCTTGTCTTTTCAAATCGGCGCTTCCTGTCCTTCAAGAGTTAACCTTCTCTGGAACATTTATTTCACCATCTCAGAGAGAAAAAAAAAAACAAAAAAAAAACCCCAACAACCCCCCACACACACGAAAAAAAACAACCCAACAAAAAAACCCAAACCTGAAAACCCCCCAAACCCAACCTGCAGAGCTGAGAGGCTGCAGATCACAAGGCCATTCTGATAGCCTCCTGTCCCCATGGCAACAGCAACGGCATTTATCAGTTCCTTATGAGAGCAGGCACAGCAAATCTGCATTGCACATGGCAGCCTTCCAGCCTTTCAAATGAAAGAGCACTTTGAACTGCTGCCAAGTGTGGAAGGAGCAGAGCTGTCAGGACTGCTTAATGCTGGCAGTTTGTACTTGGGAGCCTTTCAGTTCCCAGAATCCTTCAGCATGGCAGCCTGCCAGGTACTTAGCGGAAGCTAAAAACTAACCCCCAGACCATTCACTGCAGTGCACTCAAAATTTTCCACATGTACCATGTCACAAGTGCAGACTGTACAATGAAAGCAAACGCCTTCTGCTTAGGATTCTGATTTTATTAATAATCTAGGAAAAAGCAATCAGAGATTAACTGGCTGACAGCACTACGGTATAGCCACTGTTTATAACTCGGGGTGTGTGTGTCAAATGTGTATTTCATCCCTTAGAAATAGAATTTGCTCAGACAACAGGGGCTGCACAGCCCTAAATCTACATGCAGTACCTGAATGTGGGGAGATTGGTGTTAGCAGGAGGGGAGAGGGTGGTTATTTACGGTGCAGTATTTTTTAGCAGTCATTATCAAATGCACAGCAGTGAGATGTGAAACAGAAAAATATGACAGTATTGCTGACTGGTAACTATTTTTTACCCTTACCCTCTGCATTTTGATGACATTGTGAGAATCTCGGAAACCAACTGATGAGTGTAGCAGAGATACATGGCTCTTGGTGGGTTTCCTTTCAGTGAAGAGTTTTCATGTGAACTTTTTATTGTTTTGCATTACCCAAAGCACAAGGGCTTCTATTGGCAGAGGAAACAAATTGGCACAGTTCTGCTTTTTTTTTTTTTTTTTTTTTTTTTTTTAATCTGCACTGAGATCAAGGGTAAGGGCTTCATTTTCAGCACTAGTCATAAGCCTTTAGCACAAATAGAATGAAAATTGTCTGTCGCTCAGGCAGTTGGACAGGGTTCAGGAAAACTATGTCTGGCACTAATTCCAAAGGGAGGAAGGTTTGGTTCAATCCAGCATCATTAATTTCAGTAAACTGTTTTCACTAGTCTATATCCCACTAGTCTATATCCCACTGTTCAAGAGCTGTTTATTATCTTTTACTAAATAATGTCTTTTGGAGAAGAGAGTAATGAAAAATACCTGATATTATTTACATACATATGTATACTCTCACATGTATGTATACACATAAATAGATATGGTATGTGAGGATGTATTCTCATTTTTTTACTTTTCTATTTTTCTAAACAATTGCTTGTTTCTTGCCTTCCCATTACAAATACATTTATAATGCCAAATATAAAATAGTAAAAATAGCCCAGAAGGCAAAAGAGAGAGAGAGAGAGAGAGATGAAAAAACCCTGGAGCAAAGACAATCTCCACAAATTTGTGAGTTTCACAAAAAAAACAAGGAAATGTAGAGCCTCTTTTTCAGCTTGCAGCTATCTTTGGCTGCTGCTTGAAGATTTGACTTAATTCACCCGGGCAGTAGTGTCTAAAAGTAATACACCAAGACAGTTAATTTTGGCACTTAGTCTCCCTTCGGAATTTTACCAACAGTCTTTGTAAAGAAGGTAAATTATCTTTTTTTCCTCTTGGTTTGTCCCCATAGCTCATCTTCATATGTGCTAATAAAAGAAACTGCCCACACCCCTCCTATTCTCACCATTATCCTCTGTCCATATCATCTTTCTTTCAGTAAAAATATTAATCAGCATTTGTAACATGGTCTTGGAGAAAAAGTGGGTTTGGGCTTTTCAGATGGCCTAGTTAGAGAGGAAAAGGAGGTTATGCTGAGTGAAATAAGATAGTGTCAGGGTCTCCTTTTCTTCCTTTCCCTTCCTTTCTCTTTCCCTTCCCTTCCCTTCCCTTCCCTTCCCTTCCCTTCCCTTCCCTTCCCTTCCCTTCCCTTCCCTTCCCTTCCTTCCTTTCCTTTCTTTCCCTTTCCTTTCCTTTCCTTTCCTTTCCTTTCTTTCCTTTCCTTTCCTTTCCTTTCCTTTCCTTTCCTTTCTTCCTTTCCTTTCCTTTCCTTTCCTTTCCTTTCCTTTCCTTTCTTTCCTTTCCTTTCCTTTCCTTTCCTTCCTTTCCTTTCCTTTCCTTTCCTTTCCTTTCCTTTCCTTTCCTTTCCTTTCCTTTCCTTTCCTTTCCTTTCCTTCCCCCCTTTCCCACCTCCCTCGTTTTTTGGAAAACACAGTAAAGTTTTGTTCAGTTCTCAAGTGTTATTAATCACTGGGGGAGGCCAAAAGCAGGGATATTTTTCTTGGCAGCACGTTTTGATAAACAATCTGTGTATGGGGTGAAGGGAGGGAGGAGCCTGTCTTGCTGGTAACTAAGCTAATGTTTGGCAGATCCTTTACTGTCACGAAAGTGCAAGTGGCTCTCAGTGGTATAGCCTTAAAAAATGTACCGATTCAGTTGATTCATTGTTGTTGATCGTTTACTACGTCCACAGGATGTAAGATGAAAACAGTCCAGGAAAAAGTAAAAATAACAACAGTGGAGGCCCCAGCTCTGCACATCCCAGCCTACAACACACTGCCCAGTCGCTAGTCCCTTGCAGAGTGAGCAGAATTAATTATAGGTGTCTTATTTTGCACTGTAAGATTTGGCAAAGGCTAATGTGTGGAAATATAGGCTCCCAGGCAATTTTTCAAACCTTAAAGACAGCTGTAGGAAAGTCGGTGTGGGGTGGGTCTCCAAGAGGGACTCCTCAGTGCTCCCTGGGGCAGAAGCGAGAGGCTGTGCCGGGGCACTTGGAGAGCTGCCGCGGCTGCACACGTGGGGCGGCGGCCCGGCTGCGCCCTCGGCTCCGCTCTCCAGCATCCGTGTGGAAATGGGACCGGGAAAAGCAGAGGAAACGAGAGGCAACGTCCCTTAAGAAATGTGTCTTAAGAAGAGTTCCTAGATGGGAACGCAATAAGCTCTGTATGTCAGCAAGGCTCGCTACCTGAAAAATGGTAGGAAAAAACCAGAATTATAATGAGATGAGAACTGAAACGATAAACAGAAACATGTAACTACTCCTATTCTTTGTAACTGAGTGTTTTGACACTTCCTGGCAGCTTCTAGTAGAAGACAATGTTGTTTAACTTTTAATTTGACAAAATTATGCAACTTCTTCCTGAAGTGTTTGTGTTTTGATTTGTTGAACACACTCTCTTTACCACCAAGTGCTCTGTTCACTGCTAATCTCTGCATTGTTTTGAAATCATTTGATTGTGACGGATTTTATTTGCTATTCTGAGGTAAATCCATGTAAATTACACTTTCTGGAGTGCGCTACCCTTCTCGTTCTTGTATTTTTTTCCGGCTGCTGTTTTGATCAGTAAAGGAAGAGCCATTTCTGTAGGTGAGTGCCTGCAGAAGAGCCAGCTGCTGTGCCGGCTGCAGTGATCAGTGCCAAAACTTTGTAAAGCAAGCAGGAAAGAGTTAAACATATTCCCAGGCTGTGAGCATTTAGAGCCAGACCAGACTGTTCATTCCCAAGCTGCTGAGATCATAGGCTCCTAATTATTATCGCTTGCAAACTTTGGGGCTGTCCTATATTCTGCATAATTAACGCTGGACTGCTGATCGATAATCCACAGTACTCCTTTCTCATCCAGATCAGCAGTAACCCCCGTGTTTTGGGAGCTCATGGCTGGGAGTGGCACGGAGTGGTGCAGCCAGACCACCTGGGTTTTGTCACTTTGTCCTTCATGGTGTGTTACACCCTCTGCTTTCCATACCTGCTGGTGGCACTAAGAAAGGTAGTGGCCAGCTCCTGCACGCCGTATTTTGTATGATCATTTTGATTCCTTAATTTAAATGAATTGATACTTCACCTACCGTTTTACTGTTACACAGACCCATATGTGGATGTGTGTACCTTCAAATAAAGATGGCAATAGGAACAAAGGGAAAGGGATTATCGGATGGCAGTATTTATCCTAGCACTGAAAGAGAGGAATTAGTAGATTTCACTTCTGATTGTAAAAATTATAGTCCTTGTCCCTTGGGACTACTGGCAGGTCATAAACTTTGGGCAATCTCTGCAGAATCCCTAACACCACATCCACAGTGTTGACTTGTGTTCCTGCACAAAAAGCAGTAGCTGGGTGGCAATTGTTCACAGCTGCAGCTCCATTCCTCCTTGCACTCCCCTTCATCTCACTAAACATTCTACTGTTTGGGGGGTACTTATGCTATTTTTTGTTTGCTCGCTTCTTTCTTTCAGTTAGCCAGATTAGACACCTGAATGGATTCATTGTTTGGGCTTCCTCTTTGCCTCCTTCAAAAGTAATATTAATCCCTGGATTATTTCAGAGATAAACACCAGACATGTTTTAGTATAAATCCATCAAGACCGACCTGGATTGCTCCTGTCCCGTCACTCACATGGCAAAGAAAAAAAGGCAGAAGGTGAGCAGGAAAGCTTGCTGCTACCCTCGCAAGGACAGCGCTGCCATAGATGTGAAGCTTGTTACATTGCCACCGTTCAATCTATTTTTCCCTACCCAGATTAGATTGATACTGACAAGTCGTTCCCTGTGAAGGTGCCACAGCGTGGCATTTATTTGCATTTACATTGCAGTTCTCTTCATCAATCAGCTTTGCAGAGATCACTGCTGCTGCTGGCCATATTGTTGCTATGCTGACACTTCATCCTTAAGTGCCGCTTGCGTAATGGTACAGTACGTGCCCATGACCAAAGTTTAAATCAAAGTTTAATCATTACGGAAAGACAAACATATTTCCGCAACTGTGTATGCTGCAAGTAAGAGTAAAGGCAGTTTGGTCGGGTCACAGATGCTAATCTCTCTCTTTTTCTATTCACAAACTATAAAGGGAGTTGACAGCACCTGTAAATGGTTTTCTGAGGCTAGATTATATCTAAGGTTATTATTATTTACACCCACTATAAAGACTGTTTTTGTGAGCTAAGAAGTCTGTTCCTGTGAGGTGAGTTTACCAAAAAAGGGCTTTCTTGCAGGAGGATTCAGTGGAGCAAGGATCCAGGGTGAGGGGTAGTTCAAGCACACGGAGTGCCTTGTCATGTGTTGGATTTGTGTAACCCGGGGACTGAAATGCAGTCAGGATATGCTGCAGTTCTGCATTCCCAGACATGCGGGATGAAGGCAAAGCTTCAGCTCTCTCAACCCGAGTTTTTTAAGCAGAGGCTGACCTTTTACCACAGCCCAGTTCAGCTCCTCATATGAAGATCAACGTGGGGCAGTAAAAGGATAGGAAAGGAGATGACATTCCAGTATGAATCAGAGGGAACACATGCTTGTTTAGTCAAGTAAAGACATATTGATGTAGAAATCCTGCAGCCATCACTAAATCACTGTGGCTGGAAGTAAAGACTTTTACTTTGACCAGCTTTCATCTGCCATGCTTCTGTGAAGCTTCTGTAATGTCCACAGTTTAGGTGTGAAATTTCTAAGTGTGAAATCCACTCCTCTTTAGCGCATCTTCTTCAGCCAATTTGCATACAGGAGACTCACATAATTCGAAGACTTTTCTATCTCTGCTTACTGCTTCTACACTAAGTAGAAGCAGTAAGTAGTCTTTTTTCCCCTGAAAAAAAAGTCACTTTGTCACAATTGATTTTCTAACTGTATTTTATCTGGTCCTACCATTTCTGTAACTTCAACGTATGCATTTCATTAAGCCTTCCCTATAAAATAATTCCACATATATATAATCAAACTCATTTGCCAGCTTTCTAGATTAGAACCAGACACGTATAAAACGCTTTAGACGACTAAAAATGGAAATGACACGTATTGGTGATATGAAATGAAATACTGAAAGGAAGGTATTTTGTCGTGTGTGTTCCAAAACGTTATTAATCGAAAAGAAGGTATTTTTCCGCGTCGGTGCTCCATAGCTGCCGGTATAAGGGAGCCGGGCACCTCGCCATAGAAATACTAAGTCATTTTAAAGCGCAGAGGGAAACCTGCAGTGGACGGGGGTTTCGGCGTTTCTGGCAACAAAGGAATCAGGAAGAGGTACTGAAAGAAAGAAATCCATCCAACACAGCCCAGCTGGGAGAGGTTCCGCGTTCGCCGAGCGTGCGAGCGCTTCCCCCCCACCCCCCTGTACCCCCTCCCCCGCTGCGCGCTGTCTCCGCGGGCACCGTGCGCCCGGCTGAGCGCCAGTGACGCGCTGCCGGTGGCCGCCCGCAGCGCACCGCGCCGGGTCCCGGCCGAACCGCGGCCCCGCGGTGACAATTTATTATTCTTTGGACGCAGGCAGCGATGTCGATGTTTGCAAAAACAGCCGCCGACTGCAACGAGAGCAAAAGCGGGTTCTGCAGAGCCCCTCCTGGCCAACACGGGCACCGGCGTGGCCGCGGGGCCGGGCGGGGAGCGGGCAACTTCGGGGATCGCGGGCGGGAGAAGGCAAGCTTCGGGGGTTTTATTTTGTTTTCCTGCCAGTGAAATGAATTCTCGGCTTATTTGCATGAACCGAGGCTGTTTTGAGTAATTTGCCTGTTAACAGTGTTATGCAAATGTTAGCTAGCTATTTAAAGGGGGAATTAGAAAAAAACCAAAAAAACAAAAAAACAACAACAAAAAAAAAACCCAAACAAACAAAAAAAAAACCCCACAGTGTGTTCTCACAACGCCGGGGAAATCCTATGTCCCTTTGCATTAGCGAGATGAGATCACAGCGATTACTCACCTGCCTGGCCTCTCCTACACCCTTGAGCAATTCACAGCACTATCTTTCCCAGCCCAACCTTAAACACTTGGCAAACATGGCTGGTTTAAACAAATCAAAAGTGGAAGAGCTTCTGATGCAGTCACAGGCTTACAAAAACTGTGTCATTCTGTCACTGGGATCACTGAAAGAGAAACACGAAATCGGATATTAAGGCGGGATCCCCCATTTGCCTCAGCAGCCGGATCGCACGGGAATCCCACCGACAGTCGCGGTGGCAGAAAGCCGCGCAGCCGTCACGGAAGCAAAGCGGGGCGAACCGCGGGTTTACAAAATCCCGAAAGCGAGGCATCTGAACTTAGAAAGCGCAGTCAGGGAAAAAAAAAACCAACCAACCAAACAAAAAAAAACCCCCACCACCCACCACCGCCACCACGACGGCAACTGTGCATGCGCGCCCTGGCCGCGGTGCCGCGGCGGGGGGCCGGCAGCACGGCCGGGGAGGAGGGTGAGGGCGCGATCTGGCGTTCAAGTTTCCAAACATAGCCGGCAGCGCAGGCTGCCCGCGCCCCGCCGCGCTCCAGCTGCGGCCGCGCCGGGGAGGGCGCGGGCAGCGCGCCGGGCATGCGCACCCCGCGCAACAAGTGGGCTCCGCGCCGGCGGCCGGGGGGAGGGGAGTGGGGCGCGGGCGCTCGGCGGTGACGCGGGGCCCCGCCCGGGTGCAGCCGAGCCGGGAGCACGGCGCGGAGAAGGGGAGGGGCGTCGCGGCGCGGGGGGAGCGCGGCGCGGCGGAGGGGGCGCGCAGCCACACGCGGCGGCGCGCAGCACCCCGCGCTCGGACTGCGAGCAGCGGCGAGGATGTGAGTGAGGAGCAGGCGGCGCCGCTCGCCACGCTGCTGCCGCCGCCGCTGCTGCTGCTGCTCTCGGACTGCCACAGTTCCGCCGGCGCTCAGGGAAGCCGCCGCCTCCGGGACCTGAACGGCTCCGTGCGGGGTCCCCCTGTCTTGCTCACGGCGGTGGTTCAGCACGTACTGAACTGCAAGCTCACGAGGCAGCCGTGGCGGGTGGAAGGTGACCCCCCCATCTTCCTCCGTGCACCTCCGCCTCCTCCCGGAGGAGGAGCAGCAGCAAGCGGAGAGCTAGAGAGCGCAGGGAAACAGAAGCGGCTAGAAGGCGACCCCCACCCAGCCAGCCCCCCGGAGGAGCAGTGGAAGCGTTTCCCACCCCACCGGGGCAGCAGCGGCAGGATCAGGTAGAAGAAGCCATCTCCGGCAGCAGGAGCGAACTGAAAGCAGACGATCCCCCTTGCTGAAACGGGCAACAGGATCAGGTACGGAGAGCCACCCCCCCCCTGCAGCCCGGGGGGGAAGACTGAGCCAGCCCCTACCCCGGCGGCAGCAGCTCCCCAGCCAGCAGCACCATGTCCGCCGCTCAGGTGTCCTCGTCGCGGAGGCAGTCATGCTACCTATGCGATCTGCCCCGCATGCCCTGGGCCATGATCTGGGACTTCACGGAGCCCGTCTGCCGGGGCTGCGTTAATTACGAGGGCGCCGACCGCATCGAGTTTGTGATCGAGACGGCCCGGCAGCTGAAGCGGGCGCACGGCTGCTTCCAGGACGGTCGCTCCCCGGGCCCCCCGCCGCCGGTCGGCGTGAAGGCAGTGACGCTCTCCGCCAAAGAAGCGGCGGCGGCGGCGGCCCAGCAGCAGCTCAACCATGTGGATGCCACCTCCAAGGCGGCCTCGGCGGGGCTGACCCAGTCCAGCCTGGACCGCTACGGGCTCAGCGCCGCCGCGGCGGAGCAGCGCAGCCGTTTCGAGTACCCGCCGCCGCCGGGCAGCCTGGGCAGCAGCCATGGCGCCCGCCTGCCCAACGGGCTGGGGGGGCCCAATGGCTTCCCCAAGCCGCCTGAGGACGGGCCGCCGGAGCTGAACCGGCAGAGCCCCAACTCCTCCTCCTCCTCTTCCTCCTCCCGTCGCGGGGCGCACGGGGGGCTCGTGTCTGGCCTTCCCCCGGGGGCCGCCGGCGCTCAGATGAACGTGCCCCCCAACCTGCTGCCGCAGACGCTGTTGAACGGCCCCGCCGCCTCCGGCGTGGCGCTGCCTCCGCCGCACGGGGGCCTGAGCGGCCGCGGCGGCGGGGGTCCCCCCGCTCCCTCCGCCTCTTCCCAAGGGGGTACCTGCGGCGGCGGTGCCGGGGGAGGCGGCGGCTCGTCCTCCGAGGCCTGCGGCAAGCGGCCGGGCTCGGTATCCAGCAGTGACCAAGAGCGGGAGCTGAAGGAGAAGCAGCGCAACGCGGAGGCGCTGGCCGAACTCAGCGAGAGTTTGCGGAATCGGGCCGAGGAGTGGGCCAGCAAGCCCAAGATCGTACGGGACACGCTGCTCACTCTGGCCGGCTGCACCCCCTACGAGGTGCGCTTCAAGAAGGATCACGCCTTGCTGGGCCGCGTCTTTGCCTTCGACGCCGTCTCCAAGCCGGGCATGGACTATGAGCTGAAGCTCTTCATCGAGTACCCCAGCGGCTCCGGCACCGTCTTCTCCAGCGCCTCCGGCGTGGCCAAGCAGATGTACCAGGACTGTATGAAGGACTTCGGCCGCGGCCTCTCCTCGGGCTTCAAGTACCTGGAGTACGAGAAGAAGCACGGCTCTGGCGACTGGCGGCTCTTGGGGGACCTGCTGCCCGAGTCTGTGCGCTTCTTCAAGGAGCTGGTGGGTGCCGACATGCTGCCGCAGCCCTACCTGGACGCCAGCTGCCCCATGCTGCCCACGGCGCTGGTGAGTCTCCCGCGGCCGGGGGCCGGGGCCGGCGGGGCGCAGGGCACGGCCGCCGCCTCTAGGGGACCTGGCGGTGGCGGTGGCGGCGGCGGCGGCGGGGCGATGCGCAAGAGGAAAGCCTCTCCTGAGCCCTCGGACTCGGCCGAGGGAGCTCTGAAGCTCAGCGACGAGCAGCAGCGGCAGCAGTGGATGGCCAGCCAGAGCGAAGCGCTCAAGCTCACCATGTCGGCCGGGGGCTTCGGGGCGGTGCACGGCGGGGGTCCGCCGCCGCCGCCACCCCTCGGGCCTCACTCCAACCGGACCACGCCACCCGAGTCCGCCCCCCAGAACGGACAGTCCCCCATGGCCGCGCTCATGTCGGTGGCCGACACGCTGGGCAATGCCCACTCGCCCAAGGACGGCAGCTCGGTGCACTCCACCACGTCCACCCGCAGGAACAGCAGCAGCCCCGTGTCGCCGGCCTCGGTGCCGGGCCAGCGCCGTCTGGCCTCCCGCAACGGGGACATGAATCTGCAAGTGGCCCCTCCTCCCCCCAGCACCCACCCCGCCATGGACCAAGTGCACCCCCAAAACATTCCGGACTCCCCCATGGCCAACAGTGGGCCCCTGTGCTGCACCATTTGCCACGAACGCTTGGAGGACACCCACTTTGTTCAGTGCCCCTCTGTGCCCAGCCACAAGTTCTGCTTCCCTTGTTCCAGAGAGAGCATCAAGGCCCAGGGGGCAACTGGTGAAGTCTACTGCCCCAGTGGAGAGAAATGCCCCCTAGTCGGTTCCAATGTGCCTTGGGCATTTATGCAGGGCGAGATCGCGACCATTTTAGCTGGGGACGTTAAAGTGAAAAAGGAGAGAGACCCTTGAGTAAGAAATCCAATCCCTTCAGACTCCTGAAGATGTAGAATTGTGAATATAACAAACTGCAAAAGTTAGTCTTATGTATAGACATTATTTTCGTCGTATGTTTCTATATTTTGAAACAAAGGTATGTACTCTTCTTCATTTGAAGGATAGAGCTGGTTTTTGTTAAACAGAATATAATATTGTTTGGTTACTACATAATACCTGTTCTCATTTCTTTGGCAGTGTGTTGGCTAGGTACAAAGTTAATAGCCCTTAGCGATTACCTGCTGCTGGTGTGTATTTTTGTAAATGTATGCACTTCTCTGAAAGAAGAAGAAAAACACAAAAGACAAAAAAAATTTTTTTTTTGCCAAGGCCAGTGTTGATGCCTAAAAAAATTGCTACAAAAATGGTGACAGCTTACGTTTTACAAGCCCTGAGTGTTAGTCTTTCACTTTATTTTTTTTTTGTTTTGTTTTGTTTTTGTTTTTTTGTTGCAAGACGGTGGGGTGGCTGTGGGGGGAGGGTGTTTTTTTGTTGCAAGTTTGTAAGGAAAATGTTTCAGTTTGTTTCTATTGATCCGAACGTTTTTAATCTTCATGTGTTTTTTGTTTTTGCTTTTATTGATGCACGGATGCTTTTGAACAGTAGAGCAAAATGCTGTACATGAGAAACATGCTCTGTTTGTCCTTTATACATTTCTGTAGTTAACAGAACACTGTAATGTGCCTTGGAGCTTAGTAAATTGTAATAAATTCAATTGATATTAATACTTCCTGAGTAGCAAGTTTTTTTTTTCTCTAAGCAGGCAGTATGCTCAAGCCATGTTGTCTTTTTAAAGGTCTCCATTACACCAACAGTCTGCAGTTCGTTGTGATAATTATGGCACTTGTATGCACATTTTCACTTATATGTGGTAAGATGATGATGTTGATGGTGTTATCAAACTTACTTAAATCTTGGCACTGTGCCTATTTACATTTCACCTTTAATGTTGCAGTAACGGTTGCTGACTAAGCATTTTCTATTTACTGTTCCTGCATCTCATTTCCTCCTCCCTTCTCCTCCCCCCCATCAGCTCTCCAGCTGCAAGCTGTTTGCAATACAGGATGCATACATTGCCTGCGCAATTTAATAAGGCTTGAGATTCAAAATGAAGCCCTCTTTTCACAAAAAAAAACCCCAAAACCAAAAACCAAAAAAAAAAACCAACGAAAAAACAAACAGCATCACATGGTTAATAATTTTTAGTTGATTTTAAGAGTGGTTGTCAAGGTTTGACATTAGCCACAAACTCATGGTAAGGCAGGACTTTAGCTGAACAGAGCACAAAATAGGGTAGTGTGAAATAACAGCTTCTACAGTTGGTGTTGCAGCTGGTGGGTTGCTACCCCATATAGGCACTGGCTTTTCATAACTTGAATTGATCAACAGTTCAGGGGCTTTATTGTGTTTTCAGGCAAGCAAGCTTCCTTCCTTCACTGAAGTGAATTCTTTCTTTTTGACAATGATTATACGTGATTCTTTGTATAATTAACTATTCTGTGTGACATTGGCATTTTCTGGAGATAGGGGAGCAGTGTAATACCTGTTAAGTGATCAACAGGCAAAGTAAATACACAGGCCTCATACTAGCTAGAAAATGCAAACAAACCTAATGTGAACTTTGTCCTTTCCAGTGAGGCAAATGGAGGAAAGAATGGGAAACCTGAAACAAAACCAGCAGCACTGCAGAAATCCTTTGCAGTTTGACAAGCAGAATGTAGAGCTGTTCCAAATGCAATAGTTTTATTAAATAGTAAGGATCCCCACCCGCCAAAGCCCTGTAGTTATATAAAGGGAAATCTGGATAGCGTTTGATATCTGCTGTGTCTTAATACATTCTTGACTTGTATTCCTGGGGGGAAGAATGGAAGAAGCCTTGAGACTATATGCTTAGTGTGCCTACAGATCTTTGCTGTCTTGTATAGATACACACTCTGGCTGTTTCATCTGTGTGGGGAAGGGGTGAGGTTTGTTAGGTTTTGAGATTTAGCATTTGGCATCACTATATCTGTGATTTCAGACAATGACTTTGTGTGTGTATGTATTTTTTTTTTCTGCCAAGTGATATATCAGTGCTTAAAAATCTCCAAACATATTGTTCTTATGTAATGGATCAAAGAAGTAATGCAGGAAAAGAATGTTTTGAGTTGTTAGAGACAACCTTTATGATTTAATTGTTGGATACAACTTCCATGTTTTTTAGAGTATAGATTTGTACTGATCCTATTTTCAGTTATTTCGAAGCATGTAATTCTCACACAGCAGTTTATTTTCAAATTGTGAGATAGGGAGGCTAACATTGTAAGTTCATGACTGGCAGAGAAAAAAAAATGTACACATGGTTGAAATTCAAGTTTAAACTTAAGGAGAAGTAATATTCATGTGTGAATTGCAGCTGCCATTAAAAGAGAAGAACTACTGGCTATTCAACATTTAATTATGTCACAGAAATGTGAATACCCTGATTTATATAAACAGAACCACTCAGAACAGAATCTTGAAATCATTCATCATTAGTTATGGCTAGAAAGAGACCCATTTGGTGGATTTTTCTGATTTCAGATAATTTTTGAAAAGCTCTTATTTTTTAAAACATAAGCCCACTTATGAGACTAAACAGTTTGATTTTTAGCAGGCAAAGGAAAGGTAAGGTGCAGTAGACATAGGTGGAAAATAAGCTTGAAGTGAATTGTAATACTGCAGTTAATTAAAGTTAACCATAGCCACGGGGCGTTTGTTGTATGGAGGTTTTTTGTAACCATGTGACCTTTTCTTTTACTCTGGCTCATTAAGCAGCCAGTCTGGGCATATTAGCCAGCATTTCTTTGAACCCACTCCATAGGTTTTTATCTTTCTGAAGACGTCCACAGCTGACAAACAAGTTGTAACCTTTTTTTTGAGGCGGAAAAGGGAGCTGCTGAGTGAGACTCATGTACAGAGATTCAGCTGATTTCTGTATTTTACAGTAATGCTCCCATCCCCCACACTTGTCAGTTATTTAAGGTACAGCCCAATGTTTGCTTGAATAAATGGTGTAAGTTAATTTATTTGTGCAGGTGGTCATTTATTGTGCTTTCATTTCTTCTTGTAATGGGGAAATATTTAAATGGTTTATTTTCCCAGGGAGGGTTGTTGTGTTTTGCTTTTTGGATTTTTTTTCCAGTTAGATTATTCTTGACATTTCTTTTAATAGCCTTGTAGCCTATTTTCTTAGAAATGGGTTAGAACATGTGTGTCACTGGATGTTTATTTTTTAAGCACTGGCAGCTGTGTGTGAGTTGGAGATAGATGTGTTTGTGCAATGAAGAGCCGCTATGTCCATTTGGGGGAAATACTACACAGTTCCAACAGGAGCTTGAGTTTACCAATGGTAACTGGTGTAATTTAATACAAACCTTGTTATCTTTTTTATTTGCTTAGCAATGTTGTGCATATGAGCATGCTCTCCTCCCCGAACTAGTCAGGACTAACATTGTTTTGAAACTGCAATCTCTTCAAATAGGCTGTCTGCCAGCACAGCTTTGCAGGGCTGCAGCAGTCACTGGAAAAAGGGTTGTCTACTTCTTTATGTGTCTTGTGAGCTGAGATTTTCTTCCCCTCAAGGGAAAGGGCTTTGTCTTCAGAGCTCTCAGGTTCCCAGCTTACTATGCAGTAGTTGCCTTGCAGCTTCCCTTTTTCCTAGGTCTTGCCATTTTCCTTTTTTCTTTTTTTTTTTTCTTTTCAGTATGCAGTCATTCTCCATTCATTGTAGGATGCATTGTGTTGTGCATTAGCAGGCTCTTTCTCTGCCAAAGTGACACATCCTGTAGATCTGCAGCAGAGTACTGAACTGTCACTGTAGTGCTGACTCTTGTAAGGCTATTCTTGAAGCAGAACAGCTTCCCCCTTGGCGTTCAGCCATCAGAATCCATTATAACACGCATTTTCTAACCAAAACATAGCTCTGTACCTACAGAGTTGTCCTTACAACCTTCCCCCAGAAGACACAGAGGGCATGGTTATACCTTGCTGTGTAGAAATAAGCACTGCTGGGTTTATCTTCAAAGTGTCTGAAAACCATGTAACCAAGCTTTTGTTGTTCCAGCCCCTGCCTTAAAACCTGTAATGTTGTTTGGAAAGGGGAGTGCCTCTGCTGATTGGTGGTCACACATCTGGGTGATGTGAAAAGAATGGCATACAAGATCTTTTCCCAGATGTATGTCTTAAAAGAAGAATTAGGCATGTGTGCACTGACTGAGGCTACCACAGGACTCCTCTGATGAGCCAGACAAACATTTCTGTCTCCACGTGTTTGCCGCAGGGCAGCCCAGCCCCATGCTGCCACCCCTGACTGGGAGGCCCTGCAGGAATCCAGTTGTTCTCTCTGGGAATGGACTTGCCTAAGAAACATGGGAGATTACATGTCATTTAAAGTTTCTGACAGCAAACCCACTCTTTTTCAGCCATTCAGGGAACTGTAGAGTGAACAGCAGAAGGGAGCAGTAAGACGTGAATGGGAGGGTGAGAGGATGCTTACTAAAAGTCAGTCTGACCAGTACAGTCTGTGACTGGTTGGACTGGCTGAGCTACTCGGGGCTGGTAGGTTCAAGATTCTAAGGTCTGTCTGCTTGGCTGGATGCAATGAACCATGCTGGTATAAATCTGCGTTGCTGAGAGTAGACGCAGCTACACTGAAGTATCCTCTCTCCCCCTTCACTGACACAGCCACACAACCCTGCCTATTGCTGGCTTGAGACTGCATTCTCCTCGCTGCTGTGTGCCTTCCCTTCCCGAAGCGCCCTTGTAAGGTTTTTTGGAGGCGGTGGGAGCAGGGGTGGAGGTGAGGAAGGTCAAGCTTCTTAGGTTTCAGCTGATTTGGCGTCCGCTCACAGCCCTCCCCACCTTCCCCCAGCCCTGCCTGGCCATATGTACTCGCTGCTGCTTTTATGACCGTTTGCAAAGAAACCTTTAAGATGTGAACTGCTGCAAATAGCAATTTATTTTCAGGAAAACGCCCCCTTCCTACACGATCGTCTTTAACAGGGAGAAGACTCTGGTTTTCTGTTGTCCCCAAAGACCCTATAATGGAGAGCTGCGCCTTTCTTTCTGGCTGGCACTGCTCTCCCGGCAGTACTGGGTGTGCCAGGCCACCCGCTCGCTCAAGTCTGCTTCACTGGGGTATCTTTCTCTCTTTTTTTGGCCAGCGCAAAGGCCATTTACTTTGTTTAGGGAGTGGAGGCTGAGCCTGGCAACTCCACCGCAGCGCGGAGCGGCTTGACACTGCTGCGGCATGGCTGCTTAAGCAGGGACTAAACCGAACTGAACCAAACCGGGCTGGGCTGGGCTGGGGAGGGTCGCCAGGGCACGCAGTTGCCGCTGGCTTGGGCTGACCTAGACAGCCGTGTGATTCCCTGCCTGCCCGCCTCTGCGCAGGGGATGGGAATGGGGACATGAAACATGTCTGTGCAGCTTCAAGGAGCCGAGCAGAATTCCCCACTGTCATCATCCTCTTCCCCTCCCTCCCTGCAGGCTGCCAGAGGGGAGGGCTGATTACAGCTCCGCTATTGTTCAAGTAACCTACAAATGGATTTGCATGGAGGCAGGTTGGGAGGGGCAGAGGGTGGGATTTATTAGCAGCAGCTAAATTCGTCGGGATTACTGTTAGACTGAGATCTTCTCAATGGGAATGATCCCTGGGTGAGCGATGGGGTGGAGGGGAGGGACTGGAAAGCTCCTTTTCTGCAAATAGGTGAAGGGGTGGCTGGCTCCAGCCGAGTAGGAGAGGCAGGCAGGGTGCAGCTGGCTGGGGACGGCGCTTCACCTCGGTTTAAACTGTAACCCTCTATTCCAAGCACGCAGCTCCTGGCAGCGCCGCTCATACCAAAGCCTTGACTCAGGGTTATCTGCATGCTGGGTAATAAGCAGCGTCACCAGAGGAATGTGCAGAGAAAGCAGCCATGCTGCTGCAAGCCTCCGCTCGTTCCTCAGGCAAACCACTGATTTCGCAGCCTGCTTCTGCTTCTGGGCTGCCAAACTGGCGAGGCGTAGGGGGCTTCTGCGGGGCGACAGGCTCGAGTCGGTTTGAAGCCAAAACAGCGTTTTGCCCTTCCTTAAGCAAGTGCTTTTTATGCAAGCTGCCTGAGACTTTGCTAACCATATTTGAGAACTGTGCCTAGGAAAGGGTGAAGCTACTCCTCAAGTTACCACATTAGTTTATCCATTTTCCAGATGGGTGATCGCAAGTGTTTGAGCCAGGGTCACACAGCAAACGCCTAGCAGAACAAGGGACACCATAGCCATTGGTTATTGCCCCAAATGCTAGTCTCCTTTCCTCTGGAATAAAAGCATGTTGTTACAACAACTGTGCAGCTGAACTGAAAAGCGCTTGTGTGACACAGGTGTTTGGCAAAAACAACATTCAGTGCCAGGCCACTTGCCTGTAACACGCGTGTGTCCTTCACTCTGATAGCTCCAAGGCTGGAGGCTGTTGCTGTTCTTGCTGATGCAACATGCAGAGGGCCGGGGTGAAGGAGAGTGCATACCTGTGTGTCAGAGGTAGGAGCTCCCCTTTGGCTATGATGGAAAGCACACCACATCCAAATCAAAGACGGGACGGGGTTGCTTTGAATTGCTGTATTCCGGATTATCTAAGGCAATCTTACTCTTCACTGCACACATCATGGCAACAAGAGACAAGATCATAGTGTAGCTCAGGTTTTCATTTGAACATGTCCAGACTGGCACACTATTGGAGTAAGGACAATACACTTTTGTAGGTTTGATGTATGTAAGAGCTAGGGGCAGAATTAGGGAGGGAGTGGGAAGCCTGAATATCTGGTCTGCTAATGGAAAATATAGGCCACTGACTTGCAGATGTTGAAAGTTTATTTGATCTAGCTTGATATGCAAGAAATTTTCTCTTAGAACTCTCTCAGTGTCTATAACTGATTTCTGTAAAATAAAAAGATAAAGTAAAAAACATCTGAGATTAAAACAACTGAAAGAGCTCTTGTCTTCCTCCAGCAGCAAATTTTGGAGTATTTTTTATTACCTGCTCAAGTATTGTTGATGTTCTTGACTCCCTGTTATATGCAGCGATAATTCCTTCCTGAAGAATTCAGACTGCATTGATAAGAAAGGACAGTTAGCACATTTATTGTATCCCATCTCCTGCAATGAAAGATTATGCTATGTATCTTATCAAAAAGATGCAGCCTTTCAAGAGCTGTACTTTGCTAACTGTATATGCTCATTTTTGGCAAACATTTGCTGTGGTTTTAAGTGGTTCTCTGACTCCAACCCCCAGCTCTTCACCCTCCCTTCCAGCAGCAAACTTTTCTGTTCATCCAACTGTACTCATTCAGCTGTGCTCACTGCACCATTTCTGCTGAAGGGGAGGCAGCAGGAGATGCAGGCATCAAGGATAGTATCAGCTGTGTAATCTGTGGATATCTAGTCGCATTGTGCTAACAAGGACCCATGGCCTAGAGATAAATTCATTAGTCAGCAGCCTTGATAGAATGTCTAGTGGCTTGTGTGACAGCTAAATACCAGGAAGCAATGCAGAAGTTCTCATGCTCTTTTGTACCTGTCCTTCCTCATGCTGTAACTGATGACAGCATTTCTTGAGAACTGCACTGCACATGCTTAATACAAAATGCAGCTCCTTTCAGGTTTTTGTGTGATTAGTTGCAGGTCTCTGCATAGATATTCTGCTCTCTGATGGCTGGATTTTTACAGTACATATTTTGCAAGTTACAGCTTGAAGCTTCCTCCTTGCAGAAGGTTCTGTCATTTGAAGGAACCCCACCCTGCTCTCCCTTGAAGAAGTGCAATCCTAGGCTGTGTTTGAGCATGCCTGGGAAGGCAGGTGCAGCCTGGCTGGATCCTCAACATTGCCTGCAAATAAACACTGTTTAAACAAATTGGACTAAAAAGAACATTCAAGATTCAGGTAATAATCAGGACAGGTTTTGCCCTGCAGTCTCCATTCTGTGCTTTTCCCATCCCCTCTCCCTCTGAGTTATAACCCATAATATATGACATGATCAGGTTGCTATGGAAATAATTTACAACATAAACTATATAACAATAAAAGTTCTATATAGCACATTTGTTGAAAACAACAACATAAGGTTGAAGTCACTTTAAAACCCCCAGACTTCCTTTCTGCTGTTGTAAATGAAGACATAAAATTAAAGATTAATTTTCTAATATTTTAAGGAATATAATCCTTCCAGCATAAAACATGTAAATGCTGTTGTATTCTTCTTCATTTGACTAGTACATGCATAGCTGTTAGATGTGTCCTCAAGCTCAGAAAAGATGGAAGATGCTTAAAGCCGGTAAAATTCTTCAAACCTTAGAAGCAAGGGACCAGATTAGAACAAGGTTATTTCACTGCTTGAAGCAGGCCCTTCATCCTCATGTCTTGGTCTGAGTCTATGGGAACTGTAGGCTGTCACCTGCTCCAAACCATTTCCTTCTCTGATGAGCTTTGTAAAGTTGCCCAATTCCCTCCCAGCACTCTGAGAGTCACCATATTTATATTACTTGCTGCGAGCATTTAAGGCATCAATCCTTGGCAGCACACACATCCTTACTCTCAGGGTCTTGTCCAAACTAAGTTCTACAATTTCATGGGGACCCATCCCATTACCACACAGACTTCTCAATTATGTTCTTTTTCAGGGTTGTAGAGTCTGTGTACTGATATACCAACTTTCTTTGGTGCCTAAAGATGTCTGGGTCTGGATAGCTCTTTTACTAAGCTTAAGCCTTCTTGGCTGTTGCTCCCTAAGGAATCCTGGCAATGTAGTTACCAGATTTCTCTTGGTTTTTAATTTGGTTCACAGTGGAGTTCCCAGACAATTTTAGACCGTTTGGTCTCAATTCAATGTTATACCACTCACTTACTACACAGGACTTTCTCTAACTGCTCTGTTGAACAGCTCAAATGGCACACATATATCTGTATACAATGGGCACATACCTGTATATGCTGCAGTGAACAATCCCTTCCCTTGTGCAAGTTTGCATGTTAGCTATGTGTCATTGGAGAATCCCTGCTCTCAGGAGGACCTTCTGTAAGCTGGTGTAGGATTAATAATTCTTTACCTCTTATAGCAAAATGCTATTGTCTAACATGAATTCATTCTCTCCAAGCCACTTCCTTCACCATGTTACTCACAGAAGAATTCTCAGGGTGGCAATCCATTTAAACTCTAGCAGCACACCCTGTGGAAGTCATTCCAAGGCTATTTTCATCTCTGAAGACACAGGTAGTGATGTTCTCTGGGTGTAAATGAGCACATTCCCCATGAATGTAATGCAGCCCAGATGCCATGAGAGTATGCTTCTGGAGCCAATCTCAACCTGCCCATAACAAGAGCCAAATAGCTCAACACTCCCTATGCAGCGTGGCCCTCCTTTGTTGAGGAGTGGTTTTCTGTAGCTACTTAATTTTAACCCTCTACAGAAGCAGCATTAGGCATCCAGAGATACAGGTGTGCACGTGTGTTTTAACTCCACCAGCCCTGGGCTAAGCTGGCCCAAACCACCTTCTGCCAGTCCAGCAGTACTTCCCAGGCCCCATGTCAGTGTACATTGCAGCAGTCTCTCCTGCTGAAGTGCAAGCTGCAGTTCCTGTTGCTTTTATTGACTCTGCAGGAGGAATGCCTGGTCTGGCACTGGTTTTTCACCAGCAGATAAATTACATTGCTGTCTTTCCCCCTCACAGCACATGAATCCATTGAGATATATCTTCCTTTTGTTTTTGCCAATATCTTTTATGTCTTTGCTCTGTTTTTCTCTTAGTGATGCAGTCCATTTGTCCGTCAATGTGCTTCACGGTGCACAAACTTCTGGTTTACTTTCCCCAGGAATTTCTCTGTGTCAGGGTCCCAAGTCCATTCAGTCAGCAGTTTGTCCTCCTTTGAGCATATCTGCTTGCTGCAGCAAGGCAAACCACACAAATCCATCCATTTAATTTGCTCCACTACAAAGTCCTTTCTGTAATTCCTCAGTCTCCTTCTCTGCTGGGTTTGATGATTGTACATAGTTGGTTTGCTCAAGAATCATGGGTCCTTAGGAGAGGCAGATCACATTTAGCAATTTATAGCAATGTTATTTGTGGTCTAAGCACAGCAACTCCTACAAAACATTTTTTTTCTCTTTGGGAATTTATGAGGTTAAATTAGATTTGTGTGACAAATACAAATGATAAAAGGCCATGAGTCATTGTTCACTTGAAAGTGTGATAGATGTCAGGATTAAAATGAAATACACCTTACTTGGGACAGAAGAACTACTGTTGTTTTTTACCTGAGAGCTTGAAATATGTCTCACAGAGTTCACAAAATATTCTGGGTTGGAAGGGGCTCACAAGGATCATCAAGTCCAGCTCTTAAGTGAATGGCCCATATAGGGATCAAACCAACAACCTCAGTGTTATTAGCACTGTACTCTAGCTAACAGAGCTATCACTTACAGATACACTTAGATTCTTGGCCTGCAGGACTTTCCAGTGCCTCTTAGAGATTCCTGAGCTTACAGAGGTGGTGCTGAATTGCCTCTGTATATGTTTCCTTCTAGAAATGAAATTGCAGTGTTGAAAGGCAGGGTTGCTGTCAGGAAAGATCAAGAAATGGAAATGTACCTCTTTTGGGATGCGTGTCAAGGAGATCTGGAGACCCTTAACCTGAAATAGAGGATGAAGTAAGAGCAAGTGCCAGTGGCAAAGGCAAGGAAGGAAAATATACACACTCTATCCTTCAGCAGGTGGGGATGAAAAGGAAAGGGAGACATGCAGAGTTTTCTGGGTTTAAATACTTGAGAGATGCTCTGAAGCTGTTGTGATAGACAGACATGTAAAAGCCAAATGACTGCACAGTTAAGAGCAGCAAAACCTTGCAGAGCAGCAGGGGCGCTGGAAATAAAATTAATTATAGTTGACCAATAGGTTGTGAGGTGAAGAGTCCCTCATTACCAATTTGTCAATGAATAAGAAACAAAGAAGTTCCTGAAATTAGAGGCAAGGTTGTCACAAGATGGTGGCTCTTAAATGTGGATCTTGTCCAATACCTTGGTTGTCGTTATTGTTATATTCTTGTATCAGCCAAAGATGTGCAACATAGTTTTTAGAAGACAAAGACATGGTTGTCTTAGAAATTCTTATGATTTAAATACTAAAGGAGAAAACCAAGTGGGGATGTTGAAATGTTTGAAAGTGCTGTTTGAGCATTAAAAGAGTCATACCAGTAGTCTTGGCACACTGCTGATAGGTGAATGATCCAGACAGTAGCAGGTTATATTTATGGCACTTGCAGTTGTGCATACTGGGAGGAAATGATTTTCCCAAGCGTATTGCCTAGTTTTATTAAAGATACCAGGGTATTTGTGGGGAAGGTCTGATTGCCACTGGATAACTTATTGAAAGCTTATGTCTGTAAAATGGGCATCTGATCAGAAAGTGCATGCCAGAAAGGATGCATGAAGAATGAAATGCTGGATGCTATGTGGAGCTTCGTACCACCATCAAGGAACCAACATCTGCCCTTACCTGAAAGAGTATTAGTGACCCCATCTTAAAAATTATAATGAACCGCTTAAAGGGGTTTGGAGATAAGCCCATGAGAACAGTTAGAGACATGCAAAAATGTCTCTGCACCACAGAAGTGCAGTTATTGTTTATTTATTCTACAGCTAAAGCCCCTTAGTATGCATAAGATGTTGTAGACAAATAGGACAGGTCTGTGCCTGAGGAGTTTGCCTTCTGAGCAAGACGGAGCACAGCAAAAGGAAGCAAACCAAAAGAAGTTTGTTGGAACATGTGCAGAGCAGGAAGGCGGTAGGAGGCAGAAAGAGTCATGGGACAGGAGAGGTCAGGGTCAAAGATACCACCAGAACCCTCCCAGGTGAGGCACTTACCTTCCAGTAAGGCAGGCCTCTCTAGTGTTGCTGTGGTGAGGAAAAGCTTCTTGTTTCATCTATGAGGTGTGACTTGTCTGCTTACAACTGCAGTACTGTAGGAAACACCCTCCAGACTCTACAAATGGTTTTCACTGGCTTCTTTTTCTATATATTCAGATGCTTGCACAGCAGATCGATATTTGTGTGCATGGAAAAGCAGCTGCATTGCACAAACAACAAAAAATTTCAATTTGAATTCAAAAGCAAATTTTGGGGGACTTGTGTTGCAATGCTTTAATATTCATGCACTCAAGATTTATTTGTACAAATGAATTTTAAGTCAAATTCTAAACATGAAAAAGGTAGTATTGCACATTTTATTATAAACTTCATGCTAGGTTACAAACACGGTACAAAATCGGTATCATTTGAGATGTGTAATTAGCCAGCATATCAGTAGACCTAGAAATGTTCATCATATAATCATTTTGAGTGATGAAAATCTTGAGTATTTTCTAATCCAGTTGCAGCTAATTTCAGAAGAGAAGAAAGTAATATTAATAGAATATGTTTTTTGTTGAACATTACTTGCTCAGTTCTAGCATTATGTATGCAAATCAGGTAATTTTGTACCTAATTGCCTGATTTGCATGCATAAATGTAGGTTGTACATGTGCAAATGATTTCATTCAAATTTAGTATATGCCTAATATGTAAAGTGGCTGAAAACTTGAATCTATGTATCTGAATAACTCAGAATTTTTGCTTAAATAAAAACCAAAATTTACCACCAGCTTTGGAGGTCAGACGAAGTACATGGCCTTCTTTGGATGATTTTGCAGGGGCAGTAACCCTGGAGTTGTAAATTTTTCTAGAGAAACGAGGAATGATGTGACTGCCCAGTGAGAGAAGTAAATAAAAATGTTCCTGTTGCTTTAAATGTCACAAGAAATCACAGAAAAATGTGACACTTGCCAGGTAGAAGAAGACAGAATCACTCCAAAGAAAATGTGGCTTTTGAAGTCTTAGATGATTTATCAGACAATGAAACCTAATATGAACAGCATGAAAATACAATACTAAAATCTATGTGCATTAAAAATTATCTTTCAGGTAATATCATGGCTATGAAAGGAATTGAGCTGACAGCTCTTGTGAATGAAGTTCTGTGACTTTAGGAGAAGGAGTTCCATGGGCAAAGGATAGAAAAGCCTCATTTGTTCTGCCATGCCATGCATTTCACCTCTGATCTGGAAGATAAAGAGGATCCAGACTTGGAAGATTAGCAGAAAAAAAACAAACCCAGGCTCAAGAGCCTGTTTTGTTATGAGTCTTTCTGAGGAGCTCCCAGTACTGGGATTGGATGCGTTGTCACCAGCAGTTTTCATAATGATGTGGAAGAGCAGGAAGTGTCCCTGAGGAAGGGAACTAAAATTACCAACAGCATTTTTTTACTGTGGCATCAGCTGTAGTCTAATAAACAGTGGTAGGCTGTTTTCTCCCTATTACTCACAGCTCCTCTGCAAGCTTAATTTGCATACACATGGGTGACAACTACTGCTAAAATAAGCATGTAGAAAAATTGGAAGCAATTTAGAGGCACATATGGATTCACAGTTCCAAATTCTCATTCACACTAGTAAGAAGTGCAAGCAGGGTCAAAACAGGTATGATATATGCTTCTTCCAATGCTCCTTCATGTTGGCAAGAACTCTAAAAAATTATGGGTGTAAATTAGAATTTGGCACAAAATTCTTTTCTGTCCTTCTAAGGGCCCGTCTGTCCTAGCCCTGCTGACATGACTATGGTACAAATGATTTCTGACCAGCGTAGTTTTGCTAATAAGAATTTCTGGTATCAATGTGTTTATAATGGCAAAGACATGCCTTTCTTGGAAGAGGTTATTTTACTTGAGAGAAGGAGACAAGATGGAGTACATCTTACTTTCTGTAGGAATACAGAGCAGCAGGCATGGAGGGGAAGGTAAGGAGGGCTACCAAGCACTTTTGCATGGTGTACCTGAAAGCTTGTGCTCTGGGTGGGAAGCCATGTGAGAACTGGGGCCACAGCTCTTTTAGTCTCCTCACCAAGTAAGCATGTTCCATGCACAAAGCATGGCTGTAGAAGCATATTTGTAGTGCTTTCACAGGTTACCTACCCCAGAGAAGTGCTCCCTAATGCAGACTTTGAGCTCATTCTTTTTGCTCCCGGGCATACAAAATGGTTTTGATTTAAATGAGAATCAAACTCACCTTTTTCCTCCTGTTCTATCTGTGGGAGAGAAAGCACTGCTTGACTAGCTGTCTTACCTCTTTGTTTGTACGATAACCTCATCAGAGCAGCACATGCAGAGGTCTGTACAAAAAAAAATAAACCCAAACCCTGGGCTGTATTCCCAGATCACTCTCTGATTGTTTAGCTAAAGCAGAACTTCTGTTGGAGAGGTGCTCTGTTGTTTGACTAAAGACTGTTATTTCTGCTTATTATCATTTCATCATAGAGTAAAAAGACACTTTCTATTTTCCAGTTTTTCAGTATGAGTGAAAAGTACTGCCTGATAGCCTTGGAGATTGAAGGTTTCTTGTTTTTTCACAGAATGGATATAGCTTGGGTAGTATTAGCTTCCTTCTCTTAACAGCTTCTTGTTCCTCCCCAGTTTAGTGCTCAGGACTGATTCCATTCTTGATCTCTATTCTGAGTCTCGCTTTGTGTGTTTTCTGCAACTGAGGCAATTGCTGCCTTTTGAAATGCAGGATTTTGGGGTGGGCAGCAGTCCTGTGAAACTGAGTGGAAACTGCAACTCTGGCTCAGCAGCACAGGGCGTGCAGAAGAGGCACCACATTTCTGTGCCACCAGCCCAGGCGGAGGGAAGGTGCGGGAAGGTGCGGGAAGGTGCGGGAAGGTGCGGGAAGGGAAGGTGCGGGAAGGTGCGGGAAGGTGCGGGAAGGGAGGGGAGGGGAGGGGAGGGGAGGGGAGGGGAAGGGAAGGGAAGGGAAGGGAAGGGAAGGGAAGGGAAGGGAAGGGAAGGGAAGGGAAGGGAAGGGAAGGGAAGGGAAGGGAAGGGAAGGGAAGGGAAGGGAAGGGAAGGGAAGGGAAGGGAAGGGAAGGGAAGGGAAGGGAAGGGAAGGGAAGGGAAGGGAAGGGAAGGGAAGGGAAGGGAAGGGAAGGGAAGGGAAGGGAAGGGAAGGGAAGGTCAGCAGGTCATATTCCTCGTTGCCTGAACCATCTTTTTCCACAAAACAAGGCCCTCGTGAAGGTCATGACACTGTAAATGCATTAGGACAGGACAAACTCATACCAGAATCCCAGAAGGGGAAGAGCATTTGCACTTGCACTGTTCATCTTTTTGTTGTTGCCTGGGAGATTACTGTAGTTTCTTGACTCAGATCTTACATTGCTGCCTAATAAATTTTTGCAAAGCGATATAGCTTTTTCCTGGTTGCCTTTTCACCCTCTTTTTTGTAATCCCTTTTTGGCAGCTAAAGTGGTCTAACATTTTATGTAACTAGTAGCAGAAATGATTGCCAAGGAGTGAATTGTTTTTTGAGAACATCCCTCCCCTTGGGTTAAATATAGGTTGCAGCATCCCAGTATAATGAAAAGATTGGAAAACATTTACACGCTGGAGTGTTTTCTGCTGTGTAGTAACAGAGTAAGACATTCACAATTGTGAATATCATACCTGCAAAGACAAGTTTCAGCCTCCATCTTTACAGTATTTAGTCCATACACTAAAATGTTTCCCATTTAAACCAAATTCTCTAGCCCTTGTGTTTTATTACCTTATGATGTGCTGTTGGCTACAGCATGCTGGTTTATTATCTTACCATGTGCATTCTGGCACTTGCATTGGTTTTGTACTGCAAAATTGCACAGGATGCTGGACTAAGAATGTCCAATCCTTTTGATTATAAAATATGAAAGCAAATCTGGAGAGGTTTTACTGCTGCAAAAATTAGATCTGTATTGTGTTGTTGTTGCCAAAGATATTTGATTTTAAACACATTTACAGTTGCCATAAACTCTGCTTTGTAACTTGAAAGAAATCATCTGTACCAGTATGATTAAAATCTTTAAATTCAGAAAATGGTTAAAATTCAAACTGGAAAATAAAGCCTGAGAAACATTTAGCCTTGCTAATTCAAATGCCATCTCCATATCTTTTCTTCATATACACATGTATGCACATGCATTCCCAATCTTGCATATACATTTACAAGCTCACACATTCACTAGCTCAGACACACATTTACAGCGCTCTCACACAGAGAATGTGTTTTGCAGTATAGCTGGTACACAGGGTATTTTTGAAGACAGCACAAGATGACTGTAAATTGACACTTCCACCCACTAATGAAAAAAAGCCAAGAAAACCTCAGCAGAGAATGAGTTTTATAATTAATGCTGAACAATTTTCATTGACAAAGCAAAAAGAAGCAAGTGGATGGCTGATTTAAATGTTGAATGATTAATGCACAGAGAGGTGGCTGAGGAAAAAGACAAATTCAGGAGCAGCTATGGAAATTTATGTATGAGAGAGTCAGCACCATATTCTGATCTCAGTTACACAGTTGTAAATCTGTTATCTTAATGGAAGTATTCAGCTTTTATATTTGCATAGCATAAGTGAAAATAGAATTTAACCCAGAATGCGTTTTCGATTGTGTATTTGCATGACTGAAAGGGAAGAGATGTGTATGTTTGCATGTGATAAACTGCAAATACATCAGACTTTTTGTATCTCTTGGTAAGAAATGTAGAGAATGAATATGTGTGTGATTGTGTACGTGCGTGCCAGTTGTGGGGCTGTCTGACAGTGAGTGGGAGGGTGAGAACGTGTTTGTTCCTAGACTCCGTGGTTGAGCGAAAATGGCTTCTGGAAATGCCGTTTCAGATTAGAGAGTGACGACTGGAGAGGTGGATATTTCATTATCTGCTTTGTGTGGTGTTTTGGAGTTGGTAATGTGAAAGCAGAGCTATATATAATTCGGTCACACATGTGGTGTCCTCGAGATTTATAGTGCCTGCTAATGCCAGAATCTTTGGGGTGTTTCACTGTGCTAAGCAAAATGCCTCAAAGACCAAGGCAATGCAGACCCCACCTGACTTTTCTCAAGTACCAAGAATGAATAAATTCTCCTTCCTACAAGATGTCCAGTTTTATTCCTAAATTTCTGGTAATGCCTATCATAATGTAGAGTGAGTGCTGTCTCTTGTCTTTGCCTTGTGAACTGGGGCCAATCTCCACCTGCCTTGGGTGTGTGTGTGTGCTGGGAGAGGAGGGTGTGGAGGTCACAGGCAGTAGTTTGCTGTGTGCAAGCATCTGAGATGCAGAGGCTGTATTTTTAGCTGCTCCAGTTTCTCTCCTGGCTGGGATATGATGCTGAGGAGTTTATTGCCGTAAGGATGTGCCTAGAATACCAGGCAGCCTCAGAAATTTACTGTGCCGCAGAGCCCTGACTCAGTGCTGCTCTGTGACTTTCCTGTGTTGCTTCTGCGCTGGAAAGAGGAAAAATGGTTCCTTGTGTTCCCTGCTGCTGCTGGCACTGGAAAGACAGCTGCTGTGATTTACTGAGAAGCCCTGTCACAGGGAATGACAGCAGCTTCTGGATCTGGCTAAACTGTAGTTTGCTTGGTGAAGCTGCCCTCAGATTTCTTCACAAATACTACTACACATTTTTGTCTGAAAAGTAGGAATAATCACATTCTGTCTTTGATTTGTGAGTTTTCCAAATATGTCTATAATGCCTCTGTAAGTAGTTTTGTTGCAGCTGTGCACAATGAATGCTTCCAAAATATTAGGGACATTTCACAGGTATTTCCTCTGTAGGGCATTTCAGGGGAGAACAGGGAAACATGGCCTGGGTGGATTTCTGTACACCTAGCTGTGGGGGAGGTGGACAACCAGCCAGAGGGGTGAGAATTTGATAGGGATACTCCCCATGGTGAATCCTGTAAGAAATGAAATAACATTCATGGTCCTTCTGTCCCACTGGTGAGGATGCACCTGCAAGTTTGAAATGGTGGTTTCAACCTCAAAATCCACTTTAATTGTGAGATCCAGTACATTTACCAAGTTAAATTATATATACAGAAAGATCAGCAACTGACTTCTTGAAAATCTAAATCTGAGGAGCCCAGCTTGTCCCTTACGAGTCAAGTAAAATAGCATAAATGCTTGATGAAGAGAAATTATTTGTACCATCAGGTTTTTTTAGAAACAAGAAACAAGTATGAGGTACCCCAAAGAGCCTGAGCAGGATGCTCATAAGTCCATCTGCTTGAGAAACAAGACAAGACCCCGTGTATTCGCTTGGGGTTTGGCTGTATTATATTCCACAAGAAGTGAGCTTTCCTCCATTTTCCAGCCTAAACGATTCTATGAATCCATGATCGCTGCCCGAAGGAGACTGCAAATAAGGAGCTGACACCCGTCTGCTCTTGCTCGATCCCGAGCTCTGCTGGAGGCTCCCTGCTGCCCTCTTGTTGCTGGAAATGACACTGGAAATACGCGCACAGTTTTCATGTTGTGATGGGAACTAATATCCTCACATTTGGGGGAAAATCGTAGAGCTCACATAGGAATGTCTGTCTCATTGCTGTGGCATCCGGAATAACAAATACAGGAATCGCAGCTCTTGTGCCTAGCGCTCGTCTGAACCGCCGCATACTCGGAAGCACAAACGCGACTGAGGGGCAAGCTTGAGAGAGGATTGTAGGCAGAGGCAATATATCTTTTCAATTTTTTAGTCTTGCAAAATACAGATGAGCTCTCAGGCATAAAAGCTCTCCCATCACCCTTACTTTTCCCACATGCTTACTTTTTGAATGTGCTTAGGGCATCGCAACTACTGCTTTAGTAAATGATAGAGACTGAGATTAAAGTGAGGAGTGTTTTTGAAGCAGACCCACTGAATACCACAGACACAAGGCTTGAAGCAGCCCTGTATGGGTATGGCTGATTCTGTATTTTAATTTTGTATTAATTAGATCATTAGTACTCTGAAATTGTTGTCATCCACATTGTATCCATGAAATTTTTTTGAAATAATTTTTGTGGCTTGCAGCTCAGTTTCTGCTTGGTTTGCTGGTTGGTTTCTCTTCTGAAAAAAAAAAAATAAAATTATTCAAATTGGATTCTAAATTGTTCCTTGTTTGCAAAGACCAGTGGCTATGAATGGAATACAGAGAACGAACTCTACTCTGTCCAGTCATGAATGGTAGCCAGGTCAGGGCTGAGCCACATTGGCAGGAGACAGCGATGTGGGAAGGTTGCCCTGCCATTATCTATTCTGTAGACAAGCAGCGGATTTAATTCTCAGAGGATCTCAAGCCTATAATAAAATCTCAATGGGAAGAAAAACCCTGACCCAGAAGGCAGTGGCATGTTCTACTTGTCCTCCATAGTCGTGGGTGTAAGTGTGGCTGTGCATCAAGGGAGCTGTGTGACAATTTTGTGGAGCCTGTGTATCAGAAGAAATCCATCCCCCAGTGTTCTGCTGGAGTCACTGTGAGGTATATATTTATACTGCTAGTGAAAAACAGAAGGAAAAATAAAAGTGTCTCCAACACATGTAACCTGCAGAAAAATACACATTTGCATGTTGTTTTTAAGCAAGGAATCTTTGCTAAGAGAATAGCTGTGTGCATTCTTTTTTCCTCTTGCGTGCTGTTTTCCATGTTCCATGAACATGTAATGAAAACCTGGCATTTTTCTCGAGTTGGCAGTGCTGGATGACCTCATACACCTATTTGTCATCTCAGCAGTTTCAGCTTCAGTGTTCTTCCTTAGATTCATTAAGAAAATATTTAGCATCCAAAGAAAGTAAGCACCCTGTGGCCTGCTGTGCTCCCTACAGCCAGGCCAATAAAAACAGAGCCCCAGAGCACTTTCTGAGGGTGCAAAGGTGACTCCAGGGCACTTCTGTTCCCTTGGCAACAGGAGAAATGGGTCACATCTACAAAAAGTGACCCAACTCTAGTCGTGATGACCTTCTTCATCTGAGGATGTTTAATAGGATCTTTGCAAGGTGATTCACTTAAAAAAAAAATCTTGTTTTCTAATAAATCATGGGTTTTAGACTGGGAGGCTAAGATGAAAGTCAGCTTTCCCTTTAGTTTGGGGTTCCCCTACAAAAAAAAGTCTTCTTTTTTTTTGTCACACGTGCACAAGCTTGTTATCAGAAAGGCTGCTCGGGATGCCTGAACCTTTTTGTTCTAATGTAGTATGTGCCTGATTTTTCATTGAAGAAAACAAAATGGAAGCTATTATCTGAAGGCAGCTTTCATCATAGCAGTGAGGCGGGGAGCAGCTCAAGTTTAATAAGACAAAATGTGAGACAAATGTTGTATCCTCCGAGCCAGCATCTGACCTCGACAGTGAGCGCCTTCCGCTAAGCTGGCTGTTTACAGCCCTCACTCTGGCATCCATCTTGAGGTTTGTGGGATGTTGTTTTTGTTCCCATTCCTCCATCTGATCGGGCACAAGCAACATATATTCCTCTGCCTTCAACCCCGACCCTGAGGTATGCTGACATCTTGATTTTCTCCCCTCCTCCACCTTTCCCAGCCCAGTGAGGAAGCTGGGAGAACAATTTAGGGAGAAGGAGCAGGCCTGGAGCCGGGGGGCCACCCTGCTGCTGTGGGAGGAAAGCTACATTTGGGAAGTGAGATTTTTCCTGTATTGCCGGGGCCTGGGTGTGCAGCACCACCTCCACTTGACCCTGCAAAGCAAAATAACTCAGTAGCATGAGCTTGCCTTCTTTTTCTCCCCTCTCCTTTCCCTCCCAGGGAAAAAGCCACCAAGTGCAACAGCCCGAGCTGATTCAAGCAACGGGTGTTCGGTCCCTTCAGAAAATGGGGCTGGGAGGAGTGATGGAGGAGGGGTTGCAGACCATGCTGCTGACCTGCTGAATTATGACTTTAATGCAGTCACTTTAATAACTTGCTGTAGCTCCAACCACCAGATGCAATTTATGGCAAAGCAGGCGCCCAGGCATTTTTCTTTCTATGAAGACTAAGCAGATCTCTGATTACCACCCCCTCCCCCCAAACCATTACCTTCCTCCGCTTGCTCTGCTAATGGAAAAATGTTATGTGTCTATGTGCTTTTTCCCCAAGCCCTGTTTTCAGGAAATGGTGGAGAATGAGAAACTAACACAAGCGCGCACACACATGCTTTTGCAGGAAAGATTGTTTTAACTCCATCCTTTAACCATGCAAAATTCCTCCTGCTAGCAGAATTGCCACTTCTTTTTCTAAAACCTTACAACCTCATCCAGATGCAAGGCAAATTCCAGGATTGATTTGCAGGGAAAAAGAAAGACCCCTCCCTCCATCTGACCAAAATCATCTGAAGTTTGAGTGATTTCACTGCACAATACAAAGCCTGCAGCCCTTTAGATCTCTGTAAAGAAAGCTTGAATACAAGGCACAAACAAACAAACAAAAAAAAGACGAACCTGGGAATGATGAATAGGCAAACTGAACTGAAGTTTTAATTTTGTATTTAATGTTTGTGTACAATAGATGGGTACATTGAGAAAGAAATGTACAGATAGGCAGCAGATTCCCCGCCACTTCTCCTATTTTAAAGACCCATTCATTTTCCATCTAAGGGATGAATTCTTCCTCCCACTTTCTTCTTCTCTCTCTTTTTCTGTGATTTGCATGATCATTTGCTACATATATTACTTATATATTATCATTATAACATGAATTACTGTTTATCTTAGTCCAGCCTGCAAAGCAATTTCCCAAATAAATTTCAATGGATCAATAAATTCAGATTGTTTTCTCTTCTAAATTGAGGGAAAGAAAAATAGTAAGACAAAGTAAATGTTTTCTTTTTAGCTAAATGGAACAAAAACCTGAGTTAAACACATATGCCTATTTCTGAATTCTTAGGGCTCACAGAGAAGCCCTGTGATTCAACTGCTTTGTATCTTACTTTTAACTTTCTTTTCCTTTCCTGAAAAAAGAAGTGTACTTGTAACTGCAGCCCTGAAAAATGGCTTGTACTGCTTTGAACCCACTGAAAGAGTGTCCATAGAAGGCCTAGCAGATAAGTCCTTCATGACTGTTAAATATTTATCAGCAAGGCAAATTCCTCCTAGGTTACAGCAAGTACAGTTTGGAATGACCTGTCTCTGTGCTTTCAAAAATGAGCAGCAGATTCCCGCAAAACATCCATCTCCTCATTCAGCTAGGATAATGTTTTCATCTAAAGCTTTGAGCTTTGATTAATATGTAGCATATATGGCAAATTTCTAAGGAAAAAAAGTAGTAACATATGGGACATTCAAGTTCCAGGAAGAAGAGTATAAATTGGACATCTCCACATGGGTCTGATATGTCTGTCGATCTGTGTTTACAGTGACCTGCCCTGGTTGTACAGCAAGATTGCATTACTGTCTCCAGTACTGCAAGATGCACCTGCAAGCACACACTCAGCCACACAGGTATTTCTTTGAGGCATGGTGAGTTATCTTTGAGCAACTGAATTTATCTCTGCTTACTACAGAGGCAGCCGAAACCAGATTCCAGACTTTGTGAGGGTTAGAGTTAGGTGAAATGAATCTTCACTCAAGCATTCAACCACAGCTCCTTGGCTTGTGCCGTTAGCTTCCTGAATTCCCAGATGACTTCCCACCACAGCTTAGCCAGGCCTGGAACTGCTTATTTTCTCAGAAGGGATGAGGTGAAATGCAGTTAGTTCAGCAAAGCCAGTAGCATGTCAAAATTATATGTAAAAGTATGTATTTGTAGTCTCGTTTTTCAAATGTTGTAATAAATATTCTTAATTCTTAACAGGCTCAAAATACTCTCTCCAGTTGTGGCGATTTAAAAAAAAAATCCTCTTCAAATGTTTATCAAGCCATAAGCAGAAGCGCCCATGCAGCGGTCAGTAAGTCAGTAGTACGTGCACAGAATGAAAGCAGCTGCTTTCGTGCTGCCGCCGGGGCAGTGCCCAGCCCAGGTACTGCTCCAGAGGGAGCACGGGCGGCTGCCAGGCCCCGGAGAGCCCGCTCTGGCTCCGGCCGAGGGGCCGTGCCCCGGCCCTGCTGCCTGCGGAGCCCTGCGTGCTGCCCATTTGCCCAGGGCGGCTGTGCGAGAGCTGAGGCAGGGCCGAGAAATTCGGAGAGCAGCCGCCAAGTTGTGAGGAGGTTATTAATGGCGGCGTGTGACTGCAGGTACTTGGTGACACCGGAGCTCATTCTGGAGACTCCTCTGATTCTGCTGTTTTTCTTTTTTAAAGCTGGCCTTTGATTAAAAATGCCTCGCTTCCAGATCACGTTGCCTTTTAAATGGCTCTGTAAAGCCCTCTCGCGGTTCCCAGCTCACATCAGAAGCAGGGCTGGAAGTGTTTCACTGCAGAATAAACATACGGGCTGTAAATCCTGTGATTCAGAAGATCGCCTGCAGTATTCCTCTCCGCTGTTGCCATAGGTAACCGGGCTCTGCAAAACACCATTTACCCTGGAATGCAAGGAGACACGGAGCTCAGCAAGGGCACTCCGGTTAACCCTTTCCTAGCAGAAAAAAAAAAAAAAAAAAAAAATCCCTGTGGTAATCCCAGCGTGTAGGATCACACACAATAAACGCGCTCCGTGTACACTGAGGCGAGTTACCCGGCCAGCTCGGCCCCAGGCGTGTGCACATGTCCTCTGCGGGAGCGGCGGGGCTCTCCCCGGGCAGCAGAGCCGGGCCGCCGCTGGCTGCGTGTTTTGGGGACTGCTGACTCACCGGGGCTGTGTGGAGCACAGCCTCGGCCACCAGCCCGCCGGACGGGTTAAACTGGCACCACATGCACCAGATGAAAGGCAGCTGAATAAGGCTGGCCCGGTCTGCAATCCAAATACAAGGTTTGTGGAATGGTACTTGTCAAGTTACTTGAGACAGGACCTTAGAAAGGAAGACTTCGAGCTCATACTCACCGCAGAATTTTTTTGAGGTTTTTTTTGGTAGCTGGCAAGGGATCCCTAAGGTTTACAAGGTTTTGCCAATACCATCTAATGGAGCCTTATCGAGACAGACACTGAGTGCAAGTTTAACACTTCCTTTCTGCCTCACACTTCTCTGCAGTCCAGGCACTTCAAACATATCCTCATGGTCTTCTACTCCATTGCCTGAGGCACTGAATATGAACAACCAATAGTTATCTGCATTTTAGTTGAATAGGGACAGAAAGTGGCCCCCACTTTATTCCTTCTCTAATTCTGACCTACCTGTGTGCTAATGTGGGTCCCAGCAGAACAGGAGCTGAAGTGAGGTGCTGTGTCTGAACAGGGTTTTTTTTGCCACACAGCCACAGCAGCAATGCTGCCCAGAGAGCAGGTAGCAGCATATGCTCTGCCTTTGCCTTTTTTCCCACATGAAGCTGAGGATTATGTGTGTCTGAAAAGTAAATTCATAGCCCTGTGTTCAGGCAGAGGTTAATTTATACTGCAGAGAAGCTGCAGGTGAGACTGAAGACATGTCTCATTTTTCAGTTTCACAAACCCTGATACAAGAACCTAAATATGTTTTGTTCCAAACCACTGCTGTCTTCTTTCTCATACTCCCCTCTGCAGTTCAATGCATGCACAGATACACACCACCAAATTGTATTTTCTTTTATGACACAGTATTGCTGCAGGGTCATCTACACATAGGTAAAAATGCAAAATTCTTGCTCTGAAATGTCAACAATGTTGATTACTTTTACATGAAAAATCTGATGGGAATAAAGAGAAGTCAGAAAATGTGGATAGGGCTGAAATTACATTCATAAAAGATCGTGCAGTGGTTGGGAATCACAGCCCATGCATGGACAAGCCTGTATTGAGACTGCTGTAATCCCTGGGCAGAGCAGGGGGGAGCAAAGGAGAGGTCACTGTGCTTTGTGGGATTCTCTGGCATTTCTAGGGCAAGGGGAGTTAGTCTTTTTCTGTTATTTGAACAGTGAGTGAGTATTTTTTTAAGGATTTTTTTTTTATGTTGCTAGAATAAAAAGGAATAGGCAAGAGAAAATGGCCCCAAATCATAAGGGGATTGCTGTCTGTGGAAAAGTGCAAACACAGAATGAAATTGTTTTCCTGCAAAATTCTTTTTTCATGGCTTGTTTCCATGCCACCACGGTGTAGAATGGGGAAGAAAATGATATACAAGGAAAGGTACTTTTAAAGATTCCCAAGAGCTACTGATTGGGTGTTGCTGTTTCACATTCTCCAAATTGCTGTTACATCAGTCTGGATGGTGGAGATAAACTGTGAAAGAGCTTAAAAGCTATGGAGCAATGCATGAAAGCACAGTGATATTTATGTGTGCGCTGACTTTTTTGATTTATAGGATTTATTTGCATACTTACTTCGCATTGCCAGAACCTCTCTGCAGACCTAACACTTCATCCCCCTGTTGTGCTGAGTCCCTTGGGGGCTGTTGACATTGTGAGGTACCTGCTGAGGTGTCAGGGACAGGTTGTGTGGGTGGGAAAATGGGAGCACAAGAGATCAGAAACAGGAGTGTCTCCAGGGCAGAGCAAAGTGATAACTGGACTAGTCGAGCCTCAGCCATTTCCTGAAGGTCTGAAAACCACTGGAAGCAGTGAAGAAGCAGAGGCTGGAGCTTGTTTCTTTTCCTGGTTTTATATGATTGCCTTAAGTCAAGGGTATTTAAATGTCAAGTTTTTATGTAGTTCCTAAATTTACTTAGGTTTGGGTGTTTATAGCAGAAGGTTTGTGTCCTTGTGCACTCCTATCTGTGTACTTGAATGATGATAAATGCCAAGGCTTTCTTTTGGGGCTTGTGTTTTTCCACAGCAGAGGTGACACATTCCCATTAAGTTTAACCTTCTCCCCCAAGAGCTGATACAATTTATTTCTTTTGGAAGGGAAGTATCAGAGCTGTAGCAGGCCCAAAGCAATTTCTTTGAAGGCTGCCTTGGCTACGACTGCAGATACAGTGACAAAGAGGAGATTGTGGCAGCGCGCTGGATGGGCGCTCAGGCAGGAAAGGGTTACTGTCTGCACAGCTCTCTGTGTCTGGAGCTCCAGGCAAAACCCAGAGAGAGACAATGATGTCAGCACTACCTCCAGGCCCAGGGCCCCTTGCCTGACAATGTGGGCAATCCAACACATTCCCATCTGCCACAACAAGAGCATTCATGCTCCTATTTCCTGACCTCTTTGGATTAAAGCATGTGGAGTTAAATATACATCCAGCCCCATGCTCAAGCACTTGCATTGCACCAGAAATAGACTTATGGGAAACTGGCTGCAGCTTTTGCCACCCGACACTCGGGATCTGTCTCAACGTTGTCATCGAGAAAAGCACATGCTGGTCTGCTTGGGAGATTGTACAGTCATGTACACATAGCTAAAATACAGTTCGCTTTTGTGCCTGGAAATGCTGCATGTAATCAGCACGCAGGCAGAAAGAGGGGGGGGCGGGGGAAGGGCAGCTTAAATAGAAAATGAAGATTAGTCAGAGGCAGTGATTTCAGCGTTTTAGCCATCTGAAACTTGCTGAGTTTTTTAGTACCACATAAAAAGTTCTGACAGCACAGACAGACCTTGGCTGAGCTGGGTGTCTGCACTCCAGGCTGGTGGAAAAGGGAGAGCATGCAGCAGGATTTGCATGCTGCCATGCCGGGCTGGCAGACACAGGGAGTGCAGCTCTGACAAGGAGAGCTTTTTGTTTGCTTTATAGTGAAGTCTGGTAGTGCAAAATTCTAGTAATTAGAAGCATTTTATTACTTTTATTCAGGATGTGTGTGTGTGGGGTCTGTTCCATGCACATGGGTATTGTGTTGTTTCTTTCTCGTGTCTGTGAGTGCTGCGTATCTGTGGCTCTATGCCCATATGTATCTGTGCATCTCCATATTTATCTGTCATTCTGTGTCTGTATTGCTCAGTCTTTTTCCTTTTAAGTGTCAGAGTTGCATTTATTTTCTCTGCACAGATGAGTTTTCCTGTACTATACACTAAGGGAAAAGAAGAGTAGGGATAGCTTACATTTTTTTTTGCCTTTGTCAAGAAAGTGCTTCACAATTGAGAAATATGAATGAAAAAGAAAATGTGACTATTTATTTTCCTTTCTTTCTTTTTTGCCTACATTCTTCTGTCTTATCTTCCCAATCATGTATTTTCTTTTCTCTCCCTTTTTCTCCATCATACTGCAAACTCCTGCTCCCATAACAAATGTTTTAAATGTTATCTATCCTGCCTGTACAATCAGTCCCTTTTTCATAGCATGTTTCTTGTACTGTAATTTTAATTTTTTTTTTATTTTTAAGAACTCATTGTAGTCCTTAACACAGCAAATTCCTGTTGCCAGTTTGGTTTGGTCTCTCTCCCTTCATATATTCTCTGCTTATGGCACTCCAAATCTCAGAGAGCACAACACAGGGAAGCAGAACAAAAATAAACTCCCCAAAATCTGTAGTTTCCCAATGGCTCAAAGGGGTCTTGGAAGAAGGTTTAGCTGATAAAATCCTTAGAGGGTGGTTGGACGGGTGAGGCCAAATGGTTAATGTAGGATAAAAACTGCAAACCTCTTAATTCTCTTAGTGTTTGGCTTAACCTTGCCTTGACTCTGAAGAGATGGTGGTAAGTAAGGATGAGCTTGTATTAGAAATAGGATTCTCTCTTTCTGCCCAGCCTTGCCTGTGCCAGTTACAGTATTACAGGGCATCAATGCTACAAAATTCTCTATCAGTTTCTGCTGGTAGAGGTTTGGAACTGCCTCACTTCTCAATTAGTGTAATCAAAGCCAAGACCCTGGCATCTTTCCCAAGAACTTTATTCTCCCTGTGAAACACAGAATACTGAAAACCAGTCAGAAAAAGTGGAGCCAGACTGTAGAAGCATTAGATTTCACCAGTGGTATAATAAGGAAGCTGCCTGTAGTGTCAGCCATTCTAAAGAAGACATACAGACAAGTTAAAGTGGTAATATTCATAATGTCTGTCATCCAGATATTGCAGAGCATATAATAAGCTGTGATTAAATCATTAAACTAAGAACTTCAAACGGGTCTGGCTGTGAGGATCTAAATGCAAGAAATCTCCAGTATTCTTTCTACCTTGGTACCTGATTTGCCACTGCTATAAGCTAGTCATTTCACACGTATCTTTAATTTTCCCATCAGTACCACCAGGAGTTAATAATACTTAAGCAGAGCAGTGCCTCTTACAGACTTGTTTTGAAGGAAATGGAGACTTACTGAAGGAGTCTTTGTGTGAATTTGCATGCCAGTTTGAAGTTCTTCAGGAGCAAAGTGGAGGAAGCATGTTGAGCACCAGATAATCATAGAAGGCATGAGATCATAGAAGGCATGAAGGTCTACAAGTACCAGGGGAAAGACAAGGTTAAAAACAGGTGCACTGCAGTTTTCAGGGACCCTAAAATAGGCTGTGGAACCTAGGAAGAGGTAGGTTTGCAGGTTGAATTGAGATGCATGCAGTGCTTATGATCCAGTCTTGGTGCCTGAAGGACCTCTGCTTTTATTACTTGTCTCAACTTCACAAAGCCAAGTAAATAGATGAGAATAAGATGTCTAGGTCCTGAGACCCCATCTCTTGCCATGAGTACTTAGTCCAGCCACCAAAAGCATGAAGAATATGTCCCAAGGTTTCCCTGCTTTGATTAGGACCATTATTTTGATGATGAGCTTTAATTTTTCCCTAGAAATCAAACAGTTTCTCTGCTTATGGCTACACATAAATTTCATATGTCTCTCTTAAGCCATATATAAGCAACCTTGTGAGAAGTGCTTGGAAGCTGACTTGGAGCAGGGTGGAGAAAAAGGGTAAGCCTGCAAGTCACATCCTCCTGACCACTTTCATTAATGTGTACAGTCACACTGCCCCAAAGAGCCAATCGAGGAGGTTTGAGAATGTATGGAGCAAGTGCTCCATTTCACTTATGATCAAGATAAACAAGGGCGTCAGCTGAAGCAGAGCTTCTGAGGTGTTCTGTGTAATTCAGTGCCAGGCAGCAGTGGCTGCTGCTTAGGAGATGGATTTATAAAGATTATTAGTAAGTGTTATTTGGAGGTGACTGAAATCGCTGGGTTGACTCCAGAGGATTAGCTTTCCAAAGATAGCAAATGCAAAACAAAAAAAAGCAACCCCAAACAAACAAGTCACCAGTACCAGTTGTGTTTATTTAATGAAGTCCCAGCACAGGATTAGCTCACAAGCATTTGCTTGTTTTTGTGACTGGAGATATGGGGGCTGGGAAGGAGGAACCACCTCAGCATGTAATTCCCCAAGTAAAAGCAAAGCTGCAGCACAGCATCTGGCCTAGTTCACAGAGTAGGTGACAAGGCGCTGTAAGCAGGGCAGGCAGAGGAGGAATCACCTCTTCCTGGATTGCACCGGATTTAGGCAGCCTAGTGTGCAACAACTCTTACCCAGAAATAATGCGTGAAGGAGGCTCTGCTCAGGAACTGTCACGTCCCTGTACAAAGGGTACAAGTGTTTTAGGCAGGGCATCATGCTGATCTGAGCCCAAGACGTGGCCTGTGGGAGAGATAGCAGCAATCAAAACTAGTAATTTTCTATAGTGAGACTGCAAGAGGACCTCGAAGTGCTTGTAGACATGAATTAACCAAACATCACCCCCACAAGCATATCTCTCTGGGATGGAGGCTGGTGTTGCTAACCCCAGATGTGAAACTGGAGGCAGAGGGAGCTGTCCCAGCTCCCACAGAGATCAGGCCAGATGGAAACACAGGGAGGGAGGGTAGCAAGAGGGAAAGATAAAATCAGGAGAAAAAAGCCATACCTCAGAAAACATGGGGGAAGGGTCTTAAGGAGCAATTTAGCCCATGCTTTAATGTTGCTAATGTTGCTGGACAAGTGCCTCCCAAATGCTGGTGGCTGGTGGTGCAGAACAAATGAGTCAGTTTTGCAGTGTAGCCTGTCTGTCCTGCTTCTGTACTGTCACCCAGAAGTAGAAACACATGGGAGCTCCCTGCTGTCCCTTCAGCCCTCCCAGCATTGCACTACCAGAAGCATGATCACCCGAAGGAGAAGTACCCTGTTGCTTCTTTGTAATTCATTTAGGCCCCACTGGGATGTGGCAGGAGAGACTGAGGGATTCTCCATTCAAGCCAAGGTACTGAAAAGGTGACCAGTGCCCTTGGAATTTCCAGGGAAATTGCTTGTTTCCTTTCATGAGAAGCTGCTTACTTGTTTCCTAAATCCACAGGGGCTGCACTGGCTCCTCTTCCCTCCTTCAGAGAAGTCCCTTATGCAAAGCTAGGCCTGGTTTGCTATTGCCTGTGCTTCTCAAGACTTTCTTAGATACCACAGCAACAGCTGCAGAACTGGATTTTGTAAACCTTTAATTTTATATGGTCAGAGTAGAATGGGACCTATGAAACAATTCAGCAACTTTATTCCTCAAGGGTGGGGGTTGGGGCCAGGAGGATGGGGATGGGGAGGGGGAAGGGGCAATGCACTACTTGGCATAAGCTATCACAAGTGGAAATAGGAGGAGGGAAAAGCTGCAGCTCACTGAAGTGGAAGAAAAAGGATGAGAACCCAGCGATGCAGTTTTATACAGAGGGGACAGAATTGTCTGGTAACCTGTGTACTTAATCCCATGCTGTGATTGAAGGATATGTCAGCAGTAACTAAAGTAGAAGCACAATGCGAGGTATAGAGCCCTGGCTGCAAACTACCCAGATTTTACAAATGTCTTTGGTGCTAAAACTTGTGTTACTGAAATTATTGATTCCTACTACAGAGAAGGTAGTGTTGGACTAGGAGGCAGAGGAAAAGGGCAGAAAAAGGAAGAAAAAGGGAAATGGGGAAACAGACTGTAGCATTTCAGGATGATGTTTTCATCTCTTTCTATTTGGCTTCACATTTTTTTATAGAAATCATAATTTTCATTTGAGAAGCTGATGGGTAAAGAAACTATTTTCTATCATAGGTAAAATAAAAATAGCCCCATTAAAATAAAAAAAAAGACAGGATTTTCCATTTCCATGAGATCTTCATACATTGGAGAAAGATCCTCTTTCTCAAGAGAGGAAAGAAAAGCTAACATTTATTTGGAAACACTTTGCAGTAGGAATAAAAGATACTACAGGCCTAGTCTGCTCCAACTCTTGATTTAAAAAGGAGTCCAAAGAGCTTAGTCCTTTCACTCTTTGAAGCTGGTCAAGGTGTGCAGGTTGCAGCATGATGCTGGTGAATAAATGGGGCTCTAGTGTAGCCCCTGACTGCTGGAGGGTCTCACTTCTCCAGGGAGAGAGAAGTGCTGTGGCACATTTTACTGCCAGGCTTTGTGAACCCATCCACGGTAAAGAGTCTTGACTTTGTGCCTGTGACTGATCTGCAATATCTAGAAAAAATCAAACCCCTTTACTCAGACTCATTTGCCTGCTCTAATTTACATCAGAGAACCCAGCACATTATGACTGGTGACACCAAGAGTGGTTTAAGACCACCTCTGTCCTTGAACTTAATACACACATAGAGTACAGCCAAGACTAAGGTTCTGTCTCTTTCTGTGATAAATACCCATTTCTATGGGACTGTGGCCATGAGTACAATTTAACATTATGAAGTAATTTTCTGTGACAAATCAGGTCCCAACTTCATCACTCTCATCTTTCTCTCTACCTGATATATTTTAGTGTTTGGTATTATGCCTAATATGGAGAGATTCCAATGAATTAGATGAGGCATTTAATAAAGGTGATGTCTGGACAGTGAGAAGTTTTTTATCACTGAAAAGTCCTCCAGTGATTGTTGGAATATGCTATTTTAAAATGGCTTTGGCTTAGAAGGGCCACATTTGTATGATTTGTCCTCAATAGAAATTAGAACCTCTCAGTATTTCTACGTGGTGGAATGATTATTTTTTTGAGTTATTCATTATAGTCTTCTGAACCTCCCAGGAGTCCAGGAGCTCTTTATGAGCCATATAAAAGGATGCAGACTCACTAGCAGAGCAGAGAAATTCCCAGGAGGAGAGAGATTTGTAACTAAACTGAGATGGACAGAAAGAGACGGGAAAAGTAAACTTCAGAAAGCCTGGAATAAAAGCAAATTCTTTAACAGCCTAACAATGATCTAGACTCCTGCAAGTCAGGAACAGAGCAGGCTATACTGAGGATGTTTAGAAAAAAACCCACAGGACTAACCTGCAAAGTTTTGTTTCATATCTGGTTTTGCAGCTGGAGAAAGATAAAAGAAGGTTTGTTTTCTAAGGCTTTCTCAAAACAGTGACCCTGAAAAAAACATGCCTGTTACCTTCAGAGGACCTACTCATCTTACTGACATGCAGAATACTCTCCACAAGAGGAATAACTTATTCAAAGTACAATAAACAGGGCATACAGGTCAAAGTGAAAAACAGCAAACCCGGTATTTCTGAGAATTTACAAACAAAAGAATTTAAAGAATATGCGGACAGAAGTTGTACATACTGTAAATGCCTAGGTCTCTTAATAAACACTTTTGGGATTCCCAGACTGCTTAAGAAAACATTGCATAGCAAAGCCCTTTCTCACAAAGAGACAATTAGATAAATGCCACTTGCTGATTGCAAAACTGGCTAAAACTTACTGGGATCCACGCATCTTACAGGCTCCAGCTGATTTTCCTATCTGGAAACAAAGTCCAGTAGAGTTGCATATTAAATGGAATGTGATAGAGCCAAAGCTAGCTAACTAATGGAAACGTATTTGTGAATATTTGTTCATTGCAAATATTGCCAAAATTCTCAATATTATTGATAATTAATTATTTAATCACCTCCAGGTGGAACTCCAATAGAATCCCTGTCTGTACTGTTCTGCCAACAAACATTGTGCATTCACAGCACTCCCTCCGCAGCGACTGCAGAAATGTGCTCTGCTTGCCAGTTTCCAAGAAAGGATTTGACTCTGCTGCTATCAGCGAACTCAAAGTTTCACAGTACTGACAGAGCTACTCAGTCAGGGATGGACTGAGTCAGGCCTATGGGCAGAGCTGTGCTAGTGGGTATGCTCTGGACAGGGATACACCAGGAATATGCCCAAACAGAAGCCTCATGTACAAATAAATGGGTGCATATGAGACACCTGTTTACTGTGTTGTAGTGTTTCTCCCTCCGTACAGGTTTGTGCGCTTTAAAATGTGCATGGGCTCATGCAGCTGTGGGACAAATATGTGGTTTTGGCCACTGTGCATTGGGGTAGATGTGCCTATGCAATATGGGCTGTTCTACCTGTGCACTTTGGGGCACTGATCTCCATGAACAGTCTGGGGTAAAGGCAATTCCGTAGGACCTTGTTTTCTGTCTCCTTCTCTGCTTTGTCTCTCATTTTCCAGTAAGCTTTTCTGGAAACAAGTCCCTACACAGCCAGGATATGGGACTGCTCTCCTGCATGGCTGTTCAGAGCCGCACGCTGCAGCATGGAGGGGCTGCAGGTGTCTGTCCTGCCTGCAGCATCAGCCCAAGGATGCTTCTGCCTCTTCCTGTGTCATCTGCAGTTCACCAGCAGCAGTTTCTCCCTTTGGCCTGAGGACTTTTGCCTGGGCTCACGCCCAGATCTGCTGTTCAAGCAAAGGGCAGAGGCAGCACTCAGTGAGGAAGTCCTGCATATTTCAGGCTGGTTTACGGATGTTTGTTCCAGACGGCCCAGTTTGTTGATCTCACTTGTTTTTAACTCATGCAAGGCACATAATTCAGGTCAGCTCTTTCCTCACTCTCCTCTCTGTCCTGCCCTGCTGGAGTACATTCTATTTCCAGATGAGGTCACGCATTCCCCCCTCTTTCTCCTACTACTCTTGAGCCTGTTCTTTCCACTGGGGTTTAATGAGAGTCCCACTAGCTGTGGCAATCCCAGCCTCCAGTCACTGCTGCAGCCAAGGTCAAGCCCGGGGCAAGAATTGTCCACAAATACAGACACCAGAGTGAAGGGAAGGAAAGAACAATAAGAGCCGTTTACTTCCCAATGACTTAAGCGCTTGAGAGAAAATGCACACCCCCCCCCCCCCCCCAAGATTGCTGAGTCAGCAGCGGCTGACAAATTAGTCAACAGGATGACTGGGCCTCAGCTCCTGGCAATTAGCATGGACAAAGCTTTGTGTGTGCCTGTGTGTTTTCCTATTAGCTGCGGCTTGCACGCCTGTGAAGGGAGAAGGGACTGGGGAAGGAAATGGCTTGCTTTGACTTCACAAATACATGGAATTTGCATTCCCAAGGTTGCACAGCATTCATTTGGCTTCCTGTTTCGGCATCTTTGCAGGCTGTAGACATTAAGAATAAAGTATGCTGAGAGCCTCTTAAGAGGGAGGTGCATCAACACAGCTGGAGGAAGAGTGAGCCCTGAATTGTAGCAGAGGCACTTCAAATTGGGAGGGGTTCAGTTTAACCCATCAGTGTGGCTAACAAAACTGGTACTGTAAGGGTCAAGGAGTGTTGGCAAGGGTCGGGCAGAAGAGTTTACTTGTGAGAATGGCATTGCTAGTATATTCTGTATGGGAGTAAGAAAGGTGTCACAGATCCAGAGAGAGAGGCTTTGGCAGAGCTCAGGGTGATGAAATGATAGAGACAGAGGGGGATAAGGACTGGACTAAAAGAGGATTCTGTAGGTCAGGAGTTCAGTGTCTTGTCAAAGCGATTTGGGAAGCCAGGGGCTAAAAGGTGGAGCTGCAGGTCAGGATTAAGCTGAACATAGGAGCTGAGTTCTGTCACCATTTGGCAGAGGTCACCGCCTCCAAAGAAGGCTGCGGCGGTCATGGCCCATGCTTTGAACAATGAAATTTCCTGGATTCAGCACCAGTGGAACTACAAACACACTTTGTTGTTAAAAGCCTGTGCATCTCTATCTTTCCTCTGAGGCCAGGTCACCACTGCTCTCAGACAGGTTATGAGTTGCAAGTCCTCAGAGGACCCAAGTAGAAAGGTCAAGTACATCTGGTTTTCTAGCCTCACCTTCACCCATTGCATATCCATGTTCCTGGTAAGTCAGACACTACCATGTTATCATCCTCATTTACAATAAGCTGGTCAGAGTGATTTAGCCAAAGTTCTGTGGTGACCCCAGCTCTGAAAGGCCCTGCTGTGACCCGTGAAGGTTTAGTGGGCTTTGTTCTGGGTGCTCAGAGACCCATCTCTCTGCTTACAGGCTTTCACAAAAGCTGAGCTCAACTGGGAGCTGCAAAAGCATTCAAGCTATCAGTTCTCCTATTTGCGAGAATGGGGGTGAGGGACAATGTCTTTGTATTCTGAGCACCACTACATGCTCCTTTGCTAAGCATAACTGGAATCCCTGGATTCAAATCCTGCTGCTGAGAGCCTAGCAACAAGTGAATGTATCTACTTCAGCTTTTAAGGAAGGACTAGGTTAGTGGAGGTGAAAGTAGGTCAGAATGTTTTATTTTCTGAGTTTGTTGGATTTCTTTCTAGGAACTGTAATGCTCTGCCTTGTAAGTCACCTCTGTATCAAGAGACTAGCAGTGCCATATCCATTTACACACCTTTATGCCACACTAAACCTGAGACAGTTCATTCCTTTCTGTTGAGAGACAACAGTAGCCTCACACTACTTCACCTTTACCAAAGGAGAGGAGTATGCACCAAGGTGCTTCCTGCAGAGCAGCTGATACTCAGCAGCTTGGTGTTCTTATGGTGACCTCTCTGACCCCTAAGATTTTCTGCCTCAGAGCAGATTTATACTGATCTCTTAGCTGCTGAACAGTGTTTTCTGAAAATACTAGCTGGCATCTATCTGCATAATTAGGTGTCTAAATAGTTTTTGCATCTGGGTGTCCCTTCCTCCATGCTTCAATTCTTCACCCAGTAAAAAGGTTTAACTGTAGTTTGGCCTTGAGTCAGGGTTGTACATCTACACATGAATGTGGCTGTGGAGGAGCTGTGGCTCCTGTTCTCTTCTCAAGGAATGTGGCTGGGGCCTTCGTTCTGCTCATCCTGTCATGGCAGTGGTTACACAGCACTTTAGTTATGCTGCTGTGCCTGAGCTTCAAAACTTTAGCCTATGAATTTTGTCATCCTGTCAGCCAGGACAGGGAGTTACAAGGAGTAAACCCATTTCATCCAAGGTTCAAACCACTACAGATGCATGAAAATAGCAAGCCCTCAGTGCTTGTCCTTGGCCTTCTGCGGAACCAAGAAACTTCTTAAGTCTTGGTCCATATAAAAAACCCACGGCGATATATTCCATGTAACACACATAATTTTTGAGATACACATCCCATAAGGAACCATGGACAAAGATCTGCCAAATTGTCTCTCTATTAACCTTCCTTGTGAATGTCAGAAAGTGGTTTATCTCTTTATCACATGAGATAAAGTTCAGGGTAGCTTTGCTGCAAATTCAGGCCCTCAGTTTTAGTTCCATAATTTTGCAGCACTTAACTTTCTACAATTCTATGATATGCCAAACACAGTTCCTTAAAAAAAACCAGACGTGTTCATATGAGGTGCAGGTGCAACTGTGGTAAGATCCATGCCGACTACAGCATTTACAAGAACATCTGAAGGGGCATCAGGGTATCATAATGAAAAATATGTTAAGGACAAGGTAATGCCCAAGTGTTATATCAAAGATTCAAAGGTACCTAAGAAACTGTAACTTTGAGAGTCAGCCATTCATTCCACTGAATTTCATTACAAATGAGCTATGCTTCCTGCAGCAAACAAACCAGGGATGGATACAGTGCAGAGGTGCAGATGTATTTTAGTAACATTGAGTTACATCGGATTGTTACCAACAGTAATTCCCAGATTCCCATTTCTTTCCTGAAGCACATTCCTAAAGCAGCTACTTTTGGGAAAGTGCCCGCAAATAACACTCCCCGTCTGACTGATACCCAGTTTCTCACCTCTGCTCTTTAAAGTGGGTATTTTTATGATGGAAGGCACTCAGTTAATTTTGGAGTCTAGAAGGTACATGAAGGACAGGGCATGTCTCTTTAACATGATTTTGACATTATTCCTCCTGCCCTCCTGGAAGTAATGTGCCTGAGGAATGCAATGGCCTCTTTTCTGACCTGGCAAGCAGTGCCATTTGTAGTGTTGATACTTGTCCCAGTGGGACTTGGGCTGAGATTTTTCCATCCTTCCCTTGCCCAGTTCATTTCGTCCAGCGTGCCAAAAAGGTGTCACATGGCATTTTTGCAATAATCAATCTAGACTGGGCTGGATCTGGTGACATGGAGGTGAAAGGATCTGGAGTCTGTTTTCCTGTCCTGCTAAACTAGCCAGTATCTCCTTGTGCTTATTCAGCAGATTAACTCTGATAATGGCAGTATGAATATTTTGCTGCTATTTAGCTAACAGTCACATTTCCTGTTGCAAAATCATGTAAAGGGAAATAAGGGAAAAATAACTGCTGTGGCAGAAGACAAAGACATAATTCAGTGGCTGGTTTAAGGTGTGCTCATGCTGTAGGTCAATTACTTTTTAGCAGCAGGTCTTACAAAATGTTGAGCATATATCCCTGAAAAGGAGTCTTTGATTTTTACAAACCAAATACTTGAGATTTTCATTTCACCATTTCTGCTAGCTGTTCTTAGGTCTCAGATACCACAAGAAGATCAATCAGATCCAGCCTAAAAAGAATGAAAGGACTATAGCACCTAAATAAGATATTATCAATGGCCCCCCATAATATCGGTGGTAAAAATAATTAAGTCTTTCTGTTTCTCTAGTGTGTTCCATCTGAGGGTCTCAAAGCATTTTACAAACATTAATTAATTAAACTTTCATCTTCTCCCTGAGGCTTTTTCTGTGCTGGAGGTGGTTCAGTCCAGTTGGGTAGATCTGGCTGTTGAAATCACAGCTGATTCTCAAACCAGTGGTTAAAAACTGCCTCTGGAAATCTTCAGTTCTTACAGCTGCTGCCCTTTCATCCTGCAACCGTGCCTCCCCATCTTAGTTTGGTGTATGATTTCTCTTCATCTGGCCTATGAATGCTCAGATCTGCAGGTCCCATCTTCTAGCTCTGTCTTGTTTGAACAGGTGATGCCATTGGTATGATCGCTAGGAGCTAAACTGACCCGCCACTAGCCCCAGAATTACTGAGGTATTTAAGTAGCTTAAAGACACTTTGAGTTCTGTAATCCTCCCTCCCACTTAGACCGGGGAATCTGGACTAGGAAGAAATTAAAAGAGAAGGGATAAAGATCACTAAGCACAAATACTTGAAATTAACTCTTTAGGTAAGCATTTAAATTTTAAATATGCCAAGTGTTTACAGATCAAATACAGAAATTGCTTATCCCATTGTTGAAAGGCAATCATTTTTAGGGCTGAACATGACAATTATTTAACAGTACAGTGTAGCACTTTCATCATCTCTTATGGAAGGAATCAGATTAGTTAACAGAAGAGGGAGAAGATAGAACTGCCCAAACTGAGAGGTAGTCATTGAGATTCTGGTCCTATCTGAAAGAAAATATATCAGAGAATCTGGAATAATAATTACAATCATAATTAATAATTTATATTCCTTGACTTTAAAAAAGTTATAATAAAAATAATAATAGTAATAAAGAACTATGCAAAGTATGCAGAAAGCCATTGGGGTTTTGTTGGTGAGAAACTTGAAATACTTTTGCATTGGTATTTATGTAACATCTTTTGTCTTGGGGATCCCAAACTGTATCATCAACTGCAGCAATAAAAACCTCCTGAACATGGCAAGCCATATGTTGTTCTGTTAACAACATAATTTTGGAAATCATCTGTAGCATTTCTAATCAGAAATATGTAAAGTATTTGATTTCATTAATTTGAGTTCAATATTGTGCATTCCTCACCTAGAAACCAAACCAACTGGCACATTATAAATATGCTGGCATATAGAATTGTAGGGTGAATGAGTAATTTAATAAAGTGTACTGCTAACTATGTATTATGTGTTTCTTTCTGAGCAATGAAGAGGCTTTACAAAGGCTGGTGGCTATAGAGAATGATATTTTCAGTTAATTGGAAATGCATACTTTGTTCCCAAGATACACAATTATCCATTCATTGAATTCTATACTTTTCTTGTGTTTAGTGTGTTTTAGTGCCCATGTTTTACAGGTAAAGTAGTAGAAGGGATACATTAAATCCTTCACAGTCGGTGGCAAGGCAGGGACAAATTAAAGTCTCTTGATCCTCTCTCAACATTGAAAGCATTGTTTCTCTCTCAGTTTCGCTGGGCAAGCAACACAGGACTGGAAGAAAGGGTTCTCTAGGATGACCTTCTGGGTCATCCTCTCCTGTCTCATGCCATCAGGGGCAACATGTCCTATTGTGGCTTTTGTGACTGTGACAAAGAAAGGAATCACACTTTTCTGCTGGACACCAGACCACTCATTGATACAGTCCAGGTTACTTTTCTGAAAAAAGGCAATATAGATAGTATCTAAAGGCAGCTTGCAGTGGGAAAAGGCTGGTCTGGTTTGTGTTCTGGGATTAGAGGAGAATGGCAGCCTTCCAGTGCCAGGTGTTGGGAACTTAAAATAAAGGTGCTGCTGAGTAGGGGTTTTCTCACAGACTCAGCTTCAACTCTGCACTTCCCTAGCCATGTCAAGCAGTACTGTCTTAAAGCTAGAAGGTTACTTTTAAGACACAAGAGAAAACAAATTCAGGAAGCATCTTGTAAGAGCATCCTGCAGACTACCTTTTAAACCAATGTCTGAGATTGTCTTAGATTGGTCACAGGATTGGAAGGTAGGATTAGATCATACCATTCATCCCCTTATTCTCCACAGGTTAGTATTCATGGCAAATGTTAGATGAATTGTTCCTGCGGCTTTGTGATGACAGCCTCCACATCCCTCTCTTAGGTCCTTCAGGCTCATTCACTTTAACAGTTTTACCATTTCCCTCACTATGACTCTTGGGCTGTTTTATCCCTTTTTTGTGCTCTGCATGAGCTAGTCTTGCCTGAAGAGGTAACTAGCTGGGTTATGTGTTTGTCAGCCCCTGAATGTATTTCATTGTTTCCCCCACCTTCATGTCATATCAGTGAGTGTGCAGAGGTGTCAGCAGGGTCATTAGAGAAGAGTTCAGGGAACACAGAGGGAATGTTCTCAATCTGAGAAGTCTCAGATTGGCTGAACTTCATGTTTTCCTTGGACTGTACAGTGCTTAGCAGGCTGATGACAAATGGGAAGTAGCCAGTTCTGCAGCCAGTTTTATTCTTTCTCATTTTATTGTCAAAGGAAGGGAAATTCACAAAATTTGTGAGGATCTCACCTACTTCCCTTCTCCACTGCAGAGCTGCTCATTTATTTTTGTTTTATACTATAAATAGTTAGAGAAGCAAAGCTCCTGAGACCTTGACATTAATCCTAGCACGTAGCACTGTACATGGCAAATCTGTGTGGTCATGCTTCTCATCACAGGAGAGTTGCCTGCATCCTCCATACCTGGATAGTATCATTTGGCTCCTGTCTTAATCTCTCTCTCTCAAGTTTCAAAGCATGAGAGGAGCAAAGTTGGATGGCAGGGAGAGACAAGAAGATGGTGTAGAAGATAGGGAGAATGGGGAAGTATATGAATGACAGCAGAAAAGTCACAGGAAGACTGATGAAGCTGGGAAAAACATAAGCAATCACAAAGCACTCTCCTATGGAATCTAGATCACAATTCATTATATCTGCTTAGGGACATTTCTCATCTGTCAGCTTACAGCTGTGAAATCTGCTGGCAAGGTGTGCATCACTGTCTTCAGTAGGACATGCATTTGAAAAAACATCAAGCCTTCTAGTAGTCCTAAATCCCTTGTGTATAAGCTCAGGCTGTAAGAAGTCTGGAGAGGGAAACTAGACATTGAAATTCACTGGACTGGAAGGAAGGTTGATGATGTCCTCATTTGCTGAAAACTTTAAGATGTCTGGTATACTGAATAGGCAGGGATCTGAAAGAAGGGAAACGAGAGTTAAAAGACTGGATTGCTGCATGTGCGTTTCTTACCTCTGCTGGCCTCGGCTATCTTTACACTTACATGTAGGTTTTTAAAATACCATGTGTAGTGTGATTAAATTAGCAGTACTACTACTTTCCCCAGACACATTAGAAACACTTGCCTCTGCTTTGTGTTCCTTACTCCTTAATTCTCATACAAGGTGGTGAAACTTCCTCATGCAAGACATAGGTTAGAACAATCAAAACTTTCTTTTCAGTTCTTAGTTAGATCTTACCAAACACCAGATGTTATATCATGGTGCTTTACAATCTTCCTTGCTTCATCCCTGTGTGCCGTTCTGAATCAGACCTGGATGGATACCTGAAGGGGAGTCACTGTGTTCAAAGTGGAGGCTGTGGAGAGCTGTGTCTGTCTGTTGTCTCTAAAGAGAATTTGCTATCTGATATACTTCACTGAAATACTCTGGAGGGGATAATCCGGCACTGACTTCTCCTTTTCCCACCTCCCGGTTGGAGAGTCGATGGGAACTAATAGGTCTTTTCCTGCCTAACATCTGTGGTTCACGAAATTTTCTGTGGCTGACGTGTTGCGAGGAGGCAGAGGGGTTATTTTGGGGCAGAATCCTTTTAATTTGTTTTGTTTTCCTCCTTCTGTAGCAGTGTAGCAATCGCCGTCCTGGCAGCAGGCATGCCCCGAGGGAAGGGCGAGGAGGAGCCGCTTCTGAAGACAGTCAGAATTCTTCATGGCAGCTTGTCCTCTCTTTGACTGTGGCATCAGCTGGGGTCAGGGGGAGGAGAAGTGCCTCAGGCTCATTCAGAGTTGACCCATGGTTATTTTTAGCTCATTAATGTTCTTTCCAAGCCCCCTGCCCCTCCCCTTCCTCCCCCCAGTTCATTTCTCTCCTCTTGGCAAACGGCACTTTGTGAGCTACTCAGTCACAGGTTAAAAAGCACTGAAAAAAGTCAAAGGGCAGGCAACGGAGGTACTCCTCCGAGAGAGGCACTTGAAAGGTCAGGAAATGCCTGAGCCGTGGGTAGGAGCCCCTCCTAGCCCAGCTCTGCTTATTAAGCAATCTTGCCAGACCAGGCAGACAGGGTGATGGGGCTCAGATCTGAAAAACCATATTAAGGAGGGAAGAGGAGACAGTAAAGGGAGAGTAGGAAGAGAGATAGGGAGATACAATAGAGTTGTGGTAAACAAAGGGGACTGATTGAACTGAAGGACAATATGCGCTGTTTGAGCATGACCGAAAAAAAGATGAATGAGGAACAAAGAGCAATTTTACTTCCCTCAGTTTGGAAGCCTGGAGGATCTCTCTCCAGAGGGCTACGGACTTCCTCAACCCCTGCAGAGTCCCTAAATATCAAAGCCAGACACACTCCAGAGGTGTGAGGAGAAGACATGTGGGCAGCTCCACTTAAAGGATGTACCTTTTACCTGGCCATTAGATGGGACTTGCCAGTGAACGATGAACAGCTGACAAGCAAGAAGGTGCTGGGTCCTGGAGAAAGTCAGGTCTTTGCCTTTAGGGAGAGAATGAGACAGTCATTGTGGAGGGGCTTTTCCTGTGCTTTGCAGAGCTGTTGGCAGCCCTTGCTCCTGGCTGGTAAAGCATCAGATGAAGTCTGAAGTCGGGCCCAAATCCTAGGACCTTGGTCAAAGCAGGTGTGCAGGATCTAAGACTCATCTGCACCATGTGAGGTAGAAAGCAATGCAAGAAAGGAGGTTTTAACTCCTGAGGTGCTTGTCTGGGGCCACTCTGATGTCTCACAGCATCTTCTGCCTGCCTGTTGTTTTGTCTGTCCATCCATCCATCATGGTGCAGGATTTGAGCTTTCCAAACAACACAGGGCTTTTTCTCACTGTGCCCCAGGAGGCAGGATTATAGTGTACTATACTCTTCGCTCAGGAGCTGGGGAATGGCTCCTGCAAAAGGCAGGGCAAGCACTTTCCCCATGCCCATCCTATGGGAGAATGAAAAAGCCGCTCCCTTTCCTTTCTCTTGGTGGGGACCTAGAAAGGAGCAGCTGGGTTGCTCAGTTGGCTAAGTGCTAGCTGGGTCCAGTGTCATGAAGATGCCAGGGCAGAAATAACCTGCTCAAAATAACATGGCACTCCTTGCACCATTTCCCCCGCTGCCCCCATGTAGCTCACTCTTTACGGTAGCTTCTTCTTAGTTTTCCAAAGTCCCAGCTGTGTGTTCTTGTCTCAGGCAGGAGAAGCAGGTTGCCTGGATACAGTCCCTTTGCTGAGCAGTGCAGTCCCCTGGAAATCACTGCAGTCCCTCCCCTTCCCCAGCATTGCTTCACAGTGTGAAAGATGGATTTGGGTCTCTGGAGGACTTCGGTTTGCAAAAAAAAGGCGGGGTGGGAAACAAAGCATCACAAATGTCAGCATTCCCTCTTCACCCCAAAGAAACAGTCAGATGAAGGGATTGCAGAGAAAGGCAGGGGGCAAGGAAACTGTTCCACCCATTGTTGGAGGCCAGGATGAAGCTGGTCCTAACCCAAAAAAAGAGGATCCCACCCCTGAACTGAGCCAAGAAGCCACTCAGAAATTGCATCACTAGCAACAGAGGATTGATATAGTCCAGCAAGAGCAAACCCAGCTGAACATACCCAGATGTCAGGATAATCATTGCTCTGAAAATGAGGCTGCACAGAATGGGGCAGGGTTTGGAGGGGACAAAACAATTTCCCTTCGTCTTGGTGTGTGAAGGGATAAAACAATTCCCATTCCTCTTGGTGTGTCTTTCTTCAGTTTCACAACTGCAGAGCTTCCTTGGCAGCAGACAGCTTCCTTTGGCTGATGTTGCTAGAAAAATGGGCTAATGTGGAAAAGCACCAGGATGTCCTTATAGGCATCTAAACTGTAAAGACCACAAAAAATAGTCATGTTTTTTCAAAAGCCTTTAACCAGGAGGAATATAAAAAAAATGAAAGAGCATTTACTATCAATATCAGAAAAAAAACCTCATTCAAGTAAGTCCTTCTCACTTGCTTTATTCCCTAATTTTCTCAATGCAAAAAGCCACACCTGGTTCATTTCTAGCTAGATAAGAAGTACAAATCCTTACAAAGGATAATTTCTCAGCAACATTACATAGTCTCCATAAAGCAAAATTCTGTAATTGAAAACTACTGTATTACTGCAATAATTCTTGTACTCAAACCATCTGTCATCAGTGGTCTGTCTCCACCTTCCCCATAATCCTCTGACATGGGCCAGTGTCAGAGAAAAGGTATAATTGGACTTAACTGGTTGATTCCAGAAGGAAAGTTCATACTCCACAGGTCCACAGGTAAAGTAGGTGGCTTTTGTAGAAGACACTAAAATGCAACAGATGAAATGTAAAATACAAGTATATTTCAGGACCATAAGGAGGAAGAACCCTCTTTATGCAGTTTGCCCTGCCAGAAGCACTCAGCCTGTTTGTCACTACAGGCAGGGCATCAGCAGAAGTGTCTCTGCTGACTATGGCACTGCAGGATCTCAGTGGGAGGTAGGTGTCTCTCAGTTACACTGGTCTTACTCAAGGCCCTAAGGAACCACAGGAACCTTTCACATTCCCCAATAAAAGCAATGGCCACCCACTGCAGTTTGGCAAGCGCTGGTAATTCCCAGTGAGAAAGTCTATTCAGCTGGCAGTCATCTGCATTCAACAGTAGTTTCAGTTTCTCAGTGCACCGAGAGTACATTCCCTGATGCAGTGCTTTAGAGCGCATTGAGCATGACGTAAATCATAGTAGGGATTTCTGCTCTGAGGGGAAGGATTGCAACCCTTTACCCATATAAAGGTAGAAAAATGCAGTCTTGGACACTGGTATTTATGGTAATCTAAAATTATTCTGGCTTTGATGTCTTCCCTGTGGGGTGAACTGTGAAAACTGGCTCCAGCATCCTTGGTTGCTTTCTTCAACCCATCACCAGCACCTCACTCATCTCTTGATGTAGTGTTAGAGTTACAGTCAGGCAACTGCAGGTTAAGTCATTCAGCTGCATCATATGTGCAAGTAGAAAAAGACTAACTACAAAACTGCGATTCATCCCTGTACAGAATGCCACAACATGTACATTCTTGCTGGCCCTTAGTAATTCCATATGAATATCAAGTACTGAAAACAGCAAAACAGAACTGCATAGCACCCAGCAAGTGCCCTGGAGCAACTAGTATGCTCCTAAGATAGATGTGGAATCTTCTCGGGCAAATATCCTGAGGGCAGGGAAAAGAGAAAGAGATCATATCTGGCAGCAGCAACGATAAGGATCTGTAGATGGGGAGGGGGGGGGGCGGTTCTTTCTTTAATCTTAGAAATTAGAATGAATCAGTGCATAACAGGACAATGCTGATGAGACTTTTGAAAAATGATGGCTCCTCTGCTCCATTTTCTTTGTATCAGACACACTAAAATCAAGAGACCAGATATAGATGTCACTGGGAACTGGGGTCTAGCTGAGGAGGGAAGAAGGAAAAAGGGAGAAAGAAGTCTAATCACAGGGGTTTTTTTTTTTACAATTTTTTTTCCTCATTCCCATTTCAAAGACAGAGAAAAAGAGAAAGAAAGACACACACAGAGAAAGAGAGCGTGAATCATTTAGCATGAATTTTGCTTGAGTGAGGGCTGACATAAGTGTGTGAAATAGGAAGGCAATGTATGAATAATGCAGAACAAGACTCCGTGCAGACAGACGGAAGACTGTTATTGTGTCCTTGTTTACAGCTACTGAAAGCACAATCAAATAGATATGGAAAGAGTGCAAAAAGCCTGCATGGTCATCTCACGATGAAAAGGTGTTAAAATATATTGTGGATCACAAAATACCACTTCTCAATCACTGCACTGAATTTGCGCATCTGCTCATACCAAGACAAAGAGGAGTTGGTGTTGCATTCAGTTAGAACTGCAATGACTTCTCTGCAAGTTAGGCTTGCTCTAAGTTGTGTCCAAGCTGCACTGGCTGCTGTGGTAGACAAAGGCAGAAATTTGGGGAGAACATGTGCAGAGTTCCTCTGTCATGCAGTCTTCACCATGGACTCCTGGGAGAAGTGTTTGTAGAACTACAGAAAACAGGTATTTTTATGAAGGTGACCCCTGAAAGAATTCACATGTGTCCTTCTGCTTATTTACAGTTGGTGCATGCAAGAAGCTGAACTCATTTCTTATTCCTTTTATGGAAGAAAGTATGGCTAGAAACTAGCACATTCTCCCAGGACGCTTGGGACAGCTGGTTTCCATTTGTGGTCCTTCCACTGGCTGGTTTTGGCTAAATATCATCATTTTTGTGCCACTGGTGAAGCACTTTGAATTCTTCTAACAAAAAGCAGCATGTAAGAGCTGGATATTAATTCAGATTCTTCTAACAAGCCCATCATCATACCCTGTGGTCTCTTATATTCTGTAATTAAGGCACACTTCTGCCCTAAGGAGGATATTCTTATTCCTTCCCTTGCTTTATTCCAGTTCTGGATGGAATTTGCAGTAATTTCTGAGGTAGCCTGTTGGATCCCCTCCACATGGCTGGTCCTCTTCCAAATCACATTCCAGGAGTTCATCTGAGTAGTCATGGGAGACTCTGCCTGTATTGTGTGCCTTCAGAATTCAGTAGCATCAGAACTCACACATCCATCCATAGCTGCTGAAGATTTCTCAGAAAGCTTTAAAAAAAAAGGGTGGCATACTTAATAACTCTTTCCCTCTCTCTCTCTAAATTATCATTGTATTAGACTAGGAAGAGATATAATATAATATTACATAAGTTTAGAGAGGTGACTGGAGGATGTTCATATTTTTTGGCAATATTGAGAAGCTTAGATGGAGGTCTAAGGAAGGGTGTCTTAAAGAAAGACCTCAGAGAGAAACAGAAGGAAGGCAGTGGGCAAAGCCAGGACATTAGGGCATAAAGCAAGGGAGATTCAGAAACACTGGTGTTATATTTTGAATTGAGAAGAAACAAAAAAAGGGAAGTGGTAGTGTCTTTGAGGAAAAGAAAATAAGGTCGCATGAGAGCCTTGGAAGAAGAGGATGCACTTTGGATTTATCCTGTTTGTAACAGAAATACTATGTGCAAATAGGCATAGGCATTCTCACATTCTGTCTGTCTACCTAGTTAACCCAGTATCATATAAAAAGGCAGACTGTAAAAAGTTCTTTTGCACAGAGACACACACAGTTATAAGTACAGCACTACAAGCAGCCAGAATGAAGAAGCAGTGATGCTGATGCAATGCAGTGATGAAAATAAGCATTCCTGCTACTTCAGGGATAGAAAAGGCACATCCCATCTGCCTCCTAGAAATCTGCTGCACCCTTTCATCAGCCAAAAGAAGCAGCTAGCTTGAGTCAAAACCAATCTGTTTTTGGTTCCTCACCTCATGCTTGCCCATTTCCTCTTTTTGCCTGGGAAAAAGGAGAGGTCAGCAGGGATTTTCAGCCATATTTTCAATACACTGTATTTTTATGGTAAAATTACAGTGCTGTTTATTTGCTTTTTATCTTTTCATCTTGAAACGGGAGCTGCAGGTGCTTGTATGCTGTGCAGCTATTGTACATAATGAAAAGTGACAGGGCAGTTCCATCTCTGGGGTCCTTTCAGTCCACAGGCTTCCCACTGAGAAACCCAACAAGGTGGGCACTTGGGTTGATATTTTTTCCTAAGCAGTTCTGACATATCTCCTCTGGGAACTGTACTGATGCCCCCTAACTCACATCATGCAAGCCCCCTGGGTGCATCAACTAGCATTTATTTCTGGTCACTCACCGGTAATCTGAGCTCCTATCAAATCAGTAGCCTAAATTTGAAAGGCTCCCTGCTGTGGTGTCCACAAGAGTCCTGTGGTGTTAGATGCTTAATAGGTGATTAAAGGACAAGCCACACTCTTTTCAGCTGTGCTTTGAGGTGTTTTGAGGAAGGATGATATGAAGGGTGTCTTTTGGAGACAAAGACAAGAAACCTGAAGCAGCCTGAAGTAGCAGCTCTAAAATGCAGTGACATCAGCTTTTTCTGCAGACTGTGCGATGCAGCAGAGAAAAATCATGCCAGTAACAGGTCTGATGTAAAAGTAGGTTGGGTTCTTGTGCATCTTCCCATTTCTTCATAGAAATAAACCCACTTAATCTTGCTTCACTGTGCTCTGAGGAGCTGTAAAGAAGCATTTCCTTCTCAGACATTCAGATAAGCTGCCATAATGTTGTCATCCTGGAATACATCATACCCTTTTCTCTGCTCCTACAATTAATGTACAGTTCATGTTACCTCCCTGTTAAGCATCATAAGGAACAGTGAATCCAGCTTTTGTAAATGAGGGAGCCCACCAAATTTACCTCTGCAGAAATGAAAAATTACCTTTAGACTGTCTTCTGTATAGGAAGATATATTACACTGAACCTAAGGGCTTCCACAGACTCTAATACAAATTGAATCTTTGCCTTTCATAAATGGGAAAGCATAAGCAGATTTCTAAGTCAAAAGCTCTGCTGTGCAGAGTCCACACTCCCACTGTATTGAACCTGCCCTTGTCTTCCCAGTCCTGTTGTTGAGCATGTATCCCTGTGTTAGCTGGTGAACCGTATGGTGTCCAAGCCTTGTATATATATGAAGGCCATACTGAATCATCTCCCCATACATGGAGAGACATATTCTGGCAATTTGCTCTAAAAGGAGATGAACCTTATTTAGTCCAACATACCACCCCCTTTAATGAAGGTTGAGATATTGATCTCCCTGGTAAATCAAGGTGAGATCTATAGGTCCCTTCCAATAAATGATGGTGGATTTATTGATTCTTTTCTTGCCACCCCCTGGAAGTGAAAGCAAGACATATTAGTTCCTCCCCATTAAATGAAAGTGAGCTGTATTAAGGCCACCCCCATAAATACAGGGTGGGCTATGCTGACTTAGACCGTAACCACATAAATGAAGGTGAAATGTATTGATTCCATCTTCTGTAATTGAAGGAAGATGGAATCAATACATTTCAGTGTTGTATGATGGTGCTCCTTCCAACATAAATGATGGAAAAACATATTGATTCCATCACTCTTGAGTGAAAGGTGAGTTTTGCTGAAAATCCCCAAAATGAGGAAGGAAAGCCATGCAGAATTTAGCACCTTATTCAGAAATGTATTTTGCTGTGTTATTTACACATGAAGGCTTTTACTGTATTTGGATGGCAGAGGTGTTACTGCTCAAAAGCTCTGGGCACAAATGAAGTGATAAGGAACCATGCTTTTACTGAAGGGATGTAATACCTAAGTCAAAGGCCTCCTGAGTTCCAGTCCCTGTGCTTTTGCAGATCACCTGATTTAGGCAAGTTTCTTGACTCTGATGTGTCTTGTTTATCCAGTAAGGATAATGATCTTCCTCTGACATTAGACACTAGAATAAATTTGTTCATGACTGTCTACAATGTTCTGTTGGTTAATGGTAATCCAATTATGGATATAATGGTTATGAAAAATCTTGGAACTTACTTATCTAAATAAGTTCTGGAGACAACAGTAGAAGCTGATGAAACATTATAAGGCAAAATGTATAAAAATAAAGTTTACTGTGTAAGCCCTGTGCCCTAAGAGAAGCTAGGCCTGTACGCTGCAGATAAATAATTAACAGCAGCTGCCTGGACCCTGTGGTAATTTTTGCTCTTAAATTATTCCTGCTTTTTCCTACTCCTTTCTACTAACAGCACCGTTTTTAAATTGCTTTGGCTGATGGGAAAGATACCACAGTTACCTCACCTCAAACCTATGCACTAATTCATGAATTCAGTCTTTTGGACTGTGACTATTGCAAGCGAGGCAGCCGGGACAGTGCCCATCTGGAAAGCAAAACATTCAGATTCAACTGCACCCCTCCGAGGAGAATCACGTTCAGCCCAGCAGCATGACAAAGCCCAAGACAGCACAGGGACAGCTGCTGATGGTGTAAAAGAAAGGTGCCAACTCCTTGCTTCCCCAAGGAAATACACTCATTTTCCCCACAGTACTCCATTGCACAGCTGTTGTCTTTTGTTAACCTGTTACGAACATCAAAATCCTTAGGGAAGCTACAGAAGACAAGTGAAGAGGACAGAACCAGCAGAGCCTTGCAGAGAGACCTACCTATACCTTTCTTCACAAGTTGTCATAACAGTAGCAACAAGATAGAAAAAAACAAAAACAAAGAAGACAAACAACAAAGTGAATGCAGGCACATGTAGATGACACTAGGAAGTTAAAGACAAAGCCCTTACACATGCCACACAATAAATCCTATCACTGTCACCTTCTTGCCTAATGTCACAGAGGAGAAGTGCACCTCTGGTACTACGTCTTGTGATGAGCAGGCAGAGTTATGGTGCCTTGTGGTGTCACCATTCATCTGCAGGGCACCTCCCACCTGATATCTGGGAGGCTACACATGCAGAGAGGGGGACATGAGTTAGATATGTGTTATTATTCTGCAAATCTCTAACAGTACATACCTAAGAGGGTCCCAGGCATCCTAACTGTAGTCATATCCAAGATGCAATCATAAGTAATACAAGCTTTGATCTGTTCTTTAGAAATACTGAGGCATATTTTACCATGTGTTTCTTAACGCATAATAATTTATCTTGAGATCTTACAGAAAGTAAAATGTGGTTAGCTTTTACATGAATTAGCTGTTCCTGGAATATCTTGTGTTCTTCCCATGTGGGTATTTCCAAGCATACTGCTTTGCCCAGAACAGACTTTGAAAATGCCAGTCAAGTGCCAGCCTCCCCCTAAGCCCTTCAATGGAAAAGCCCAATTTCTTTGCAATTCTCTCATATTGCCAGCTGTCTAAAACTCTCTGTGAGAGGATTTAAATTGGATTTTGTGCTGATTTTATACAGTTGTCTTATGTCTTCCCCATGTGTGGTGAAAAAGATTTGTTCCATACAGCATTGGGGATGCAAATATCATTCCTGTTTCAATGCATCGTTTGAAAGGAGGACCAGACAGTTGCCATGGCAACTGCACATCTGAGCCAGCTGTAGTTGCCATGGAAACAGAAACGATGTGAGCCAGAAAAAATAGTCCCAGAGGACAAAGCATTTTAAAACACACACAAAAATCCCTTAATCTAAAATAAAATCTTGCTGTGAGATTCTGGGATCTCAGAAACAAGGGGCAAAACAGAGGATAATGCTGACATCCTCTCATGATTCTGATGCACCTTTTTTTTTTTTTTTTTTTTCCTTTTTTTTTTTTTTTTTTTTTTGGTGAGGGGCAAGGGAGAAGTCATTGAAAATGATCCAGTGATTGCTAGAAAAGGGGGTGAAAATAAATTCCACCATACCTTTGGACTGGTCTGCTGATCCTTTGGGAATGTGAATGATTTCCTTTTTTTTTGGTAGCTCTGTACCATGGAGACACAAATCAGTACTCCTGTCAGGTATCCCTCTTGTTCACAGCAGCCTCTTCTATAAACCTAACTATGTTTCTTACAAGTGCTTTCAAATAATGACATTGTATCTTTGGAGAATCTCTAGACCCAGAATGAGGCATGGTTTTTATCATTAAATAGGGGGAAAGACGCACTGTTTGAGATGTCCAAGGCCTACGTTTGTGATCCTCAATCAGTGGCCAGATGCCTGGCAGCATTGCAGTGCTCTGTGCTCTGGCCTTCATGGGTGGACGTTGTGTTTGATAAGTACTAAAGACAATAATCCACAACATCCTACATCTCATCAGTGTTTTGTTATTGTTTATCTGTAACTCTGTTTTAGCTTTAATGTTACAGCTAATCAGAGGAGATGATTAAAATGAGAAATGAATTATGCTGTAGAAGAGACTAAGGCAAACAGCTTCAGCATCCACACAGAGATATGTGGGTTTAAGATCTTCTGAGAATGTAATAGAGGCAGACACAAGGGCTGACACTGGGACTGGGCAAAGAGAAGAGAGCAGATGGAGAGAGATGACAAGAGTAGATAAAGTAATAGGGAAAGGTGAGGGAGGAGAGCCTCAAGTTGGGAAATGATAGGGATGAGCGAGGAAGCTGGAGCCACATGTGGTAAAATAAAATGTGGTAAGAGGTGAGTAGGACAGCAGATGAAGTTTGAGATAGAAAACAAGGATGGAAGCAGGCAGAGATGAGGATACAGAGTGGAGCAGGATGGGACACCACAGAATAGGAGGGTGAGAAAGCTGAGGGCAGTGTAGTTGGCACAGCAGTATGGGACAGAACAGCGACAGAGATGAAGCCTGACTCAGTACATATAGGAACAAAGAAAAGCAAAGAGAATCAGGAGATGTGGAGGCCAGATAGGTCACAAAATGGCTTGCAGGGTAACAAACTTTTGGTTGGTTTTCTTAATATTGCTCTAGTTCAGCATATTTCTCTGGCTTTTCTAGAATCACTGCATATGTAAATACTTTCTTTAGCTGGTTCACTCATCACACTCTGATGAAGGCAGCTTAATCCAATGTAGTGTTGTAGTTAAATTTTTCAAGTATTTCTTTCCTTGCTCTATATAGCTAATGTTATAAAATCTTTCAAGGGTCAAACTTTGATTATTTTCCTACCAAAAGCAGATTTAGAAAAGCAGTTTATTATCTCAGGTGGCTTTGAGTTGTCACTGCATTTTCTGCCTTCTCATTTTGTCATCTCAGTTCCTGCCCCTTCATTTCAGTCCCACTACTCTCTTTCTGTCTGTAATAAAGAGGGAGATGGATGCCACAATCTGCACACACCTCTAATTTCTGTTGAAGCCAAGGGAATCTGCATGCATGTAACTAACAGGACTGGAGGACTTGGCAATGGATTTCTCTTTAAAGGAATAATAAACTGCTCACGTTTACTGAGATGGAGAAAGAAAAAAGTCTTTATTCAAAATGTAAATATCTTCCTGCTGAGGAGAAAACCCAAAAGTCAGCCTTCAGGATATAAATATTTATGCCTTTTGCATAAACAGCAGATGTAACATTTCCAATTAACTGTCGATCTTTCCATTTCTCTGGCTGCTGCTGCTTTCTCTCACAGTATCAGAATGAGCAGTTTGCTTGATTTGCCCGAGCTTAGAACTGTCACAAATTTCCACAGTCAGTAAGATGAAATTGTTCCTGAAAATGTTTGTTTATCAAAGCCTAACAATTTCCCTATATTTTTTATCACTGGTGTTCAGTGTAAGATGAATTCTATCCTGCTGAAAGATGTGAGATTCACAGCCCAGGTAAGACAGCAGAGAAGAAGCAGAAGCAGGCATTAGTGAGAGTGTAGACTCAGTCATTGCAGTAGAGTCCAGCCCAGACCTAAAAGGAGCCTGCCTGGCATGAGAGGTCTCTGACCCATTTGGCCACTGGCCCTTCTACCAAGTCTGCCAGCCTGGGGCTGGGTAGTATCAAGTGCAAGAGCTTTTATGATGTAGCCACCTGTTTATGAGGAACTGCCTCCATCAATTCTTCAGTGTCAGCTTTCTCAGGTGTCTGACATTTAATCCTGCAAATGGCAGCCTCCCTCCTCCATGACTTCTTTCTCTCTGGGAGAAAAGTGTGAACTGTATAAGCAAGAAAATTAACCCTACTAGAGCTGGTAAACATCAGTTTTCTTTGGCATCATGCCTATAAAGCAGAAGATTTTGCTGAAGCACTGGAAGGGAGGGCATGAACAAAAAGCAACAGCAGAGAAGCAGTAGTAGTAGTTAAAAGCAAGATGGAAAGGCAGGTGCAAGGGGAAAGAAAAGCACTTGTCTGGAAATATGTCAGAAAAGAGGGATCCCTCTGTTCTTTTCTGCTGAGAATTTTTTGCATGTTCTCCTGTCCTTTGACCTGTCCTTCAACACCACAAAATTTAGCTCAGTATCTTTTAATTTCCTGGGAATCCGAAAATCAGTTGAGCATTGCTGCAAATCAGGAGCTACTGTTCAGCTAATCCAGCTTTCGCTAGGAGCTTGAGTGAAGAGCTCTTGGCCTTCCTCCTTTTAGGGAAAACTCTGGCCTGGGAGCTGCATGGCTGGCCTAGGACAGGGCTTTGTGCTGCCGGTGGGCTTAGAGAGGAGGTGGGTCAGCCTGGTTCTTTACCTTCCTCGGAGCTGTATCCTGATGGCTGGCAGCTCTGGTAGGTGCTGTTGCTATGGTAACTGGCTCTGCTTTAAAACCATCCATGTGGCAGTGCAGGGATGGAGGCACCTGCAATCTTGCCTGCTTAGGTGTGCACCCTCCTCACACACTTCTGTTACCTGCTGCCTGCTTTTCTCTAGGTTCCCAGGACTTTGAGTTGCATTTTTGTCCACTCCTTTGGCTCTGTCTGTCACATCCTCCCTGGTTCAGGATTCTCACCAGTGTAAACAGCTGGCCTCTTGCATACCATGAGAAATCATCAAATCCTAATCCATAAGAGATGGTCCAAATTCACAAGTAACTGGCTTTAACTGCTTAATAAGCACAATTTTCACGCTGGTCTGTGCTGTGCATATGTAGTACTTCCTGTACTGTACCTGTATTCAGGTACAGTCTACTCAAGCATCTGTGACCAGTGATGAGGTTATCAGCACTATAAACCCCCAGATGATCACCAACATTTGCTTTCAGATGAGCTAACTGAAGTGCATTTTGACAACAATTGAAAGCTAACTTTGCTTGGCCCACTTAGTGCAAATCCTTGCATGTGTAGGATTCCATCACCAGTGGAGCAGGTGCACTGACATAGCTGAAGTTATGACCAGCTGCATGCTACCTTCCTCTTCTTCATATCAACCTCTCTGTGTAACCAGTCACATCTAAAAGAACCTGAGGTAGCATCAGCAAAATGTCCAGGCTTTGTCTTCCCACTAGGAACAGGAGTCAGGGCAGCCCCAGTGTTGACTGACTCCTCTGTGATACCCTGCCCTTGCTGAGATTCACACCATTCCTCCTGCCTGGGGACTTTCACGGGCACGAGGTTGCCCTACCAATTTTATTAAAATGGATCACTGTGTATTAACAATTTAGAATGGAGCAATCTTGAAGAGACTGAAAGTCAGTTTTCTTAAACCACAAGCATTTTTTTTTTTCAGTTCAGATCCCCTGACTGAGGCTGACTGTGTGCTATTTCTCTTGAGTTTTCACTGCTGGCTGAAGAGTCTCTCTAGTTTAATGGCATCCATTAATCATACAACAATGCATCCCAGCAGCACGAGAGCTTAGAATTCAAATTACAGTACTGATGAGCATTGGCCTGGCTTCTCAGGTTGAGAGGTGCTCTAAGGTCAAGTCAGAGACTTCAGGCTCTGTTCACATTTTGGGTGTAATGTAGGACACCCAGGATGTAGACAGCTGCTTGTTTGGGCACAAGAACAGACTTGCATCAGAGCATGCTGAGTGATCCAGGTCACAAGTCACTCTTGGGGCTGAGGTAAAGAGAATAAAGCCACTGTCACACTTTGTGGATTTGAAGGAGATCTGAGAGCTGCAGTGACCCTCACAAGAACTGTCAAAATCTTTATCAGATTTAGCAGCCCCTTACAAAGACCAGGGCCTCAGTCTCTCATGCCCATTTGCTGCTCTTCTAAAAGCAGATGATCATCTTATGCATTTTTTGTTCTCTGTGTTTTCCCTAGAACAATTTCTCAGGTTGCTACCAAGATATCCAGTTTTTCCAGCGCTAAAGGACCCAAATTCAGCACCAGCTTCTCTCAGATGCTTTGTGGATGCTGTGATGACCTGCAGGTACAGTGAGAAGCAGCTTGCCAGACTGTCCTCCCACTCCTAGCTGGACACAAAAGCAACTGAAGAGCTTGTGGCTTGAATTTGCAGGAATGAACTAAAAATGGCCTTCAAGGGATTCCTTAATCAGCTTTTCCTAGCTTTTCTGTTGCTAAGATGGTATTCAAAGGAAAATGTCATAGCCTGATCACAGCCCACAGATCGCCAGTCAGACAACTGTGCTAGACACTCCTGGGTTTGCTGCATGATCCTTGTTGCAAGACCTCGGGTAAGCATTATGGTGTGTACCACAGAATGGCTGCACTGGTACTTTTCATCTGTGCAGCCAGCAGTTGTTTCTGTCACTTTTTTTAGGATATCCTTTATGTTACCATAATCCTGTGCTTTACCTGTCTTCAGAGCCCTGATACAGCTGCAAAAGTATACTAGTGCAGAAGCAGATGAGATATGTCCTATTATAACTCCCATGTAGCTTCAGAGAGCCCTTTAAGAATGGTTCCTTTTGAGAAAGACATAGACTGTGCATTGCATTATTCTCCTTGTACATTTGCTCACAAAGAATGTGGAGTAATTAATTTTTCCCAGATTTTAAACTACATTTGAGTAACCAGGCCCTTGAATTTGCACATTAAGCAGCAAGACTCGCTGAGATGATTCTCTGGAGTCCTACTGACATGTAAAAGATCCATCCTGCCTTTTCCATGTCTTCCATGTGCCCTATTTCTTTTTCAGTCTGTGTCAGGCATAATGACTCAGCAAATACATATGCTTCTTGTTGGCAGGTAGTGCAGGCATTTGCAATGTTGAATATTACAAGTCCTTTTATTTATCTTGCCCAAGTGCAAATTTGACTACAGACTGATCCATTGTCACTATAATATTTTGTTCAACCTCCCAGCTTCCTTCAAGAGAGGAAACAGCCTGCAGGTGCTGCAAACACTTTTTGTTACTTTATGACTAGAAGAAACTATTCCTCTAAGGCTTTTAGTCTGACTTGATCCTGGCTCACCCACCTGCCTGCTTTCTCTGGAGAGCTGGCAGGTGAATATTTTCAGTAATTTATTTTAGAGCTGTTCTATCATCCTGCTATTTAATTCTGCCATAAATTATGCCCAGAGGTTAGGATGCTCTTTTTTTCCCACTCACAAAGGAGCCAAAGGAAAATATTCTGCAGGGCACAGAGACATCTTTGGGTGGTTTGTAAATATTTCCAGAGGCAGATATACTGGGGAATGAAAAGAGCTGTAATCTCTACCTTGTAAGCATCGCCTGAATTAACCTGCATCTTCTAGGTTATGCAACAGGGAGCAGTTGTGCTCACACAGCCCCCTCTTCCCACTGTGATTTACATCCAGTGTCTGCAAGATACACCAGCTGGTGCTTCAAAGCATATAGAAGTAATAATAAAAAAAAAAGCCTTGAGAGATTATAGCTTACTCCTCATGCAGTGGTTTGACTCATTAAAATCAGTGGAGCAATTTTCAGTGACTTCTCTGGTATTGGATCAAGCTCTAAAAGCACAAGCCTTGAGAACTGGACTGCAGCCAACTAACTTAAGGGAAGCAGAATTCCAAGCGAGATTTCATTTTTAATTCAGAAGCTAAATAAAATTGACCATCAGTGCATTTAGATGGGTTCGCTCCAAGAAAAATCCAGGCAACTGAAGGAAGTGATATTTCTTGTGTGTTTGCCTCTTCTTAGCTGTACCCTAAGGGGCTGGTTGCTCTACAAAGCAGTATCAATTACCCAGCAATGCCCTACTGCTCTTATTACTACTATATGTCTATGTGTTCATTGTAGACCAGGACTCCAGCAAGCTGCACAATAGACAAGTTTAGAGCAAAGAGATGGCCCTTGACTTACAGAGCATTTCAGAGTCTACTTACTGTTTTATGCTCAGTTTGCTGATGGGTGTTGCACCGCAAAAAGTGGCATTTTTTTCCTGTTGAAGTCAATTATATTCCTAGTGCCCCAAGAAGGTGATAGGGAGGTTTGACTTCTTGTTTTGACAGAAAATATAAAACATTAAGAGGTTTTGCCACTCAAATTCCCCTATGTTTTGTTGGAAAACACCTGCAGAAGCTTATTCAGCATGAGGGTGAACTTGGTTGTATCATACAGGCTTGTTTGCAAAATGCAGCATTGCCTGTCTCAAGGTCAAACTAGGACAGTATCTTGTGCCAAGTCTCCCTGCCCTGGTCTAGGTAGCAATGGAGAATTAACCTACACTATCTCAGTATTCATGAGTATGTGCTGTCCTCAGAAAGATATTTTTCTGTATCTTCCTCTTTTACTTATTTTTCCCCCCTCAGCATGCCCTGATTTCCTGCCCTTTCCTTTGACACCTCTCTTTGATTTTTGCCTTTTCTGATAGCATCACATAGTCACCCTCTGCAGATAATTCCTCTGGAGAAGGGCATACATGCAAAAATAATAACTGTAAATCTCTCCCTATAATTCTCTTGGTTTGTGAGGTGCAAAAATAGACCTAATTATTTAATTTTTTTGAGGGCCTACTGTGCTCTTTGTGTTTAGATGAGCCATAATCATGTTCCTCCTGACCCCAGGAAAGGAAGCTCAAGAAATCCCAGAAGAAAAGGTTGTCCCTGTTTCCAGCTTTCCTTGTCAAAACCCTTGCCATTGTGAGATAAAAACCCCAGTATGAGCGAAGAAAGGATAAAGGAGAAGACAGGGAAAGCAACTCAGAAACTTGGGGGCAGTTCTGGCTCTGCTCCAGCAGCTGGTGCTCATCTTTGACAGGTACAGGGAGAAATCAGACTGAAGAGGGATCTCAAGCAAGCAAACAAACAAATCACCTAAATGAACAAGCTGGGTAATAAAGTAGAGCTGAGAATCAGTAGCTAACGAACACATCTCTGTCACTGCACCGCTTTCTCCTGGGTAGAAGGGGAGTCAATTACCCACCTTCCAACAAGCTATTGATCAAGCTGCTGCCATGTATTGAATTGGAGACCTGGCCACCCTGCGTGTGGCTCTTTGATTTTCTCTCCCTCTGTAGTAGCGCGTGGATGGAAGCCAGATGAGCCAGCACAGGACTATCGATCAATCCGCCTCCCTCCTCCTCCTCCTCTTCTTCACCCTGGTTGCCATGGCAACCATGACTGCTGCAGCAGCAGCAGCAGCGGCAGCAGCACTGTTTACCTGGCCTATTTATTTTCCTTTTCAATATCCTTCCCTTCCCCCCACTGCTCTCACCTTGGCATGATATTGGCAAAGCACTCAGCAGTTGTAAAAAGGATGAATTTTTATGACTCTGAAGAGGACAATGCAGTTCTTGGCTCTACTTTATCACCCAGTTTGTTCATTTAGTTGATTTGTTTCTGAGGAATCATTGCCTATAAACAACAGATATCTCAGTCACCAACTAGGTCATGCTCCAGACATGGAGGAGGACCTGTCATTCCAAAAATACAGATCTCCTTCATATGGTTTAAGTGTGCCTGTACCAAGATGCACATTTTCTTCTTAATATATTGCCCAAGAGTGCCAACAGAGAACTTATTCCAGGTATGCCATTGTTTACCAGCTGTTAATCTCACACAACTCCTGGGACAGTATATCATAAACATCAGGTGCACCAGCATTTCTTTCTGGTGTTCAGCCACCTTTGTAAGTCGTGTTGAGGGTGCAGTGTCTTACAGGGACCAGCTGCTATGGAAGGAACAGTGACCAGAGTAATCTCCCAGTAGAAGGCCTTTGCAGAATGTTCACCATGGCTTTCAACTGCATACAATGAGCAGTTCCCAATGGCTCCCCCCAGTTCAACAGCACTTTCAATCATCCTTTCAATCTTCCCAAGTGGCAATGTCCCAAGTCTTGTCCCATCTCTTTTCTAATACTGCTTTCATTGCCTGAAACTGCCTTCCTGTTCCTAGGCAGGATGACAGTCATGCTGCAAAGACCAAACAGTATATCAATGAACAACGTTCAAGGAGTAGCTCATTTCCCCCCTCGTGAATGTGTTAGCTTTTGTGCTGAATCATCCATGTGCTGATTCTCAGTGCAGGATTCTTTGCTGAAAAAGGCTTTGTGCAGGGTATGAAATATAAGATATAGAAACAAAAAATATTTTTTAGAATATGTTTTTTTTTCTCAAAAGTCTTCCTGGCTTCCTTTTAATTGAAATTCTTCACCCATGTCTCACATTCCTGATTCTTTCCGCTGTAAAGCCATCAAACCCTCCCAGGAGATTCTGAGTTTTCCTCATAATTCAGTATGATTGATACAGGGTGTAAAAAATCAGTTGATGTTATCAAGAACATATTATCTCTCCTTGAAGCAAAGCATTATAGGATAAACTATGGAATTTGCTACTGCATTATATTAGGGAAGCAAATACTGTATTTTAAAGAAAAAAGAGACATCTCTAAGACACAGAAAGGGACTGGGAATTGGGTGAAAGGAAGTTCCAACCCCCAGTGCTGGGAGGCACAGAAGGACTGGGGTCATAGAGGAGTCCTACTTAATTCTTGTGTTTTGTCTACCCCAGATCACTGCCATGCTGGGAGTATTACAGAGCCAACATCCTTGCCTCTGAACAGTTTGGCTAATCTCAGTCTGTCAGATACACTACCAAATTCAACTAGACTAGAGTGTCCCTTTATGCAGGAGCTTAGATTCAAGATTGGCTGGGCAATGGATTCATTAAGAATGAGCAAGTCTTAGACTCTGCAAAATGAGACTGGAATTGGGTGTCCAACCATTTCCACACATGAGGGCCTCACCTCACTGGGGACAATTGATTCAGAGCACCATGAGACAGAGGTGTATGTTTGGAGCAGTGGTCTGATGTGACATGGCAGGATGCATGATACTAATGCAAATTGTTAGTAGTTATCAACTAATGAAATTGTTATGCCTATAAGGCACTTAACACTCTGCAGGAACAGAGAAGAGCTCAGACCCTGCCCTGAGGAGCAGAAGATATAAAAAGGCAAGCACAGACCAATAGTGAAAGGGAAACAATTAATATAGAAGGGGTGTAATGAGAAGCAGCACATGGTTTTGCAACCACAATTTATGTCTGGTTTTGTAAAGAAAGGTCTGTGTGATCAAAAGATCTTTGTGGGGGGGAGAGTGTACGACATCATAGATCTGTCAGATGCATGTATGATTTTTGATACATTGGTCAACTAAAAGCAAATTGGATGGGTGAGAAGCTGGTTCAGATATACTTAATTTTATAAAAAAAAAACCCCCAAAAACAAGAGTAGACCCTTTTCCTCAGCTCACAAGTAGGTTGCACCAGTATTTGTATTTTCTTAGACTTCAGAAAATTCAGACAGGCTGCAGTTCTTAAAAACACATGGAAGAAAGAGCTTTTAATTGGTGCTTGGAATCAATAAAACACAAAACTCTAGGAGATCAGACTACCTTTGTTGCAGAAAGCTGACCTGAGTAGAGATGCTGCTGCAAAAGGTGGAGCAAAGACGTATTAAAGAACTGCATGAAAGGCTGTGAGGAGACTGGCAGGGCTAGCAAAAGCTCACATTATTAGTGGAGGAGACACAGAGAAGCATACTGGAAAAGATGAATGTGCAGTCTTGCACAGGTGACTTTCATTTTAACAAGTTCCTTACACTCTGTTAAGTAGGAAGTAGTAGATAAATTCAAGCCAGGGACATGACAGTGTGCTGCAGAGATGACCTTTCTAGCTCCATTTGCTGTGTACTGCAGGGAGGAGAGGTGCATGTCTGATCTAGGATATGAATGCTATTGTAATAAAGACGAGAGATGCAGAGCCCTTGATACAATGGCTATAGGAACAAAGATCTTGTGAACACTGGGTGTGGAGAAAAATTAAGTTTGTCCACAAATTGGATGGATGAAGTAAGACAGAGAGGAATTGCAACACCTAAGCCACACAGGGCTGTCTGTGGAGTCTACCAGAAAATCAGTGAGCAGTAAGCGTAAGAAAGATTAAGATTTCATTTTTATCCAGTATTTTAATTAATGGCAAGATGTGCAAGAGGGAGCATGTATTCAGGATACCAAATACAGTCTGACCCAGCCCAGCCCGCCTTTTCCACAAAACATTGCGTTTCACTAAGCACTCGCTGCTGTGCTGTTTCATCAGACACGCCGCTCTGGTGCGGATCATATGATATGGCAGCCGCTCAGGCAGGCGGGGAGCAGCGCAGCCTGTAATTTCCTGCTCATATGTAACTGGGTGGGGAAGCGCCTGATCCTTGGGGTGAGTAATGCTGGAATGGCACCGTGAGGCACCCTGCTCTTTGCTGTTCGAGGCGGTTGAGGTGCTGCTCTTGCTGTTCTGGCAGACACTCCCCAGGGCATCCGAAGGCTCCTACGCTCTGCTACACTTACAACACCCTCCTGTAACCTGTTTCGCTGAGCACACCCAGGCACTTTCCCACGTTCCCAGCCTCTAGCCGGCGGTCGCCGCTAGGAGGACTGCGGATCTGAGCGCGGTACGCTCGGCCGGCCGCTGCCGCGGGTGTGGGGCAGGACGGTGCCCGCCGCCCTCACTGCCGGCCCGAACCGAGGCACGGCCCTCGCCGCCGCGTTTATTTGGGAAACGCTCCGGGCTGCTGAGGGAGGAGGGGCGGCCTCTCCCGGCAGCTTGGCTGGCCTGCGGGGCTGGGGGCACCGCCTCGCTCCACCCCGCCTCCCTGCAATGGCCGCGGCCGTGGCCTCCCCGCCGGGCCGCCCGCCCCGCAGGCCCCGGCCTCCCTTCCACCCTGTCCAGACGAAGGTTGCTTGGGGTTTTTTTATTTTTTTTTTATGTTATTTTTGTTTTTTTTTCTTTTCCTCTGTAGTTTTTTTTTTTTCCCTTTCATTCCCTTCCCCCCCCCCCCCCCCGCCTTTTCCTGCTCCGAGACATTTTCCTACGTGCATTTTTCTCCAGTCGAGCTAATTTACGAGCTGGGTTTGGCGAGGGCCGGACTTGCCGGCCCCAGCGCGGGGAGGGCGTCACGGGGTAAGGGGGCTCCCGCTGGGCTCCCCAGCCGGGGAAGCGCACGGCTCCCCGCCCGACATGAGCTGTAATTTCCGGCAGACATTTGAGGTCTCCGACATCTGCACCAAGGCGCGGCAGCTCCCAGCAACCCCCATGGCCGGCAGCGGGGCGGCCCCTGCTGCCTCCTCCCCAGCCATTTGTGTTTTACTCATTTCCTGCTCCCCGTAATGAGGCCAGCGATGCCGGGGTGGTGGTAGTGTTGCTGAGAAGGCAGATTGTTAAACACACACACACACAGACACACACAGACACACACAGACACACACAGACACACAGACACACAGACACACACACAGACACACACACAGACACACACACAGACACAGACACACACACACACACACACACACACACACACACACACACACACACACACACACACACACACACACACACACACACACACACGGATGTTTTTGTCTCAGGATGAATTTTTAGTGCTCGTGAAAGGGAGGGACTAAGCGGAGCTCGCTGGAGCCTGGCACTGGACCAGTAAACTTCCCAGCAGCCCTCTGCCAAAAGAATCCAGACATCTAGCCTCCCGCCCAGCTCCTGTGGCCCTTTCTTGTCCGCCGTCATCCCCCCTCGGCTCTTCAGGGGCCTCTGTCCCGGCGGCAGCACTGCCCGGGGACCCTGCAGACCCCCTGCCCACCCACGCCTGAGTCCCTTCATCGCCCCAGCACAAGGTTCCTCCCGGCGTGCAAACACTCTGCAGTCATGACCTATGACTCCTTAATCCAAAGTTTTCTTCTCGGTCGTCTATGGAATTACTGCAGGAGGGTGAACGAAGACTGCGATATTAACGTCCTTGGAGTCGAAAACAGCTAGAGGCCAAATAGATTCATTGCACTAGTGACTTGAACTAGGTGAAATGTCGACAGAATTACTCAACACCACAGCCTCAAACTCTCGGTACAGAAAATAAACAAACCTTCTGGTGATGTTTTGTATAGTCTCCAGCCCAGCCCCAACCCACCCATTTGTTTCATTCCTCAAGGGACTGAAGGGACGTGGGTCTCCTGGCATGTGACCATCTTCCCCTACACATCCACCACAGATGAACTCTGCCATTTGTCTCCTGTTACAGTGTACTAACAGGATTCTGCGGGTTTTGTTCAGTTTTGTTCTGTTTTGATTTGATTATTTTTTTAATTTGTCCTTAAAGAAAAAAGAGAACAAAAACTTTTTTTTGGCTGCAGCTATCAGCTAATTTTTGGTTGCTTTCGAATGCCAAGGCCAGCAGGATCCAGGAATTCATCTACTGGTGCCAGCAAGAAAGCACTGACCCAAACAAGGGAGCCAGAACTTGGACTGCAGTCCTTGCCAGGGATCAGCAAGAGGCCAGAGAGACCATGCTGCTGAGTCATCACCGCTCCAGCTGCTACAAGCCTTTTCTGGGGACGCGGCTGTTGCTAAGATTCCTGGGAGCTGACTGATTGCTCCTTCTATAGTCATGTAACACACACACACACGTCAAAGGAGCAAGGAGCAGCAGCTGGGGCGAGCTCAGAGCGAGCACACAGCCTGCTGGCCGTGCGCGGCCAGGCTCGGTGCCTGTCCCGGACTTGGTGCCCCGCGGGAGCCGCTCTGCGCTGCTGCTCGGGGCTCCTTTTCTAGGCTACCTCGTTCCTTGCAAGCTGCGTCTGCCTCCCACTCATGGAGGCATTTAAAAAAATCAGACAGTCCAGGCAGTGATTCTGTACAAAGTTTTTTTTCTGTTTGTACTTACACGTTTTACCATATTTCCCCCCCGCTGCATTTGGAGGTAGGGACATGCTTAAAATCTGTGCAGTGCATTCCTTGCAGGGTCACTGTTGGGTCGTTCTCGTCATGCAGTAAATAAATATGTTCAATAAGAAGGCAAGTCCTTTCCAGTTCTAGGGCCCAGAACTGAAATAGGTGATATTTCTTATTAAGCCCTGTAAGGTTTCAGATAATTCAGCAGTTTCACACACTGCACAGTAAGGGAATGCTTGCTCTTGAGCACCCTGCATTTTCCTTCTCCCAATTTAATATTTCTAATCTTTATATTTTCCTGCCTTTTATCTCTGCCTGAGGTACTTTCCTCCCTCAGATGCTGCAGTTATCCTTGTTTCCTGCTCTACATTTGACACTCAACAAACTACATGCACTCAGGCTTTCAAATCTCACACTATATAATCATGTTTAGGTTGTTAAAGCCTAAGGGTATAGGACCTGTCTTCTCTCTCTGACATTAGACACATCACTGATTTCAAAGGAATAACTAATCATACTAACATTTAATAGTAAAACTAATGATTCCAGAGCCCAGTCTTCCTGCTTCTCTGTTGAGTGTTTGTTGAGCTGCCAAACTCAGAATTACAAATTGACAAATGAGGATGCAGAACACTTGAGTTTCGTGGTCATGTTTTTCCCAGTAGCATCTCAGAATCCTACCCATGGTCCAAGATCACTGTATACCTTAATATTAAAAAAAGGCTCTCTGCCCCAAAGTGTTCACAGTCTAATAATAAAACAAGAGACCAACAGTGGGCAGAGGTAGACAGGGGAGGACCAGTAGGAAATTGATTTGTTTTGGCCAGCATGGCAGGAAGTGTTTTTCAGTAACAAGTAAACCAGCTGAATTTTAGGGCAGTTTCAGGTCAGGAAGGAGGGATTTTCTGAGGTCCTTCAAAAGACAGTTTTCAGCTCAATAACTCCTTTTTGCAGGGGAAAATAGACACCTATGGCTATTTTCAAGAATGAACTTTAACTATTCCATAAGGTCAGTAGCACATTTAAATCTACTGGCAAAATCAACACAGAGGTACATGAAATTTGTTTATGGAGACAAATGTAAGGTGTAGCCAAATGCAGACATGGATAAACTTACCTGTGAAGTGTTTTGAGAAAGATGATAAGAAATAACATATAAATAGCTCAAAGTGCATGTGGGCAATCTCCATCATACCAAATACAAGAAAAACCCAAAGGACACAACAAAACTGCTAGGAAAAAAGTGCTTGGGGACTGGAAGAAGCCACTCAATACTGACTGTAAAGGAACAGCGTAAGTGGGATCAGATACAATTTTTCTAGCTCTGATTTCTGCGGTGGTTTAGGTATTGTAGAAAACAGAGGGGGAAAAAAGCACTATACACACACAAAGTTTCTAATTACTTGCATACGCAGACTTGGAAACTGCTTTTGGCTTGTGGTTGGATGGTATGCCTGCATGGGTGGTGAAAGACATGTATGGTGGAGCTGATCTTTCCACTCCATGCAGTTACAGGCATGCAGTACTTAAAAAATTCTGCAGTTACAACATCTGAATCACTCTTTTTTGTTAACCATGGGTGTTTTTATGCCCCTAGAGTGATTAGTGCTTCAGAGTACAAGGAAGTGTGTTGGGTGTTGCTTGCAGAAGCTCACCACCAACAACACAATGAGAGAGTACACTGACCTAAGATGCTACACAACATCCCCCATTCTCCAATTTAGGGCATTTTAGTATTTTAAGACCCCTTAGATCAGTTGTAAAGCATCAGTCACCACTTGTATTTGAGACACATGTCTGCTGTGGCTGGGGTGGATGGCAAGGGATGCCCAAGAGCAGCTTAGGCTGCAGATGACAGGAAATCTTAACACTGGCTTTGAAGAAGAGGTCAATCTCTGCTCCGTTCTGAGCCATACTGTTGTTCGGCCAGTCCTATAAATACCATCTCTGGAGCAATCAGATCTTCCAAGCTACTAATTGGTGTTGAACTTTCCACGTTTAAACAAGATAGTAAAGTGGCCCATGAAGAGATATTCCTGTGCACCGATTTGTCAGTGAAATTTACGATAGTCCTCAGCAGAGGTTCAGGTTTGGTTGTGGTATAGAGGGTGCTGGTAGCTCTGTATTCATTCTCCTGGGCTTGCCTGCAGTGCTTCAGCTAGCCTCTGCAAAACTTTCTTACTCCAGACACTAGAGATAATTACAGAGCCTTTGAAATGGATCCTTTCTGCTTATGAGAATGTTTGTTCGTATGATATGGGCAAGGATAGCTGCTTCCTCTGCCTTCAAAGAAGTCATGTGAAGAGCCCCAGAAGGCTTCAGCCTTCCCCCACTACTTTCTACATCAATTCTAGGTCTTTATGTTTATTTTCAAGGCTGCCTGTGAAACTATCCAAGAATATATTAGAAAAGACTCTTTCTTTGCATGTTGATAGCACTGTTCTTCTGAACCTTGGGATAATGAAAGACAAGGCATTCTGTAAGCAGGGTCATGGCTTTACAGATCACTCTGCTTGAAGATATAAATCTCCTTTCTCTGGCTTTACTGAAGACAGATCTGAAAACAGCAGAGAAAAGACAAGAAGGTGAAAGAAAAAGGAGATGAAAAGAAAGCATGAATGAAAAGAACTAAAACAGTGAGAGAGAGGGAGTGAGGAAAGAAGCAGCTTGAAAATACAATTAAATCAGTTACAATGAAGAAAAAGGTTTTACCTTTCCTGAGGCATGGGAAAGAAAATCAGCCCAGTGGGATGCCATGCATTGTTCTGCTCTTAGATACTCTAGAGAGAGTTTATGAGCATATGGAGAAAGGAATTCCATGCAGTACAAAGAGAGATGCTTATATAGGTGAAGTGTCTGCTTATACAGCTTAGGCCAGTCTAGCTCTCTGCAGTACGTAAACAAAACAAAGTCCTTTACCAGGGGGTTGGCAGCTGTTTTCTAATGTATTTGACTTGATGGCAGCAGGGATCCATGTGGCATTGCAACCCAAATCATGAAATTTTTATGGCATGTAAGTTTTAGCCTTTCTGATATTTTTATCCTGAAACTTTAGAATTACTGTAGCAATACACTTTTCCAAAGGGCACCAGTACTAAACAACTCCAATATCAACAAATACTGAGCAATCTCAGGACCACTCTGAGATTCTATTAATGTCAGTGTAAGGAGTCTGTCATGGGGAGAGAAATCCCCATTCCTGTGTGCATGCTTTTGAAGGCCCACAAACCTTTAGTCCAAGAAACTCAATAGGATTGTAATAGGATTGTAATTCATGGAAGTGTCATGCTTTAGTGTCAGTGTCATAAAGGTTTAAAAAAGTGTACTTAATCGTTAATTGGTTTGTGATACTAGAGCACATAATCAATTAAAACATAAAAATCTAAATAAAACACACATCTGCTATAATTTTATAGTGCAAATATTTAATTATATCTCACTTGCTGTTACATTCCATTGTCCAGCTTTGTTCTGACAGAGAGCAAGCCTGACAGTGCTGTTTGTACCACTTCAGCCTTACCAACAGACAAATACTTCCCTAGATTTTCTTAATATGAACCACTAGCAGGCTTTATTTTATCTATGGTAGAACCATCTCTTTCTGTCTCTGCTATACTATATTACAGTCCACCTAAAACTCCTTTCCCTCTTCCATATGTAAGGTACTCCACTTGCAAAATCAGGGTGCATCCCCATTTCTCAGAAAGCGTTCAATTGCAAAGTGCTTTGGTAAATTTTAGCATTAGAAAAATCTAGTTTTACAGACCATATTGCATTACATTTAGAGAAAAATTTGAAAACCTTAACTGTTGTTCTGAAGTAAATGAGCAAAAGATGTTTCTGAAGGCAGAGCAACTCGCAGGGTTCAGTAACACACAACAGGGCTCCAAGTCAGGAATGTATTAATGTAGGATTCCTCACAGTGGGTCATAAGATACTGGTTTATCACATCACTGTTGAGCAGTGTATTTAATTGCTTGCTCAGCATTAATACTTGTATGGAGAGGTTAAAGAGAATTAATAGAGGGCAGGGAAGCCACCATTGTAAAAAGGGGTAAAAGCAGACTGACATTGTAAGTGAGTCAGCTAGCTTCAATATCTGAAAGAACACTGGAATAAATTATCAAATAATCAATTCATAAGCACCTAAAGGATATCAAGGTAATCTAGGACACCCTGGCTTCATTTGTTATGAACAAATAATGTCAAAACAATCTAAATCCCTTTTTGACAGGGTAACTGCCTAACAGTGAATGGCAAAGTAATGGGTATTTGTATCTGGATTTCAGTAAGGATTTCAATGTCTCATCAAACCTTCTTCTAAGGATATGGCAGAAATGTGAGGTAAATTAAATCATCATGAAATAGAAGCACAATTTGTGGAGATACATTTTGAAGGAGTTCTCAGTAAGCTGAGATAGCTGTTTGCTATTGAATGGATGGCTAGGGTTTTAAAAAAAGCCCCCAGGTCTGTGCTGGTCCTACTCAAAGATCAGAATTTGTACGTTTCTGGTAAATGAAGAAATGGCCAAAACCTGGTTTAGTAAAAGCATCCTTTTTTTTTTGTGTCAGCATAGATTAGACAGAACTCAGTGAATACTTAAGATAGACTGCCATAGAACAAGAGCAATCTTTGAGAGCCCTTATGGTCCTACATGTCTTTACTTTCTATTTACTTGACTATTTGACTGAAATGAGAATTTTCTGATTAATATTTTTATTTGTAAGCTGATTTATTTTCAATATCTCTACATGACTTCTCTTGTAAGCTCAGAATAGGGGTACATGAACCGGTTAAACAGAGGTTGTCGATTCATCTCTCGAGTTGATATAGTCCCCTCCTGTTTTGACCAGAGGGAAAAAAAAGCTCACGCTTTTGTGGACCAACATGGAACCTGTAAAGGCTTCCAAACGCCTGGTTGCCCACTTCTCTGCAGCTATTATGATGAGCTTTATGCCTCAAACTTTGCCTTTCCATCTCTGTGTCTCTAGTCCAGAAGAATGTTTAATAAATTGTATTTAATAAATTGTGAACTGGTTTCGGTATGCAAATACAATATATCTGGAAGAGGGAATATACTTTTGTCTGGGGAACTTGATTTTTAATCTTATCTATATGTATAGCATAAGTATAAGACAGGAGTTTGAGCAGCTGAAGGGAAGATGGGTCAAAAAGGTTTTCCGGAGTAAAGGGATTTAACTACACATGAACCAGCAGCTATCAAGTTGTCTGCCACAGCCAGTCTTAGGGATGAGAGACTGATTTTTGCCTTGATGGGTGTCCTAGATTCTTGTTGGCAAAACCTGTAGGCACACACTTACCATATTTTGAGTGTTATGTATCCCACAAGATTAAACTGGAATATGTGTGCTGGAGCTTGTGACAGCCACAGCAATTACAACTGAAAGAAACCCCAGACTAAATCAAGTCCCAGAATCAAAGTGATGCAAAAATTAATTTCAATTCTTTTCAATGGGCTGTGTGGTGTCTGACTTGGGGTCATTTAAAATCGGCAGTCACAGCTGTTATAGTCAGGTTCTATAAAACACAAAAGAAACAAAAAATCACTGCATGTACATACCCACCTCCATCTCATGTTGTGCACTCATCATATATTCAGAGAGGACAGTCACACAAGTATCCACAAATATTCTCCCTTGACATAAGTAAAGGACTGCTGACACCTTTAGCATTCCCACCCCCTCTGTGTTACTTCTAAATATTTGATGCATTGCCTCACAGCAATTTTAGTATTTGCCCTCCTTGATAGCTTCCCGGTGACTCCATGCTGCAGGGGTCACATGTCATCCTCCCAGTGAATAAGGGCACAAGTCCTTTTTTGTGGAAAAGCCACAAGTCAGAGGCTTTGCACTTCTGTCACCTTCTTCTCCACACACATTGTGCACAGTCATGGGTATGCAGGGCCTGCCTTAATATAAGCATCATTTTTCACTTACTCCAGAGATTCCTAGTAAAAGACTCAGAAAGAATTACGTTGTAGAATTTCTCACTCACTACTGCACACAGAGTTGTACTGGATGACCTTATTAATGAACTGGGTTACCTACTCTGCTAAGGCAGTGTATGTAAGGGAGTGAGCAGTGTGTTGCTCTGCTTTGTACTTCCATCACATCCATGATAGCTGGGCTGTGACTGTGGTTCGGGATAGGCAGGGATTAATCAAGCTTGAGATAAGCTGTGCAGTGAAGTCCAAGGAAGGAGAGAGGGTCAACACTGTTTTCTGACAGTGTTGTGTTCTCCTGAGTTCAATATCCCTCTATTCTGAGTCTGTGTTCAACTTAGTGAGCCAGTGGCAGGAGGATACCCAGCTCCCGCCGCTTTCCCCATGCCCTTTGACACTAACTGTTCCACAAGTGACCAGCTGAAGAACATAAAGATCGTACAGGTCATTTTGTGCTGGGTGTAGCTCAAACCATAGATCCTCAGCAGGTGTTTCTGCATCAGTTGTTTAAGGGATGATCAAAGGCTGAGTGGTACTATACTTTGAAGCTCTCTCTTGAGTTAAAGATCTCCAAGAGTGGATTTTTTTCTACATCCAAGACGAGATAATTTACCTTACTGTTAAAACTTGTTTTGTATTTATCTAAATCTTCCTTATGTCTGATTCAAACCACCAAAAATTGATACACCTTTTTTCTTAAAAACAATACAATCAAGTCCTGTCAGAACTCTTTCCTATATATATCGACTTAGAGACTGTAAGCAAACTACGTTAAATAAACAGACTAGGCATCCCTATCTGTTATACAGGTATATGTTTTACGGCGTCCATATTATTCCATATTCCAGTATCTTGCTTCAGAATTTTTTCCAGCTGATCAGCATCCTACCTTCAGTGTTTGGTTTCCTCTCATCATCTCAGAATATTTTTTCAGATCACTTCAGTCCTGAAGACACTCCCATTTTGGAAGCTCTTGTGCCCGTTATATGACTTTGCACTTGACTGTAATTAGACGTGTTGTTTGGATAAGCCCACCTTACAAAGATCTCTAGGTGGATCTTTATAACTACCATGACCCATCATTATTTATTTTATTGCCAATTCTTCTGTCACACAAATGGATATTCTATTTTTCTCTTAGTTAATTAATAGAAATATTGATCAGTTTTGCACTCAAAACAGATTTCTTAGGTGCTCAGTAGAATAAGTTGCATATAATGATAATCTTCCATTTACAATTATTTTTTAATGGTGCATCAGTTGAGTGGGAATTGAATTTGTTTAGTAAGGGCAACATTGATTTGTGTAGTGATATTTTTTTAATCAAAGGCCAGATATGTCAGCTGCCTTACAGAAACCTAAATATATTGTACCAGTACCAGTTACCTTACCAACCAAATTTTTAAATGCATTAAAACCAACATTAATGTTTTCACTGGGACAAGATACTCCATGCTGTCACTTTGTTTGTTATCAGTTCTGTCACCTTCTTTTTATACTTCACTCTAAGTTTCACAGAACTAATGCCAGACTAAGAAGCCCAGAACACCACAGTAATACTACGTAGCTTTGTAAATATTTAGACAAAGTGCAGTTCCTACATTGTTATCAATAGTGACCTCAGGATGTTAAAGGAGACACAGTGAATATTAGTCTGATATAAACAAAAAAAATTTCCAGTGTAAAGAATGGTTACAAAAAAAATGGAGAATTTTATACTTTTCCAGACCTTTGTATCAGTGTAAGAAATGTCTTTCTGGATCAGATTATTGGTTCACCTTGCTGAGTTTTTTGATTCCAGCAGTGCCAGCCAGAACCTGTATTTGGGGAAAGCATGAGTATTTGATCAAAAGAAATATTACACAAATCAGCATTTCCCTAATAACCAAATCTTGTTCCTTGTGAGCCACAGTGGAGAGAATAATACTAAGTTAATTATCCCCCTACTTGTTGTTAGGATATCTAATTTTGGAAGCACAGGGACAGTGTCTTTTTGTGCAGTTGCTCTTTAGGCTGTTGTTCCTGGAGTAATGAGACTCTGTATTTTCAAAATTTGTTACATGGACACAACCTCATGACAGCAGATAAAAGATGGAAGGCTTGATGCCTTAACAATTTCAGAAAGCAGTCTTATAAAATGAACAGCAATATTAGAATTTGAAATTGTCTCATTGTTCTAGTCCTTGACTTCTGTTGCAATGAATGCTTAGCACTGGCTAGTGTTTAGTTAGTCCCTCTGTGCCTCTGCTTCCTGACTTTAAAATGCAGAAAGTAGTATCTGTCTCCTTCCTGGGATATTTTCATTATGAATATATAAGAGATATTCAGATACTGAGGAATAGGCTCTATTTAACAGTCTGATCTAGAGATATATAAAATACAGAGGGTTCCAAGAAGTGGCTGGAATCTCTTTTTAATGGGGGAAAAAATTCCATCTGTGGAGGTTATGAGAGCACTGGGAAAATGAGCAAAATGTGAGCATGACCATTACAAAATAAGACTGTGGAAACATCAGAAGAGACATTAAAAGGAAGCTTTAAGCAGGACATTTTCACAGATGTGGTTATAAGGAAATCACAAGGGAGTGGGAGAATTCTGCCTAGAGCTGGAAGACCCAGTGTGGACAGGCATATCTTTTCTCCTTTCAAATTCCAAAGTCATCATTGACTGGCTGTATGGCTCTGAGTACATCATTCTGTGTATGAGGCATCATCCTCTGCACTGGTGACACAGGAGTAATGGACCATGACAAGGAGATGAGAAATTACAGTTGGGGAGATTACATTAACTGATGTCTGAAACATTGTAAACTCTTCATGGGGGTGTACTAAAGGAAGATCAAAAATACTGCCATTTGTTAGTCACAACATTGACTAGAAACATTTGGAAGATCAGGGATTGCTGTTATTTTAAAAATAGAATGGATGTTGTCATTGATGAAAGACAGAGAAGTGACACAGGGACAGTTCCAGTGCAGGGCATATCACTTGTCTGATCCCTGTAGTGTTGGTGAGTAGTATCTGGTATCCTCTTTCTTAAGAATCAGTTGTCAGGTCCAGCTGTGCCTCAGACCAATCCTGGACCACCCAAGGATGAATAGCCTTTTCAGCCTTCCTCCTTTGAGAGGAAGAGGTGCCAGGTGCAATGTGGCTTTTAGAAGGTGAGAACCATGTGAACTACTCTGAGAACAAGTAGTGCAATTGCCCTGGCTGCAATTACACAGGGTGTCTGTCTTGTGGGCAGCATTGGAACAGGCAGCATGTGTGGGAAAGCATGGAGAAGACATCGCACAGCATCTGCAGTGTCCAGAGTTCAATCAGCCTTTTTCCAGGTGGAGATTCCCTCTCCTCTCTTTACTCTGAATAACCAAAACATGCCTTCAGCTGCTGTTTCAAGAGACCAACAATGGATATCTGGCACCTCTATAAAACATCTCAGTGAATTAAAAGAACCAGAGTGCATTGTAAAGACCTTTAAGCTACCTGCTTGTTTCCAGGTAATTGAGGCTGCTCTGGTGGTAACCAAGCTGTTGGTCTGGATTCCAAGCATCTTTCCTCTGTCTGTGACACTATCGCTGCTTTGTCTGCTTCATTCCTTTTGTAGCTGTCTCACATTTAGTATTGAAACTTGGCATTCCTTGGGCAGGGCCCATTATTTCCTTCTCTATTTGCACACTGGCTAACACAGTGAGCTACTGGTCCATGACCAGAACTACTGGGCACCATGCTAATGATTATAATGGCAGTAATTAATAATGCTTTGTTCTTTGATCTCTGGGCTTGCCGAGGCAGTCAGCTGCTGTAATTGTTCCCTGCCCTAGGGCTGAGTTTGTAGTCAGCTTGCTCTTTTTGGTTATATCTGTTGATTTGATCTTGGTGCCCCATTCTATATGTTCACCCTGTCTTCAGACTAGCAGACTGGAGTCTCCTAAAGTGGTTTTGAGGGCAGTTAGCCAGGCTGCCTTTGGATCCACTCCTTTCACTGGGAATAGCTTGTTTTCCCTCGTATGCTCTATTTCTAGTGTTACTTTCTCTGTGTTCACACCAGCTCCCAAATAAGGTGTTCATACTTCCCTGTTGTGCTGATGCCTTGTCGTGATATGGTACTAGTTTTTTACACTGATGAATATTATTCACAGGTCAGTTGCTACTTTCAAGTCCTTATATCCATACACAACTTCTGTTGGTTGACTGGGAATTTCAAGCAGAGAAATCAGAAGCAATAAATATCTGAATGACTAGATTGAACATCTCAGCTGATCCAAGGAGGAAATGTGAGAGGCTAAAATGGTATGGATTTATGTTTCATGTCACAAATCATACATCCTTGTACATTTTTTTTTGAGGGGATATACTACCAGTTGTATGTGCAGTCCTGGAAATGGCAGTGGACATCTCTGTGCACCTGTGAGGGAGGCTTGTCCTTGAGGGACGGAGGGAGACTTCTCAGCAAATGGCTTCTCTAGAGGATATTGCTTCTCCATTTAGTGCTTAAATTGCCCTAATAAGAGAAGTGATGAAAATTTACCTTCCCTTCCCCTTTTTAAAAAAAATCATTCTAAAGCCATTGCTAGTTCCTTAACAATTGGAGAGGCTTCCACCTGACAATCCTTCTAGGTAGCTGAACTGTATCCTGCTTATATCAGCTGTGCTGCCAAGGCCTGAGTGCTGTCACTGGGACAGGCCAGCTAAACATATTGTGGATACCTGAGATCCTAAAGAGAGGCTAAATAGGTGTGACCTCTTCTCCCCAGCAGCACCTCTAACACCATTTCCAGAAATGGAGTGGTGCCAGCTGCATGGCAGGTTTCTGCAGCTGGGATACTGTTTAGATCCCTATATAACAGCATGCCATCACAAGGCAGTGTGGGGAGGCAGGAGTCTGGAAAAATGGGAGCTGAAACCCTCTTTATTCCAGACTCTCAAAATAATTTCCAAGCCACCCAGAACAGATGCAATACTGCACAGGTCTAACAGCTAAAGAGGAAACTAAACTAGTGAGTCACTCCAGGAGGGCTGGATTAATGCAGCAAAATTTGGAAACTTCATCCCTTCATCAAAACCACAGAAGTCCAGGGGAAGGCCTGGACTGGCAGGATTAGAAATAGAAGGGTGTTAGAGAACACAGCAGGAGTCCTAACCCAAATTTGGTGACCTGCCTGAACAAACATCTATTGCAGAGAGCTGAGGAATATGATATTTGTGCTTGTGTGAGAACCAGTGCAGTGGAATAGTAATTATCATCTGCTGAATTGGCCAGAGCGTGGTGGAAAGTCAGGACAGATCTTTTCTAGTTGGAAAATGTGACCTATCAAAAAATGATTGATTGTTTCTCAGGACTTGCCAAGTCTTCCAGGTTATTCAACATCGCTCCAGCTGCAGTAGTGGAGAGGACAAAAACACTCTTGCAGTCAACACGTGTCCATACTGGAGATCCAGAGCTGATCATATCTTACACAAGGCTTCAATTTTGTTGTGAAGTCTTTTGGGGAATTTGCAAGCAAAGCCAGGTCCTATTTTGCTTGGGGAAAATGTTTCATGCAGTGAAGAGAATCAAAGATTTCCTTTCTGAATTCTCATACTCCCATTCCCTCCTCTTGGCACGGCAATCAATACCTCTAGCAATGGATTCAGCCTTGCAGATGAACTGTGGGAAGAGAGCTGAGGCCCAAACATCTCAGTACGCCAGATCCTTGCTGGCTGGATTCCTCAAGTCTACAAAAGAAGAAAGATCAACATAAAACATCTGAAAAGCAGAACTTGGAACAGTCAGCTTCTTCTGAATACTTAATTCCCAAGGGTTTCTTTTCCAAACAAGATGGGGCAGTTTAGGGAAGAGCCAGAAACTTTCAGTTCCATTTTATTAGTGCGTTAGCAAGAATCACCCATTAGCTCATTCTCATCTTGCTGCTTCACTTAATGGATTTCAGATACATTCTCATATCTGCCCTGAGACTAACACTGATCCCTTCTGATCTCTAGCCTGTCCTCCAAATCCATTCCTTGCAGCTAGGAAAAGACAGATGTCTTCCTGCAATCTTGGGAGAAATCAAGGATCCAAGTGGGTTTAAGTGCTGGTACGCAAATGTTATTAAAGGGCAGAATAAACCCTGATGCAGGGTTACACCATTGTGCATAGAGCTGTTCATTCTTGTACTGTATTGATACTTCATTCCCACTTTCTTTTGTTTAATGAAAGGTTTGCCATCTTTCCCTTTTTGTAAAGGGACTGGAGTATTTATTATGAACATTTAGACTCCCTGCTCGGGGGGTAGTTAATAAGCACATAGTAAACATGCAAGAATGTGTGTAAGCAAAAAATACAGATAATTCTTTATTCACTTCGACCACAGAGTCCTGAGTCTCTGAAATCTTGGCAACCCCCAAACTCAGAGTTCCTCCCTCCATTGGGATGAGACATTAGCTAGTGTATCAAGCAATTACATAGGGTATTTTTTTCTGCAGAGCTGTGACATCATGCTTGGCAGCTCCCCAAGGCACCAGATCCAATTACCTGAGTCACCAGCAAAGGGAAATTGCCAAGAGGCTGTCACTGAATTCAGCTCTGGTGAATGCAAGAGCAGAAAAAGCCAAGTGAAATGGCTGACAGCAGACAGGGGGAGGGAGCGGGGAGGGAAGGGAGCAGCAGCAGTTCCTCGTCAGAGACATGGAAGGAGAAATGGATAGGGAAAGGACGAAAAAAATTGAGGGAGAAGGAGCTAAGAAAGAGCCGTAGGCTAAACTCTGTAAGGGGAATTTCCAAGTGTTCCCTCTGTCCTATAAGGGATGATTGAAGCCACTAGATTGAACAGGTCAAATGCTCTTGGAAGAGTTTTTTGGTATGTAATTTAAAAATTAATCTTCACTGTCAATGGAATTGATGCCCTTTTCTTTTGTGATCCCATCTGGAACGCCCTTTTTCAATTTGCTGCATTTTCCAGTTTTCTGCTAAACCTGTTTTCAAGGACTGAGAAATGGACCTCATTGGTGCTTGCCGTTCCCTTCCCTGGGTTATGTTCCCTTTGCAGCTGCAATATCTTCCTTGCCTGGAGGAGTTTGCAAGGAGTACAAGGTTCCTCTGAATCTGGCACGTGATGCCTTGTTTTCATAACGAATCCTCTGGAGGCTTCTGTTAATTACTTCACCAGAATTCTTATATATAGCATCAAAATGAAATTCCCCTAACAGAGAGAGGAAATATAGGTCTCTGTTGCCTAAGGAGCTGGCACTGAAGTGGTGACTTTAACGTGCACAAAAGTGTACCAATGGGTATCAAAGCCCTGGCATAAATAGGTTCACTACACAGATCACGTTTGCAAGCTGGGAGGTGCTTACAGGGAGAATTCCACCTGCATGCAGCATAACCAGCTACAGCCAGGGAAGAAGGTTTTATGTGCTGGGCACAGGCAGTGTCAGCACACAGCATTAGTCAGGAACACCAGCACACATAGATGCACCTAGTAAGATGAAGAAACAAAGTCCATAAACCACAGAAATATGCACTGCTCACAAGTACAGCTTGAAGTAATGTGCACACACAAAAGCTATTAAGATGTAGATGCAGCCTCATTAATCTGAGCTGTTTTACAAGCCCTATTCCCTAGCTTTCATAGGGGATTTAGGTGATAAATGAGGCCATTTTGAAATCTGGCAAAATGCCGCCTTCCTCACAGCATACTACAGAATAAAATTCTTATATAATGTGTAAAGCATGAGGGGGAGGGGGCATCTCCAGGAAGGAACACATGTCTGGGCATGTGTTTGCATGTAAACTATTAGCTTTATCTCCAGTGCATTTGTGCAAGTGTTCTGTGTGTCTGTGTTGTGTGTAAGGGTATGGATATACCGCTGAGGCTATGTGAACTGATATGCACATTGGATAGGAAGAGAAGGGACCTCTGAGTGTGGATCTCATATCTGCCCCCATCCCCAGGTTGGAAAACTTGCCATGGCTGACCTTCAGGGTGTACTACAAAGGTTATGGGTTAAGCAGGAATAAGGGCCTTAATTTATCATGGATGGGTAGGGGAGTTGTCTAGCAATAAAGGTAATCTTGTCAGCATCATGACCTTTGCTTTGTGTTTTTGAACTTTTGCTATCAGTACCCTAGAGGTTTAGAAGAAATGAAGGATATGAACAGAGATATATGGGTATGTGTATGGTGTGACTATTGTGTTCATTAATTGTGGAACCATGTGTGAAAAATATTTACATACATCTTTTCCTTTCCACTCCTGAATTAATATCAGTGTTACAGACACTCTGTAACTTACCGATTAGTCTTTATTGAGATTGCTTCTGGCAGTGCAGACCTTCAAACAGTTTTGAATGGGTGCTGCTGATGGAATCTTCTGTAAATGAGTGATGCTTCATCTCCTGCTGACTCATTGCCTACAACTCCCTTGCTTGTACAGTAGCTCATGTCATCCCTACATCTTTCCAATACCGCACTTGGGCAGGAGACAGCACATGCACAAGTTGCCTGTGTTCTGGATGGGCACCAGTACAAGCTCACTGGTCAGCTGGCTGCTAACAGAGTGTGCTGCAGTTAGATTCTGCCCCCCTTCTGGAACTCTGTGGAGACACTAATTTGGGTTGCAGTACTTGATCCAGCCATTCATTTTCATGAAACATATTGCATGAGGTTTTTCCTGGGATTTAATTGCCTGAGGGTTCTGCGAATTGGACTGCAACTAATCAAAGTGTAAAAAGGGTAACAAGGAGAGAGGTGTGTAGGCAGCACACTCACAAAAGCTTTATTTCCTTGGATGGTAGTCTAAAGAAAAATATTTACTTCTTTCACCAAACAGAATTTACTTGGCTTAAGACTGAAGTTAGGCAAGATTCAGACCTGTAACACCAGCAGTCATTGAGGTTGGTATCTCCCTGCAGGTGTAAAAAATGAAGGCAGCTTTATCTTGCTGGAAAGCTATTTTCAAGGAATTATGGTGGGAGAAAAAGTTAATTTGATTTATTTTTTAAGATTAGTTCCCCCAGTTTTAGCTAATCATTTCCATGTCTGAAATAACTGACCTATATAATAGCATAGTCTGTCTTTCAGGTTTCTCTGGGCATACTCTTCTAACTGGATTTGTGGAGTGTATTTGCAGAACACAGAGGCACACCCAAGCTAGCTTTCCTTGGGTTAACTCAGGTTAACCCACTGCTGTTGGAGAAATGTCATCAGCACAGGTAGCTGCCTCAACAAATACCCCATTCCCAGGAATTCTCGCTGCTTCTGCTACAACCCATCCCTCTGCGCTTCCCTGTTCCTCCTCTTTGTGTATGCTAGGTTAAAATTAGTCCTTTTACATTTCTCCTGGGCAGAAATGTGTTTGCCTTCAGCTGCAGGTCCCGTTCTGCAGCTGCCCTGGCAGAAGGCAGGTCCACGCAGGGTGAGTGTGTTGAACACATGGGGGACGTGGGGGCCAGCACCCAGGCAGGCACACCACATCTTCCACGTGTGGAGAGGCTGCACAGGGCCTCTCATCTGTGCCTGCATGAAGTGATGGCTCAGGGCACGTACTCTCCATCTGTGCATGCCTGCAGTGAGTGCACAGACACGTACCTTCCACCTGCCTGTGGGTGAAGTGGCTGTTTGCTGGGGACCACCTGGCATCAGGCATGTTGTCAGAGCTCTGGTGGGATCAGGAGGCTGATCCTTGTTCCAAATATCCTTGTTCCTCTCTTTTTCCTCATGCAGAATTTTTTGATGAAAAAGAGGAGCATGTTGAGGAGCATCCCCAGAGGTTGTTCAAGCCCACAGATCTGTGATTTATGTGGTGCTTACAGGATGGGCTTAATCCCTGGGTGTATTAACAGCCCAGTTCCAGAGAGGGACTGTGGTACAGTACAGAGGCCCTACAGCCCCTCTAACATCCTGGCCTGGGTGCTGGGAGCAGTCTGGCTGCAGTGGCACTGAGCTTGATTCATAAAGATTTGCTGTGTTTGCTTTGTCATGTAGTTTGATTTTGTTTTGAATCAGACTGTTCATCACAAATCTGTTCATTTGAATTCAGTGTCCCTTTTGTAATGGCATCTGGATCCTGAATAGGTCCTTGAGGTGCTGCTACTGCGACAATAATGCCAATAATGATAATAACTGCAAATGGAGGATCACAAGTGCAGCACAAAGTACTTGCTTCTAGCCTTCAGATGGATCAATACTCTGACCTTCAAAGTCAAGGCATTTTTATCTACTGAAGGTATTTTTCATATTTATTTGGAATCTTAATGTGGTTCCATACTTTCCCTCTGCCACTTCAGCAATTAGTTTTTGGTACCAGGGTATCTGTGTGGCTCAGCAAGTAGAGGCATTCAAAATACCCTCTGGAAAACGTTTCAGAAAACTTCACACTCTTTCTAAAATGGCTGCTCTGTAGCACACATATCTTAAAAGGATAAATGGTGATAGGTGCCTAGAGATTTGTCTGCAGTGACCTGAATGATTCATTGACAACAAGGGTGTGTGAGCAAGTGCAAAGAAAGCTGTGCAGCTTGGCCTGACATCAACAAAGGAACACTACACTGTCTCCCTGTGCCCAAATCTCATTTGCAAAAGCCCCAGAGTGTGGCTGTTTGAGCCTGCTTTATCCTCCCTGGCCCAGATGTCAGTCATGCTGGTGGGTGTCACATAAGCAGGACCCTGTCTGGGATGCATTTCAAGCAGCTGGCCTAAGCTTCAGCTGGTCATAATGGTATGTCATGATCTGTGTCCCATGGGTGCTTGATCTGCAGAGGATGCTGGTCTGTCACCTCTGACTGCTAGTTCAGCTGAAGCAGCTTCAGAGATTCACACGTTGTATTTTAGAGACAGGCACTGTAGTCCTGAGGGGGAGACAAAATGGCTGTCGTGGATACTTGCATATATTCCTTTTTCTATGTGGCATTTTAAGCATAGATAATGTACGGTGCAATGCAACCTGTATATGCATAAATGGAACTTGCTTTCAAGCTTCAGTGGTCACAGCAGCCTGCACTCAGCCTTTTCTTACAATAGTGCTGGTCCCTGGCTCTGGCCAGAGCGCAGCACATTCCACTGAGGAGTGAGATTTCACAGCTGAACCCCCCGAGGTGGCCCTATTCTCTGTATTCTATGTTGCACAATAAGGGATGGGGGGGTCTAACTGAGACTACAGCTCTCATGTTGCTGGCAGGCAGCGGAAATGGCAGCAGCATGATTTCTAATGAAAGTACCTCATGACCTGTTCTGTCCAAAGCAGGGTGCCATCCCCCAGGGGCCTCCTGCCATCCACATGTCTCTGGGCTAGCAGGGAAGCTTTTTGTGGTAGGCTTGTGACCCCCAAAGTAGATGGGTTTTCCATATTGCATACACAGCCTACTTTCTCCTTTTAGAGTGTGCAAAAGATGTGCCAGGAGCCAGGTCTGCAGCATTCCCAGGAAGACAGCGTACATGGCTGCATGTGTGGCAGTGGGGTGGAGGGCAACAGGATGGGAATGGAGCAGAGGACAGAGAAGAACACCCTTTCTACCATGCAAAATCTGTCCTCCTTCCTCCTCCCCCATTCCTCCCCTCTTCCCTTATATTTTTGTATCTCCACATCTGTGCAAAATTTCAGGCACTTGAGGCTCCCAGGAGATAGCATCATTTTTGTGTTAAGGATGCTTATTGAATTTGACAAATGATGATTTATGACAGGGCAACCCACATGGGATGCAATGAGGAGTCTCAGTGCCTCGTCACAGAGCAGGATTCTGTTTCATTCCCATCTCAGCTCCTCTTTTGCCTCTCATTGGAGCTTAGAGCAGATCAGACTTGACAGATGCTGGGAATGTGTTGCTTAGCTGAGAGAATGAGTTTGAGAGACAGCATGACACAAACAAAGAGAGCAGAGTGAGAAACTGATCTTCCCGCATCTCTCCCTTTAGCCCATGACCACACCTCCAAGACCTTGTAGGACACTCAATAAATAAATAAACTTTTAACTGCTGTGGTAGCCTGGGTATGATTCCAACTTCACTGAATTTGCTGCATGTCGTGATAGTCTAAATTCAGTTTGCAGGCTGCATTTGCTGTCTTCTGGGCCAGGTGAAGGCTGGATCTTCTGTATGCACCTCACTCAGATCTGCAGATTTTGCTACTGTCTCCTTCGGCCATTCCAATTCCACTGTGCACCTTTGACTTTCACCATCCTCTGTGTTCTGGTCATGGAGCCCACACACAGCTCTCCCTCTGTACTTCACTCTTTGCTGCAGATGTACAGAAAGTTGAGCCAGATCAGGTCTGGCAGGAGTCAGAAACGGAGGCTTTGTGCTTCACTGTATGACTGTGGCCTTGCTGCTTCGAGATCTGGTTCAGATCTCTGAGCAGCTTTGCCACTTTTGCCAAATGTAGATCACAACCCAATAAACCTGGCCCACATAGAACCAGTGGAGTTGTTTCAGGACCCTGCTGCTGGGGCAGTGACGGCTGGGAACCATGGTGAAAAGATACGTGAAAGATTTCACACAAATCCTGCTGGATTCACCAGGGCTGGCTTAGTACCAGCCTGACCAGAGCTGGACTTAGAGCCAAGCAGGTGTCTTTCCACTGTGCTCTGAGCACAGTGAAACTCACTTAGTTCAGGCACTATGGAGACGCAGAAAGGCAGCTCATGTCTGGCACTGTGCCCAGGCTAATAAACCCTCCCAAACCCAGAGTGCTGGGAGGCGCGATGTGGAGACACTTGAGCGGTCCTGTTGGGAAGCAGCCCAGGTCCAGCAGGGTTGATGCTGAGCCAGAGCTAATAATCCCTGCTGGACTTAGGCTGAGCTTGTGCAGAATGACTGGGTGTCCCTGCACTGCATTTCCAGCACATCCTGTGGGCCCCACATTAACGGGTCTTTCCGCTGTCTGAGGTATATCCCAGCCCCCTTATCTTGGGTCATGGAAACGTGACTAATGTCTTGGGGACAGACGGCACATGCACCAATCCTCTCAGTGACAGCAGTCAGTGAGAGGTAGGAGGTCTCTGGAGGGAGGTCTGGAGGGAGACACTCCTCTGCTGGCAGCATGGTGAGGGGGAGGCTGGGCAGCACATGGCTGCTCCAGATGGAAGCCATTAACCAGGAATGTCTGTGATGTGGTCTGGAGCAGTGTAAACAAGAGCCATGAATTATCCCGCACCTTGTAAGCAGGGCTGGAAAAGATCCCTTGCCATCCTCTCCTTCCCTCCCTCTTCTATCTCCCTCCTTCCTTTTACCTCCTCTCCCCTAATTCCCCATATTGCTGTAGACATTTCTTTATTTTCATTTGTGGTTAAATAAGGCTGTGCTTTCTTCAGTCCTTTTGCTTTTAACCCATGCTGCTATTCCTGAGTGAAGGGGAAAGGCTAGAGCTGGAGAGGGGCCAAGGTCTCATGAACCACCTCTGAGCTAAATCAGCCCTTGGATGAGTGAACACAGCTCACTGGCATGCTGGGCACATTCACTGCTTCAGACACTCCTGCCAGCAGCAATACCCTCCCAGTCACCCTGCCAGAGACTCTGACTGGTCCTCAGCCTCCATTATTATTGAGTGGGCTGACTCCTAAGAAAGGGGAGAACCATCAGCTTGCTCAAGGTCTAAACCAGCTCGATATTCTGTCATGGAGCCTAAAACACAGTTTACAACAGCGCTAGTGAAGGATCCTGTCTTCCTCAGGCTCCAGAGTAGTGTCTTTCAAGTCACTGAAATACAGAGATCAGCAGAAAGGATTAAGGAGAGAGCAGTTGGGCAGAAATGTCCTTTACCTGACAGGTTCTGGTGGCTAAACTGACCATACTGGATGCTCCTATTAACAGCTTCTCCAGACAGCAAAATCAAAACAGGTTTATGTTTATACATTTTAGCAATCCCAACTAGAAGCTCTAGAAACTATAAATGTTAAAATCTCTTCACTTACTATTGAAACATAGCTATTTCTGGCAAGGGAGAAGGAAGTTATTTAACAGAGCATAGCAATGCTATGCAACATTTGAAGTAGCAGGATGCTGCATCCAACCATCTATGATATGGAAAATTTAGGAAACAAAATTAAATTGGTCAAATTTAAATACCAATTAATACATGGTTCTCCAATAGAGCCATGTGTTATTTTAGGTCCAGAAAAGGAATTTCAGTTTTGAAAACCAGATGAGTCTTCTGGCTATATTGTGTGCTGAAAATAGCAGTGGTTCGTAGGGTCACTCCTTACCACCTGCTGAATTCTCCATGCCCCATCCTGTAGCATTTATTTCCCCTGGACTCATCTAAAAAGGTATCATCCACGCAGACACTTCTGCAACTGAGCCCCGATGGGCACACTCTCCTGAGTTAGATAGCTTCAGAGCAAATGTCCTGAGGGTCTGCATTTCTAACTCTGCAGTGGCAAATTATTGATCTGTTCCATTTTAGCCAGCCAAATGCAGAGTATCTCCATGGGGGAATGATCTCCAGTGCTTGTGGACAAAAGCATTATAACCCTCACCAATCCCTGCTGTTAGGGTAGATGTCATCTCTCCAGGACAAAGGATGGGGCCCCCTGCAGCGACACACGTCCCAGGAAGCTACTCAGCTTGGTGGCAAAATGGTTTTTGACGGAATCTAATATGGATGGCAGTACCTCAGAAAGCAGATGTCAGGAGGAATAAGCCCTGGCCAGCTAGACTGCTGCATGATTTAGACAGCAGCCTAATGTCTATTCCTTACCACCTCCAGGAGGGTGTCTCTGCTAATAGGGCTTCTTCCTATCAGCAGCCGTTCTCAGTTTCTTGAACAGTAATGAAGCAAAACTGGTTTGGGAAGAAAAATGTAGATGAGAGTGGGCAGAACTCCAGACCTTTTCCAGTGTTCTTGTGAGCACATCCAGCAGGTCACATCTACTTCTGTGTCATGGGACAACTCACAACTCAATTCTTCTAGCAATCCCATGGCCTAATCTTTATTAGTGAGGCTATTCGGTACACTTTGTGGATCCTTGTCCTACTGCCCACTTCAGAGCCAAACAGTCAGAGTAATGTTATAATTATAAAGTAATTTCTGTGAGTTCAGTTAGGATGTACCATTTTACACCAAAAATGAAAGTGGCCCATTTATAAAAGCTGGGCTGTAAAGTAGTCTGGATAATCTCTGATCACTAGCAGTATCTGCCCGGGAAAAGAGTGGTAATCAGATATGGTAAATACAGTATACTCAAGAGGTAGAAGTTTTGTATTTTTGAGATCACATCCCTGGTTCAGTGAAATTTCTTTCCCTGTATAATGTAGAGTACTCGTGGCCAGATGGGTTATCTGCTATTCTCACTGTCCTCTGAGATATCATCAACTGGACACTGTTAAGACTGGCCTCCATAACAGGTATTCCCTGGTGATCAGGTAACCCTGTTGTCATGTTTTCAGAGATTTTAAGGACAGAACAGATCATCTTCTCTGTTTTTTTTTACATAATGCAAGCCCTGATTTTAATTCAGCTGGGGCACACACTATTCATTTTCACTTTCAAACATAATAAGGGTAAAGTATGTCTTTGCACAGTCCTTGTATTTAGAGCTGGAGAAATCCTAATTGGTCTCATTTCATGTGTCTCCTGGGGACCAGCAGAGGATCATTTCCTTTAGTGAGTGCAGACATAAGTTCTAAGTGATTCAAAAGATAGAGTTTTCACTGCTTTCCTGGAAAAAAAATCTCCTTCTGCAAAAAGATCTTGCTTATTTTCTCCACTGTTCCTAGTGTTATGTCTATAAACACAATAATTCAAATCTCTGAAAATGTTTTCATCTCAAAAGAGGCTACTAGCTTTCTATGTGTACTGCCTCTCAGGGATTTGTACAACTTTTCCTTGACTCCAAATTCACTTCAACATCACTTTGACATTTTTTTCCAGGTGCAAAATCCACGAAACCTTGGATCCACCACTTTCTCATTTTCTTGGCCACCTCAGGTAAGTCCTGCCTGTCACCCAAGCTTGAGCCCTCTGCTTCAGAGCATGCTCAGCAATGAGTAGCTTGTTGAAGTACCTGGTCTTGGGCGTCTCTGCAGCTGGGATGCTGCTGCCGCCCACTGCGTACATCAGTGCCTGAGATACTGTCTCCATGGCAACTGAGAGCTTTTTTTTTTTTTCCTGATGAACAGTTTAATAGAAAAAGCACATCTGGAATTGCCATATCAGCTGCTCCCTGCCCCCCTGCCTGCCAGAGTCAACAAGAGACAAAACCTCAGTTTTAGGAGACCTGGGCTGAACATCCCAGGAGATAGAATGAAAGCAAGTGAGGTATACAAGAGAGAGGAGTGTAGTGGAGTGTATTATCGATTTAAGGATGGCTGTGGGTTGATTACCTTACCATTTTCATGTTAGGGGCTTTGCGTGGGAGTAGCTCAACCACACCAGCCTGCTGTGTATTTTCTACCTGCCATGTGTTGCTGAACATTTGAGCAAGACTAATTTTTGTATCCCTCATTTGTAAAGGGAGAGTTTCTAAGTGCCCTTAGTTCAACTGTACTTTTCTTATGGGATAGAAAATTATTATGTATTTTTTTTTGGTCAGTGCTTCAAAAAGGTTCTTTAGAATTGTCATTATTTTTACTTTCTATGTCTAGTTCTAGGAGCAAGTGTTTTGCTGCTGTTGTGTGCTATGCAAGAAAGCCTCTTTTTTTTACAGCCCTTAACGGCTTCTGGGCTATCAAACAGGAAAGCCGTTGCTGCCATGGGACCATACATAGCCCATTCTGGACTGTATGTGGTTTCTTTGACTTCTTTGACTCCTCATGGATCATCCTTCAGATAATTTTTTGCTCTGTTCTCAGAAAGATCAGGTGATCCTGTTCCTTCCCTGCCTCACACCAGCCTCCCTTGAACAGAGCAGTTCTAGCAGACAATAACAAAGAGGTGATGCTGGCTGGCTGTGTCCGGCACAGGAAGAGGCAGAGGAATTGGGCTCCCTGCCATCAACCTCTAACTTCAGCAGGCGGGATGTGGGAAAAAGCAAAAACCCAACCTCAGCCAAATAAAGCTGGCCTGCAAAAGACCTTCATTCCTGAAGAATTTTTGAATTAAATACTGGCTACAGCCAGCCAGATTCCACTGAAAATGAGTATGTCAACTGGTTTTAAATAACAGTCTTTCATGTATGTGCTTTTTATGTTGCTTCCCATTGTTTGTTGATTTCCCCATAGACACCAAGAAATTAAATCTTTTGCTCAACGCATTTTTGTTCCTTCTTACTTGGCAAACAAGGATTTTTGAGTCTGACTAGAAACAAGATGGCTCTCTATGCATTGCTCGCCATCCGCTCCCTGAATGGCTGTTGGGAAGAGGTGACAGCTGCCTCTGTGCATCTGACAAAATCAGTGCCTCCTTTGGGTTTTCTGCATGCCTACAACTCATTCCTGTAGCAATCCCTGTTACTCTTCCTATTATTTTAGTAGTGCTGAGGGAATCCTTCTGTACTCTTAACAGAACAAGCCAGTCCTCGCTACACTGGGCTTCCTTTGTAAATATGCAATTCATTTCCAAACCTTCTCCTGAGAGTGCCAGCTCCAATGTGCAACAGTAGTTGCAGACTGCAGAATTATTTCTGTAAGTTACCTACCTCCAGTGTTGAGCCAGGAACTGAGAATTAGTCCCTCCTAGGGACACAGTGCCCTTATTACACTATATGAGAAGAAGTCTGATTCTTTGTGAAAAAATATGGAACAACTAAAGCCACCTGAATCCCTCTCTCTGGAAGAAAGTCTGACAGAGACTTGGAAATGGCAGCTACAGTATTCCTTAAAATTACTGAAAGCAAATGGTAATGAGGACCAGCTGGAAAGAATGAAATCTTCCACATGGCTATATGTGCCATCTATGTTGGCTCAGGTTGTATGGCTATGGTCTGAAAATAAAGAAAGATCCCTTACAAACCCCTGTATGTTCCATACCATTGCTATAGTACAGATTTTTTTTTAATGCCCCCAAAGCGCCCTGAGATAGGACACAAGGCTGCCTTCCCACAGCATGAGCCTGTTGATGTTCATGTTACTAAAGCACCTAAGAATTAGTGGCTCTCTTGCTGCCAGAGCAGACTTCTCCTCAGGGTCAGCAGTGCATGATGCTGTTATTCAAATATTTGTGTAATACTGAAGGGCTTGAACACAGTTGTCTTCCATCTGCATCTGCTTTGAAATATAACATTAAGTAAATATGTCCCTCTGGCTTTTGAATGGCAAGGCCCAGCATTGTGTTGAAAGATCTTCAGGGCAAATGTGAAGCCTCCCCTTAAACCTGGCCAGCTTTGCCTGAGCTTCCTTTGCCTGGAGAAAGCGCCTCAGTTATGATCTGCCATTTGATCTGCTGATTTATTTCAGCATCTTAGATTTAAGGGAGCAGTCGAGGACAAAGAGCAAGAAAGGGTTCACTGCAAAGCCTCTAGTGCCATAATCTGGCAGAAGTTGACTTTTCAAATGGTTTATAATCTCTGAATTTCTGGGGTTTGTAATAAAGTCATCCATAACTACCATATCATACTTGGAGAGAGATGCAAACCTAGGAATGTAATTTGTTTGAGTTTTTCTCACTTGCTCTGCCAAATATTTGTAAATACTTAGGAAGTTCAACAACCCATAGTGGAATAACTATGTTTAAATCATTAGAGTTCATACCTAATTCACAGAGACACCACAGCAAAAGTGAGCTGAGAAACAGTTTTGAAGGATGACAGGTTCATGGTATCCTTTTCATAGCAAGAAAGAAGCATATCAGTATTTTCCAGAAGGACTCAAAGTGGGAAGTGAGAGCTGTTTAGAGAATAGGCAATACAATAAAGCCAAACCTTCCTCAGGGGGTCAGAGGGTAGCTGGGCTTTCAAATAAAAGCAGTTTATCTTTCTGTCAGGAATTAAGTATATGTTTTATATTCAATTATGCCTTTAAGCATGCAGTCTAGGCAAGGAGAAGGAGGGAGACCATGGTTATGATCATTAGTTTGGTTCTGCTTTGCAGTATTAACTGGTTATCTTTGGAGTTTGACCTTTCTTCTTAACATCCTGACCTGTAGGAAAGAGCAAGGCAGCAGTTACTGAGCTTAGAGGAATCAGCACGAGGGGACAGCAAGGGCTGGTGGTCCCTGGGGCTGAGGTATAGGAAGTTTCAGGGAAAGCCACAGGGCAGAGCCTGCCAGCCCACTCACCCCACTGCCCTAGCCAAGGGCACCAAGGCAGCCCCAGCCCTGGGCACTGGGCACCTCCCTGGGGATGGGGGCAGGCCTAGGCTGGGCTGCCAAGTCAGCTTCCTCATGGAAACTGGAGACCAGCATTCTGTGATGTTGTTGGTTAGGGCCTGAAATGGGGTTCTTGGCTGTGGGCAGGGTGAGGGGAGACCCATGTGAGGGTATTGGGGTGCTGGAAGTCAGGGTTGAAACACTGTGAACTGTTTAAAAACAGCATCAGAAATTCCATACCATTTTCCTAATGTGGGGTACCAAATGGCTGAGGTTGGATCTGGGGTCCATGTGCATGTTTCCACTCTTCCTTTAGCCTCAGTGAGCTTGGTCTGAATTAGTTATGTATACTTAAATCCTTTATGCACCAGTTTTGTGTGACTTCATTGTCAATCCATAAGGAATATGGCCTCTTCTAAGTGATTTCCTATTGAAAATAAGATTTGCTCATGGCACCCTTGCAGTAGAAAGCACCTGTGTGGCATCAAGCAATATCATACAGAGGTGCTCAAAATTAGATAAGAGATCTTATTTGAGTCAGGAAATGTATCTGTGTTCAGTGCATACATTTAAAATAGAGGCTAAGGAGCCCAGCTGAGAGCACTACGTTAACATTGCTTTGGGTACTAGGGTTGGACCTGTCTTAATGGCACCATATGATGCACACCCCACAGATGCTTCAGTTTGTATTTCTAGCTGCATATCCCTTGGGTGGTTTAAAATGCTTCTGATACAGAAGAAAGATTCCCTACTGAGTCATCCCTTTCTCTTTCATGGTTTCACAGCTCTGGTCCCATGTGGGGACACAGAACTGACAGAAGTTCTTTAGCAGCAGCACCCCAGTGAATCATTGCTATGGAAACAGCCAGGAATTCTGTGTATGACCTTTGGAGAGCTTCCAAAGAGGTAGCTCTAACTATATTCAGCCCAAGCTATGCATGTATCTGTAAGGTATCCACTGTCTTCTGCCCAAGGTGCCATGTGTGTGAAATTGTTCAGACTCCTGTTTTGATGAGAGAAGGCCTACCCAGTTGCAAACTTGTAATAGCCAAAATATAACTGTCAGCATTAAAAGATATATATACGCTTAAAAAATTTAACTGCTGGCAAAAGAATGTAAAAAATGGAGCGTGTCAGTAAAATATTTTGGCATTTCATTGGTATAAATACCCAGACACCCTAAGCACTTTCAATGCATAATCCAGATTTACTACCTTTTCGTGATGGCTGAAGTGGTAGATTCTTTAAAGCCTGACATGACTGACCATAAGCATGAATTGTACAAATCCAGAGTTATAATTTTATGGTCTGTGTGAACACTTCTCATCATGTGCTTTAGAGGTTTACTGAGGTCCTCAATGTTAGAAATGTTTTTGTGAAGTAAATTAAAATGTCATTTAAAAATGTGAAAATGACCAATAAATTCTTGTTGGTTTTTTGAGGTCAAAGCAAAAAAATCTGTTGGTTTGTATCTAAAATAAAAGCCCTCCCTCAAAGGAAAATAATTCTCCCCTCATCTTCTCTCCCATCTTTATAGTTGATTCAACTTGATGAGGCTTACCAGTCCAAGAACATTAAACATGGAGGATGAAAAATATCAAAGCTTCATACAGCCAGCAAAATGCAAGTAAGTGACAGAACAAACTTCCCCTGTGTGCTCTTCCCCAGCCAACATGTTGGTGCTTTCATTCAAGCAGTTCTCAGCTTCCTAGACTACTGCATAAAGTTAGCTAATAATTGGATGGAAACCCTCTACCTCAATTCAAGAGAGCATAACAGCTCTCACAGAGCATAACAGTCGTCACCTTTCAGTACCAAGAAGACCTGAACTGGTGACTTACACAGAAACCACATCTATATCCTTCTAGTGCAAGGAACCATATTTCAGACTTGACTCAGCTCATCACCTCCCACCCTCATAGCCTCAGATTCATGCTGAGACTGACTGCAGGATGATGAAAATAGCAAGACAAGGCATTTCATGTTCTATTTCTGATCTGTAAAGAAAAGCAAAGAATGAGAAATGTCAGGAGTAAAGCCAGCCTTAGGAGATAACCTCTTCCCAGACAAAAGAGATTTGAAAGCACAACTATCTTTATTTTAATGCCTTTCTGAATAAAACCTCTGAATCTCTTGATGCACAGGCCACCACTAATGTGATCAAATCACACTCAGACTGTCTGTGGGTTTCTAAAGTACCTATCACTGCCACAGCTAGGTGACAGATTACAAGAATTAGAAGAGACATTGCTGCAGTTCCATTTATACCGTATTTTTTGTCCCCCCTAAGGCATTTTAAGATGGATTCTCTGCTCTCTGCTAAATTTGCTTTGCACTGGTTATGTGTGCAGCATTGAGAGAACTCAAACAGGCAGGAGATTCCCACAGGAAAATTCCCTCAGTACGAGAGGTCTGTGCCAGTTGTATAGCTGTGTCTTCTCTGCTGCCTGTCCATCTACTCTCAGCAGGAACAGGATGAAACAAAATGCCATATTACAACAGATCTTTCTCTGGTATAAGGTCCATTATCTTCTTTGTTCTGGTGGTGTAAACTGGAGTATGTGATTTATTGTTACAGCTTCCAGTTGGATAAGACAGCTAAGATTAGGACACCTGCCTCTCCAGCATGCATTAGTCAAGGGTCAAGGTCTCTCATATTCTGTTTTTCAGGAAAGCCATGGGGAAAGACACCCACTGTCTGTTTGGCAAATGACTTCATAGAAAAGGATTACTGCATGAAGACCATGTATTGGTCTCAGCCTGAGGTCTGGCTGAGCTGTTACTTCACTGGAGAACATGACAAGATGTTCTTATGGCATAAGGTTTTCTGTCTCAGGAGATCTTTTTGTCTCTGAGGATGGAAAAACAAAATTTAAGGGCTTCCCTACCTCAACTGATCACAGGAAAACCAATCGTTATTTCTTTTCTTCTTTTCTCTTGCCTAGATTTTCACACAAACGAATCACAGATACTTTGTCCTGCCTGTTGTTTGTAATCACCTCCTGTCCCCATAAACCTCTCTAAACCAAGCCTCTAAACCAGCCAGCCTACTCACTGGAGCGGGGTTAGTGTCAGTTTTCAGTTTTACCTGGATTTATAATCTGCCTGCTATGCTTTATAGAGTCATCATGAAGTCATAGAATGGTTTGGGTTGGGAGAGTCCTTAAAAATCATCTAATTCCAACCCCCCATTATTAATTAACAAATTTATTAATTTATTTTGCCTTTCACTGCTATGGGCAGTGACACCTGCCACTAGACCAGGTTATTCCAGACTGACCTTGAACTCTGTCAGGGATTGGACATCTTCTCTGGGAAACCTGTTCCCTTGCCTCACTACTCTCACTGTAAAAAGTTTCTTCCTTATAGCCAATCTAAACCTACCCTCTTGCACTTTAAAAATGTTGCCTCTCATCCTGTCACTACATTCCTTTGTAAAATGTCCTCCTCCATTCTTCTTGGAGGCCCCTTCAGGTACTGGAAGGCAGTATGAAGGTGCAGTTGAAATTTCTCAGGTTTTATTAGTCTTCTGTTTTTTCCCACCTTGTTCCTACTGGGCCCTGCAGCTGGTTAGCCAGAACTCATCCTGTATCCCATGCATTTTGAACTGCAGCCCAAAATGCCTCAGGACACTCCTCCTGGGCTTCCCTAGTCCAGCTCCCCTCCTTGCATAGCCAACCATTTTGTACAATCAGCTGAGAAAATGTGTTTAGCTGCCTCTTAAAACCAGCTTGACTTTTTGCCTTTCTAAACCCGTTGATTTGCCTTCACAGAGCATCAATGTGTTCAGCATTAGAAACAAGAAAATCTCTAGCCTAAATGTATGCATGGCTACTTCATACCCATTTGTTCTTGTGCCAGCATTGTCCTTTATCTTTAAACAGCTTTTTTCTCTTTCCCATGTGTTCACCCCCTGAAGTATTTATTTATAGATTGCAATTATATACCCCTTCACTAAGCTAAACAAGGCTGGCTCCTTAGTTAATTAAGATCTAGTGAATGATGCAAGGCCAAGCATCATGGATGCCCAAAATCTGCTTCAGTCAGGGCTACATCAACATTGTCAGGAGCCAAAAAGGACACACCTAATTTTTACCAGAGCTGGTTCTAGCTGCCCTCCTACTTAATGGCAAGTTTCTCAGTTCAAGTGTGATCAAGTCTTCACCAGCCAGTCCTCCATTTTACCTTTAAGGTAACACTGATGTGGGTGGGCTACCTTTGATGCACCCTGTTCCATCCTTCTTGACATATCCAAGTGGCTGGGTAATCCACATTACCTTAATCACATTGGGGGTTACTTTTAAAATACAATTAAGTGAAAAATAAATGAACCTCAGTTGCTTGCTTGCTCTAAACATGTCCAGACAGACACGGGAAATGTGTGAGAGGAAACAGTACTGCATCAACTTTGGGAGATGGGCTGGAGGAGTTAACAGGGCTTTTCCATCTCTATACTGCAGGACTGTTGCAATTTATCATTTCTATAGCACCATAAATTATATGGCACTTTGCAAGCACAGAGGCAGTTCTTGCTTCTGTGAAGTAGCATGACTCTCAGCACAGGGTGTCTGGCTGAAGCACGCTCTTCCCCAGAAAGGCTTCCACTATGAATACCATGCCTACAGAACTATGTGACAATACTGCCCCATTGTCCCATCAGGAGTGGGAGTAAAAAAGCTGAGGAAGGCTGAGGGCTTTTTTCCTAACTACCCCGTATCACAGCTGGACTTCTCGTCTCTCCGTGGCCTGTTTTAGCATTGCCTGGATGGAGAATAGGCTTCTTGGGGCTTTGATGCAGTCTGGCTGTCCTCCAGCAATATCCACAATATGCCCTCCCCTCCCATATGCTCTCCATTAATATCCTCCTGTCTGCTGAATAAGGAAAGAATAATTCTCCCAGCCCCAGCCAGAGCCCCTGAGCCAGGGGAGTTCATCAGTCAGACTGGTTTCTCCTGAACCCAGAATAGGCCTCGTTAATGGGCCAGGAGGGGATTTTATTTTGCCTTTCAGCTTGTGGCTGCCCTGAGCCAGGAGCAGAGTCAAGTTACTGTGTCCGGGAATCTCAGCTATTCCAAGAGTAGGAGCAAGTGAGCTGCTGACTCAGGAGGTTTCCTAGTGTTTTCAAGCAGGGCTCAGTCCTGTCAAAGGAAACTGAACTGTTAGCCTTGCCTTCTTCTAGCCTCAGGATAGGCATTAACAAAAGTCACAGTTGAGTGAAAGAGGCTGGGGAATTCATCTGGAGCAGGACTGTGGATCATACTTTTTCCTGGCATGAACACAGGTCCTTGCAAAAACTCATATTAGTCCTTTAGCCTTTTTTACTCCTCTCCTTGGAGGGCTATTTAGTATAATACAGATATCCACAAGCTATGAGGCAGCTCAGCTTTATTTGCATCATTTTCTGAAAGAGAAGATAAAATCAGAGGGAGAAACAGATTTATGAGCCAAAATGTTTCGTTGCAAATCAGTGTTAAAGACTCAAGAATCCCTGCCACCCTAAACTTTGCTGTCACCCAGAGACCACCTTGCTTCTATGTTATGCAAGGATGCAGAAGGATCCCTCCTGTGTGACTAAATTGTCCTTTGGACTTCCCAGAGCCTGGAATGGAGTCACAGCCTGTGTCTGGAACAAGCAATTAGAAGTCATGCTGAGTTCAGGATTCCTGTCCTCATTTCAAGTCTGCCTACGTGCTCTTATCTCTTCTAAAGGAATCAGTTTCTAGAGGTTAGCAGAGAAGACAAGTCTACCACTTGCATTCACCCTTCACAAAGCTGTGCACACTCATTTGCACAGAGACTGAAGTCACTGGAGAGCATATGCTCCCAAGTTTGCACCCCTCCATCTCCCAGCACTTCTGTGACTTCAGCGAGCCTGTTATAACCCGTCCCCTTTCAACCCCTGAAAAGTTCTGTCATCAGAGAGTCTCAGCTCTTTTCTTTGAGGTCATGTTAGTCTTCTTCACTGCCTCTGACTGTGGGCTGCATTTTCTTACTGTCCTGTTCCCTTCTTCAAACTCACTTCACCAATGAAAACCAGCCTAGTGTGTAAAAGGCAATTGGGTGGAAGCTGGTATTTATAAAACAGAAGGTTTCTTCTGCCTACAGCTATTGGCATGTCTATCCCAGCCACATGCCCTAAGACTAGGATCTGATACAAAGACAAAGAAAGATAAGAGCTTCTCTTACTTGCCTTCAGTCTTGAGGATATGAAGGTCCCCGGTTTGAACAGCTAAGGAGCTCTTGGCTTGTGGCCTAAAGGCCACCTGTTGCTGCAGTATGGCCAGATGGGTAGGACACCTCTATTAGCTAGCATCTGGCAGAGATTTCCCTATGTAAGGAGAATTTTCAGCTACCTTTTTGATGGACTTACTATTCTTTTAGAGGTGCCCAACATCCCAACAGTGACAAGCTGCAGACTAAGGCTCCCGCCCACTTACCTTAGGCATACTGTTTGTTTTAGGTCAGGAGCTCTGGCAGAGGTTCACAGATGGTGCCTACGACTTGTGATGGGTACAGTGAAGCAACCAGGGAGGAAGAGCATGCTCCAGGACATTTTATTTTCTAGACAAATGAAAAGTGCTGATTTTCCTCCACAATTTAACACTATTTGAGTTAGGAGTCCCATCTACAGAATTTGTCCATTGAACAATAACCCAAAGAAATCTAGGTGTCTTCCTCCAAAACCTTTGCATCAGAAGGGACTGAATTGTTTCATTTCAGCTAACCAGGGTATCATAAAGTATGTGGGAGTGGAATACAGTAAAAATTAACTGCAGAAAGCAATACCTGTAAGAGCAGATTTCATTTTGCCTGCTTGCTACCTATGAGACAGTGATCCCTGTAAAAAAAGGCAGGACAAACCTGCTCTGATAAATATGACCAGATGAAATAACTTAGTTCATAGTCTGTCATCTAGTTCAGTGAGTCACATGTGGTATCTCTAGAAAGTTGGTAACACCCTAGAAATCTGTAACTTAATACATATTTAACTGAGGTCTTGTCTCATAATTAATAGCAACTCCAACTGGGCTTGCATAACAATCTAGAGAAGGGTGGGGACTGCCAACATAGGCTTGAATAGAGCACTAATAACCCTTTAGTATCCATGATGCCCAAGAAAAAATCAGCAGAGCATTTGTGTTTGTAGCTAAGGCTTAATTGCGAAGCGATAGAAATGTGATTACCAAGACTCTGTTCTACAGTTGTATTGGCTAAAAAGCCAGAATCCAGGCTGAGAGCAAAGGATGGACACAGAGTGGTGGTAGGGATACCTTGAGTAGGATAGCTTCCATGTGAGGGCAACATTCAGAAGAAGCTGTGAGCTCCAAATGACCAGCTCAGAAACAAAGACTGTCTTGAGGGTTTCAGGATAAACACAGCTAAGCTATGAGGATGATTTATCTTAGAGAGACAGAGAGAGCCCAAATGCTGCAGTGTTGCAGACAGCCAGAACAGCATTTGCTGTGTAATGTGAAGTATTTAAGCACACATAGGCTTCATGGGCACACATTTCCTGCCAATCTGCAAAGTATCAGTGTGGTGTCCTGTAGTGCTAGGAGCTGGATGGAGGACAGGAGTTCCCCAGTGGGCATAACCTAATTGCTGTCCTACCTGGGGCACATGGCTGAAAGGATATGAGGAAAGCCTGAAATGTCACACCGTCCCTTCCAGTAAAATAAATAAATGTACCTACCCCATGTCTGTCTTCTAGAGAGTACTGGACCTTCTTTTCTAGCTATTCACCCGAGGAAACATAAATACTGTCCAAGTTCCCCAACTGGCTCTAGCTCTGCAGACCAGGGGCTGCGACAGTAGTACAGCATGTAAGGACTGCATCCTCTGCACACGGACTGCCCTTCCCTCTGGATGGCTTCTCCCCCATATACAGAGGTGACTCCTGGTGAAGCACTCATCCAACTGCTTCAGATATATGTGTGCCCACTTGACTCTCTTCTGGAAAATCTCATGCCTTCTTAAAGGTTGTTCACACCCATCCATATACATACACATGTAAACAGCATGATAGCACATTAACACAGTTATGACCTATGATAATGGCAGTGAAACATGAAAGCTTCCCTCCTCATCCTTGTTCTTCTGGTTTGAGAGATCAGGGTGTGACTCCCTGAGTGGAGGAAAGAAGGGTAGGTGCTCCTGTCAGTTTGGCAGCCCTGATCCAGCACTGGCAAGGCAGCTGCACTGCAACTTCGTGTATGCAGCTCAAGAGCTTCAGGTCACTTCTGACTCGAGGAGGCACTTATTGTCACTGGTAATTGTTACTTCCCTACACAAAGCAAAGAAAAATACCCGCTTCACCAGCACAATTACCTGCTGTGGTTTACCCAGGGGGAAAGGAGTGGGCAGTATGGCCCGGCTGATGCAAGAGTGCTCCGTGCTACTCCACGCTGCTTTGTGCCTTTTGGGTGATTAGGGACATGCGAAATGTTTCAGACAGTACCATAGCCAGTTTTCCTCTCTCATATATGTACACCCCACACTAATCATGGGGACTGTGTGAGATATATTGAAGTGCTTATAGGTGTGTGACTTGAAGTGCACACGAGAGGGACATGCATATGTCCCTTCCCTCCGAGGGTGGATGGAAGGGGCTGGGAGTGGTGAGGGGGAACGACCCACTGAAGATGACGGGGATCCAGTGCTCCCCCCAAGCCTTTTGCAAATGGCTTCCCTTCGTCTACGCACAATGAGCTTGTGAAGCGAAAGAAGGCAAATGCCGTTTGCAGAAGAGCAGGGATTTTTTTCTCCTTATTGCAGGCAGGACCAGCTGCGTTCCAAACCCGTGACTGCAGCAGCCATGACCCCTCCGAAAGGAAATCTAAGCCCGCGAGCAGTTGTGCTTGGGGAGGGCCGTGATCTCACGTTTCTCTGTTTTGTTTTGGAGCCTCGGATAAGTAGTGGACTTGCTTTTTCCCTTCGTTTCTTTTCTTACTTTCTCTCTCTCTCTCTCTCTTTTTTTTTTTTTTTCTTTTTCTTTTCCCCCTCTGACTATATTTCCACAGCGTCAAGGAAGGAATTTAAAAAAGAAAAAGAAAAGAAAAAGGAAAAAAAAAAGGGGAAAAAAAAAAAAGGGTTCTGGCATGAGAACAAGTATGTTTCAAATTACAGAAAGGATGTGAAAGGTTCAAGAATTTGAGCCTTGACTCCGCCTGTGTCTGTCTCCACCCCCCAGCTCCCGCCCCCATCCCCCCAGAGAGCGGCTCGCATTGTGGCTCCTCGGCTGTGCCGCGCAAAGAGCGGGAGCGCGTTCGTCCCGCTGGGCGCTGCGGGCACACGGTGCCCTTGGCTGCTGCCTGCCTGCCTTGCCGAGGCTTTCAGCCGCCCTCTTCCCAGCTCGCAGTTTTGAGCTCGGCTTTTTTGTCTCCTAGGGTGTGCATGTGTACGTGTGGTTTTAGCTACATCCCAGGAATGTGCCGAGGTCCCACTTCTGAGGACGGAGCGCCCTCTGCTCGCTGGGGAGCGGGGAAAAGCAGGCGAAGGTGCAGCTCTAGGGTGGAGAAGCACATTTCCTGCCGCTGCTGAGGCGTAGGCACTTGCCCGCGGCAGTGCAGGGACATGTCCGTGGCCCCGCCGTGACTCCAGGGAGGGCCGGTCGCGGCACTGAGCGCTCTGCAGCGCCCTGGACTCGAGCTGTGCTCGCTGCCTGAGACCTCAGCGACCGTGCCCCGGCTAGCTGGCTCCCACTGCAGAGCCACGAAAAGATGGGCTGGGGAGAAACTGCTAAGAGGACGGTTGAAATGGCTTGATCTTCCCTTGCAGGGGAAGATCGTGATTAGGTCTTGTCTCAGTCCCTTAAGGAGGATCATATCCTGAAGACCTTCTCCATTATATGAGCACTTTATCCTGTGACCCTAGATGGAAACACAGACCACCACGGAATGAACATCCTCAGTTTCCTAAAAGTGGGATCCTGTGAATAAGGTTACATGGCAGAACATTATTTTCTTGTTCTCCTGTAACGTGATCAGGTACCCCCTTCCCATAAGGCTGTGAAAGCTGGCATATTTGTCTCTTGAGAGTTGCACAGCTAATTGCATGTCAGTGAGGTAACTGAGGTCTTCATGAAATGTCTGGAAGAGAGAGGGCTACCAGAGCAATCTGTCAAGTCCGTAGCATGTGTTTGGCTGCCACCTCAGCAGCCTACAAGAAAGAGGGTGGTAAGGAATGAGCTATGGCTTGATTGAACTTTCTGTTGGGCCAAATTCAGAACCAAATCTTTTTTGTTGGGCTCTCTGGATTAAGAAACTATGTAAGAGCTCAGTATTGTTGATAGATAAGGACTCAACCACTTAATAAGAATAACTATAACATAAATCTTCAGGAGCTGAAATGTCTATTATGATCTTGACTTTTACTAGTGTCTTGTAAAAAAAACATTAGCACCAGTCAATTAACACAAATCTGCTGCTTCATGCTGAAAAATTTAAATTTTGTCCTTGCAAATTTTTATTCCATCATCCCTTCAGATTCTGTAACTTTGCTGGAACAGATTCAGGTGAGGGGCATGAAGCATGTTAGTTGCAGTGACCAGTAGCTGGTATGTGACATGCTCCCAGTCCTATGATGCTTGATTTAGTGCATGGCTGCAAGACACCCTTTTGCGTAGGGTACATGTCCACTGATACACACTGAGCACTCCTTATATGGATGGGAGCCTACTGGAACAAAAAAACTATTGATCTAAGTTTAAAAGGGGAACACTAGGAACAGTGTACCCGCTTTGGCAGCCCATGAGATTTCCCCTTTGCAACTAAAAGCCAAAAACCTGTAGGCCAGTTCAGCTAGACAGATCAAAGGTCTTCACTGTGAGCAAGCTGAGACAGTTTGTCATAAAAGATTAGTCTTAATACTTACTCTGAGATTTCCAAAGATTCTAATTAGTGATGTCTTTATGATGTCTTTATAATATCTTATATGTTGTCCTAAGTATTGTGGTGGTGCCTAGGAAATTAGTCTAAATTGGATCTCTTTATACTGGATGGGATTCATTACAAAAAGATTATTTTCCTTGCAAGACATCCAGAGGTTCGTCTAAACTAGCTAACACATTAAATACCCTGGTGTGCATGTTGTGTTTTCAAAACATTTTATTTAAACAGTGTTATTTTATTTCTAGTATTGAAGAGCTCTGACAATATCACTTGGCTGTGTCACTCTCAGAAGGTATGGAGGATACGTAGTGTTTAGCCAGCTTTTTACACTGTCTAATTTTGAGCTGGCAGGCTGAATTCCTGAGGTATGTTAGATGAGTCTCAGAGCTGCCTTAATTTATGCTAGCCAAACCATTTCCTTCTGCGCCATTTCACAGGTGCAGGATCAGCAGAGAAATTCATGTTCCACTCCCTGACCGCCTCTGCTCAGTGAAGACACCAGAGTTTATCCCCGAATTCCCAGCAAGGGGACAAATGCTGCCACCAAGCTTAAAAAAGCTTTATTGATCTGAAAATGCTCAGAGATCTGCACAATACAAACAACAACTACATCCCTCTAGCACACTGCTTACATGTGACCAAAATCTTCACTCTCAATTTTTGTTGCATCAAGCCACATAGTAGGAGAGAAGGTTGCATCTAGTTGCTTCCCAGAGAGTCCATCTCTTTTGATTTTGTGTTTGGCAAAATAAATAATTTTTATTTATCAAGCCCTTCTGGAATGACAACATGGTCTCAAACTCTTCAGCTGAAAGAAACCATCCTATCTCCCTGAAGGTTTTTCCTGGTCTAAAGGTACAATTTAGCTGCCACATTGTTGTTGCTCTGGAGATTAAGTGGACACTCAAATAAATAAAAGTGACACCTGCTGCAGGCCAGTTTCCATCTCTATTTGATTATTTTGTTTTCTTACAGAAGATTTTTGATGGCTGTAGCTAATCTAGAAACTTAAGTGTGATAATTGAACAAATCAGTTTACTTGGGCATCTGATTCTGTGCAAACCTAAGTGGAATATTAATGCATGACTAATACACAACAGTAGTTTGCATAAGTTAAAGATCCATGTGTAACATATGCAAGCCCAAGACACCGTGGGAAGAAAACAACAAAGGTATTGAACAGTATGTATGTGCTACTTCTCTACTCCAAAGTGCACCCTTTTCCTGTACAACAAACGGTGCTTTAAGGACAGGGAAGCAGAAACTTCACTCTCTGACATCAGGTACTGTGAAATCCTGTTTTCTCTTCCTTGTTTTCCAATCTGGAAACATGTAAGAAACTTCTCACTCCTGATCCAGCTTAACTGACCATAGATCATCTGCCTGCTGATAAGCCAGGAGGCTCATTTCAAAGGAAAATCTGGGGTTCTACAAATATTGTTTTCTGTTATGTAACAATAATTGTGTGTCATGCAAAAAAAAAAAATTAAATTTATATGTTTTTAAAATATAAAGTCATTAGATGTTCACAGCTCTCTGGCCTTAATTCTGAGTCTGCATATTTCATTTGTATTGGTATTGGTATTTCATTTTATGCCTCTTAGGCTGAAAAAAAAAGATTCCAAAAAGGATTTCTTGGGACTAAGGGGGAGAGAGAGAAGCATGGATATTTTTCACTGGCACAGCCAGAGAATGGTGAACAGTTGGTCAACAGACTTGGAGCCACTGAAGAACATCCTAGGACATGATCCATTTTAAACAATAGCTCCAAAAATGCAAAGTATCTACACTCAGGTGTATGGATCAGCTGCAGTAACTTCAGTGGGTCCAAGAGAAACTAAGACTGTCCTGCAGCAGTGAGACATCACACATGTGGGCCAACAAGCAATGGCAGAGTTATCACACTGGTAGGGACCAATTGTCAGGTATTTTCAGTTCTTCAACCACAGCCCCACTGAGTCCAGCACAAGACATGCCACAGCCATTGCTGACCCACCAGTCTCTGGAGCAGTGCTGGGGGAACACTGTACAACAGTTAAAATGATGCTCCCAGTGGAAGTTCTTCACAGGAAAGCAGCAATGGAGTAGTTGTGGGAACAGTAGCTCTGGTGAGGCCCCCCCTTCATCCAGTTCTGGGGTCCACAGCACAAGAAGAACATGAACCTGTTGGAGCAAGTCCAAATGCCACCAAGTTAATTAGAGGGATGGAACACCTCTCGTTTGAGGAAAGGCTAAAAGAATTGGGACTGCTCAGCTTGGAAAAGAGAAGGCATTAGGGTGACCCATTTGTGGCCTTCCATTACCTGAAGGGAACCTACTGGAAAGCTGGAGAGAGACATTTGGTTAGATTTTGTAGTGATAGGACAAGGGGGGTGACGTCAAAGTGAGAGAGAATAGGTTCAGATTAGACATTAGTAAAAATTCGTTGCTGTGAGGGCAGTGAGACACTGGAATAGGTTGCCCAGAGCAGTTGCGCATGCCCCATCCCCGGAACTGTTTAAGGCCAGGTTGAATGCAGCTCTAAGCAGCTTGATCTAGTGGAAGGTGTGCCCGTCAACGACGATGGGTTGGAACTCGATGATGTTTGAGCTCGTTTTCAGCCCAGGCTATTCCAAGATTCCGTGAGAACAGGCTGCGGCCGAGGCCTCCGTGCCGCGCTGAGCCGGGCCCCGTCGGGCGGCACGGCCGGGGCTGTGCTGGCACCTGGCGGCCGGCGAGGGCACTGCCGGGCCCGCCGAGCGCCGTGTGAGGGGCAGAGCTCGGATGGCCCCGGCACCGCCGCTCCCCGCCCTCCCCCAGCCCCGGAGCAAGGGCCTATGTTGCTTAGGCGTGGGGTAGAGTTAATTTTGTTCCCACTGGCTGTGGTTTGGATTTGTGCTGAGCGCAGGGTTGATAACTGAGAGGTGTTTTTGTCGTTGTTGGGCAGGGCTTACACAGAGCCAAAGCCTTTTCTGCTTTCTGCACTGCTAAGCTGGTGAGGAAGTTGGGGGTCCAGGGGATGCTGGGAGGAGACACAGCCAGGACAGGTGACCCCAAGTGCCCAAAGGGATATTCCAGACTGTGTGACATCGTGCTCAGCATAGAAAGTGAGGGGAAGCAGGAGGAGGGGAGGGATGTTTGGAGTGATGGTGTTTGTCTTCCCAAGTCACCGTTATGTGTGATGGGGCCCTGCTCTCCTGGAGACGGCTGAACACCTGCCTGCCATGGGAAGTGGTGAATCAATTCCTTGTTTTGCTTTGCTTACATGTGTAGCTTTTGTTTTCTCTATTAAACTGTCTTTATTTCAACCCACAAATTTTCTACCCTACCAGTTCTCTCCCTGACTGTGCTAGTAGGGGAGTGAGGAAGTTGCTGCCTGGGGCTTGATTGTTGGCTGGGGTCCATACCAACCCTAACCACAACAGCTTCTATGAAAATGTACCTCAGTGTTTAGCAATAGTCAAGAAACACTAATGAATTTTCAGGAATGATTAGGAAAAGAAAAGAAAACCTCATAGTCTTATACCCCTGCATGAGCAAACTGGTCAGCATTTCAATGCTGCTCTTATTCTTCATCTCCAGTCTGCATGTATTCCATAGGTGACAGCACTGACAGGTGACAATTGCAAGGCAATTCTGGAAGAGTCAGAGGCATCAGAGGACACAGACCTGCTGGGGTAATGAACTAAAGCGTTCTGAAGGTGATTACTGAGCAGACATTACCTATGCCATCATGCCAACAAGTCATCTTGACCTCTAATTAGGCACTGGAGCCACCTGAACTCTACCAAAGATTTCAAGATATTTCAAAGTTTTTTTTCTACATGGGAATTCTATTGGGAAAGAGAGACTTACCAGATTGCAACTAGCTTCTTTCTTTTCCACCAAAAGCTGATCTTCCCAAAGTGGCCAACATTTCCCAGTTCTTCAAGATTTTTGTTGTAAAGTCTATGTTGGCACTTGGTCACATGGCAAAATGTACTTCCTGTACATATTAAAATTTTCTAGATTCTATTTTTGAATAAATATTATATGCAGGGCTTTAATTCCTTCTTAAGAACTATAAGATGTATTTTTTATTGTTGTTTTAAAAATATATGATATCTAAGCCATTTAAAATTTGTTATGTCGCTTGTCTTTCTAACATATGTTTTCCCCATGGAGGTATTAAAGAAAATTTCTATCACACATAACTTTTTAAGCAACGTGATCTGTAGCCTCTCATTAATTTATTTTTTCTCTTGCAAAGGTCCCTGTGTCAGATCTGCTAAGGTGGCAGGGGATGACTGCATGGCCCTTACCTTAGTGTTTGTCCATGTGCTATACCTCAAAAGGAGATAATAACAATATATGAGTGTCATAGTTTCCCAATTCCCCCTTTTTGCCTTCATCTTTGTGAGTTCATCACTGTCAGCATACAGAGCAAGACAGGTTTGGGAACAAGGTTCAAAGGACCAATCCTTCCTTAGTGGGAAAAGACTAAACTGTATAGGAACCTGCTGTCTAATGGAACATCAGTTTCATTGTTACGTGCAGTAACTGGAGCTCCCCAGTGTTGGGCCTCCCCAAACCCAGAGCCACTCTGAGCTTTCTTTCAGTGGTTCTCATACAATCTCCTACTATCTTGCATTGTCTGACCTTGCTTCCTTGCTTCATTTTTATGGCTCTTCCCTCTCTTCCTCCTCAGTTTCCCCTTCAACAGGCTTCTGTGCTGGCTCCTGGTCTTTTAAGTGACTATGGAAAATAAGTGAACCAGTGTTAATCTAGTAAACTGAACCTTCTCTGTCAGGTATCTTAAAGCTGCTGAGAGGATCTTGAGGAAACAGCCTGAGGTAGGAACAGTAAGGACAGCAAAGGTCACAACACTTCTGACTTGTCTACAAGGTGAATATTACTGTTTCACACATGCTACAGTGCTAAAATGCATCAAGAAGCTAGATAAATATCAATTTTCCCCCTTATATCAACTCTACCACATTAATGACACCAGATGAAGTCTTTTCTGGCCGCTAGGTTTCAGCAGTTTTATCTGCTTACTGCTTAACCACAGTTCTGTAAGTTGTGTCTGAAGTGCTTGGGAATCCCATGTAACCTCTGACTCAAGATTAAGCAGGCTAAAGTACATCTAACAGCATGGATGCTTTTAGTATGGCACTGCTATATATGAAGGAATAAAGACTGGACCCAACAAATTAATTTGCTTCTCTTTGAAAACATTAAGAGGTTAAGAGCAAAACTGACCCATTGCTTCTAGCTTTAAAACTAGACTGCAGCATATATTTAAACCCATTATTATGTGCTGAAGAATGGGAATATTTGGGCATGATTAACAAGGCTTTCAGCTGATGAGTCACATGTCAGAACTGACTGAAAATCTAGGGGGACTTTTGGGTCCAATGACAAGCAGTTTAGCCTGCAGCGACTGACAACCTCTTAGGAGCTTGCTGCTGAATGCTCAGGCTCTCAGAACTTGGACATGATTGCTACAGGCACTAAGGAAGAGGCACTTTCAAGATAATGAAAAGTTCTGTAGTTTGAAGGCGGTTTTCCAGGGAAAAGTAGGTCTCCTAAGAAGAAGAATCAGAGAGAAGGCAAAAAAACCCCCAAGAGTCCCTGAGGACGGAGGAAAAGTTCTGACAGCACGGATATGCTGTCTTTGCAAATCTTACTCTGGCTGCAGGGGGATAGCGTTGAGCTGATGCTTCTCATCTTAGATTTAGGATGAATGAAACTGCCATTCATCTCTGAGATTCCTGCAAGATTCTCATGGCAAATTTATCAAATTGGAAAATAAGACTTGTAGTTTGATTCAAAGAAACTTCTAAGCATACAAGGTGTTTTTTCATTTGCCTTTTCCTTTTATAAATAATGGGCTGGCCAAAAACATACATCCCTTCACATCCTGAGATGAATAAGGTTATGTTTATTTGGTGTCAAGCTGAATTAAAAGAAGACAAACCAGGCGTCATTCACCTGTAATCCACAACTGCTGTCTGATTCTAGACAAGATTGTGCACTAGTTCACCAATTTGGACTCAGTTCGGTGGGATGCTTTGTTGGTAAGAGAAGTGCTAGGAAACCTGGCTAATTTTAGGCAGAAAAATTCTCCATATCAGAACTGGGCCTGGCTGTCTTTTAATAGGCAAGCAAATGGCCTGGTGCATGGAGGAAGAGAGGCAGAAAAAAATCCAGAATGGTGGTGGAGAGGCAATTTATGCCTTTTTATTTTATTTTTTTTATTTGCTTTTTTAAAAGAACATCATGCCTGGCTGACCATTGCTACTTATCCCAAGCATCACAGTGGTTTTGGCAGGAAGACAACTGTCTACTCCATTGTACAAGTGAGAGTTTAGATGCCTATTTTTCACTTTCTCATAGCAGTAAGACATAAGAATCTATCAAGATCCTGTTTATCCTATACAAACAGTGGATGTCTGTGATATTCTAAAATGGGTCCGTTACCATTTATGCTGTCTGCAGTATTTATTGGGTGTTGTGGCATTTCTGTTAGTCGCATTCTAGGCTCACATTTTGCTATGAGTGAATTTTGCCTTTTAGTCTTGGCAATCAGAGAATGGTCTGTGTTGGAAGGAACCCAGAAGCATCATGATGTCACCAGCAAAGCTGGCTGGTGGCTGTGCTGCAGCAGAAAGGTTTCCCTAGAGCAGTACCCTCACAGAAGAGCATTCTGGCCATGCTTTCAGAGGCACACCTACATTATGGCTTTCCAGAAGGCTGCCACAGAAATCTTTGTTTCCGTCCTTATCAATATCTCCAGAGAAGTTCTCAGAGTTGTAGGTTGTGGTCTTTCAAACAGTTGTCTTGGAAGCAGAGATAAAACATGGGCATGCCCATGAAACAGCCACTGACACCTGCCTCCAGCTCTCCTCTTATTCTTCCATCACCCTGCTTTTATTCAGCCCATCACTGAGAGATATAAGTTTTCAGTTCCTTGTGCAGTCAGCCTTTGTCAGAACAAAGACTTTTGTTCAGGTTAATTCCATTCTTCTCAGTTATACCTTCTTCTCCCCCACCTTGAAACAAGACTCAGTAGTAAACCTGGCTTTTTTTTCCTTATAATTGCATATGGTTATTTGGTCCTCATCTCAGCAGCCACTGCTTGGCTAGGCTGTCTAATCCAGACAGTTCTGTCCCCTAGATCTCTGATCACTTTAGTTATTCTTCTCTGAATTCTGCTTCTGTTTGAATGAGGATACCTGAATGCCATAATGGCTATTAAAAACTGCAAAGCATGGTAGTGCAAGTGCCGCTAGCTGTGAAGCACAGCAGCGTTGTTTGATGTGAGCTAACAGCCCAAGCTTTTGCTTAAGTTCATCTGAAACCTTATCCACAGCTAATTCTCACCCAGTTAGCTGAAAATCTGCACAGCAGTTAAGAAGCACAGTGAAGCTGGTAGTGCAAAAGTGCAAAAGTGTTATTTAGCTCAGCAAGGCTCAATTGCTCGCCTTGGCTTCCAGAAAGGAGGACAGCACCATCTGCTGATATCCATGGAAACTGCAGACCTTGAGAGGCTAATGTCTATTTCAGCTAGTAAATACCATATCCTTGTAATACCGTATCCTACTTTTATGAAGTACATTCATTTTGATGCTTGAGCAAAACTGTCAGAGAAGGGTTCTATGAAAGTCAGCTACTAGGATGGGCTTGTGATGAGGATGGACACTCATTTGGATCATACCTGAAATCAATCCATTTGTTTTACACAGTGAGCAAATATCTATTCACGTTCCCTTTTTCCCCCTCAGTGCTCTAAGATCCCGAGGTAACAGCTTCTCCAGAAGATCAAAGGCTTTGCTTAGTCAGTCTGTGTGTACTGAGATGTGTGAACGTTGATTCTCTTTGTGCATTTACTTTTCTGAAGGAATTTGGCTGAATTTCTTACTTGAAAGAAAATGTACCCCTTTGAATCTCCATCCCTCCAAGTGTCTGCAGCATGTGTACTTCCATGGGATTTGGATGCTGTTTGGGATCTTGGTGATACAGCCTTTGACCTTACTGTAGATGACATCTACTTCAGGATGCATTTGACACACCAAATCCTGCAACTTGATGAAAGTTTCATTCACCAACTTATTGTGTTACATAGGGCAAGGAAAGTGCAGTCAGTGTGGATACCCAGGGAACAACAAAGCCTTTTCTGTGTTCATAAATACATTAGCCATTCTCTCCTAAGGATGGTGCCTTCTGCTCTTCACTTTCAGGAAACTGCTGGAGACCAAACTATAAATAAGTGTTTATCTTTCTCTTTTTCCATGTCTGAGACAGAAAAAGTTTTACTAATTTGTGTAGAAATTAGCTTAGTGCAAGGTAGGTGTTCATTAGTAAATGTCTGCACCAGAGACCTCTGATTTTTGGCAATTCAAGTGATGTTCATCCCTGAGACAGTCCTAAATGGGTCTCCTCTCCATTCTATGAAGACATGGACTGCAAGTTGAACAGTTAATGGCCACAAAGTGCCATAGAGTTCTGAAGAATCAAAATCACCTGAGGCCTTAAAGGATTAGTATCTCCAGCAATGGAGCTTTATAGCCCACAAGAAAAATTATCTTCTCTGGGACGGGGGCAGGTGTCTCCAGATGAACAGAACTTTTGGGAAAGCTCTGCTTCATTGCGTAACCCTAAGGAGTTCCAGTCAGCAGAAGAAGGCCCAACATTTTCTTTTTCCTAAGAATTTCAAACAGGGTAGTGACAGTGTTTCAGAGCTCGTGTTGTAAGTTTTATGCATGTACTGAATGGGCAGTAGCACAGTGTCCTGATTCAGGGGTTTGAAATGTTAGAAGGTAAGCTGTCAATGCAAATATTATTGATGCCACTGTAAATTATTCCTCTAAATTTAAGTTATGATAAATTTTACTTTGTATTTATTGATCTCATAAAGACATGACTATGATTTTGCTCATACCTATGATGACAGGGGATTGTTAATGTATTATGTTAGCTATATACTTAATTTTTGAAAGTTTCAAGGCAGCTCAGGAAATTTATGAAAGCTTTTGTTTCTGTTATTGTGAGAGGTTCAAGCACTGTATTTTTCCCTAAAGTTTATTTATAGTTTGCCAATGCATTCTTACAGCTTCTTTTTGGAAACTTAAGATCTACTGTTCTGCAGATCTGTCTACAAGCTTATTATCTACTGTGCAATAAGCTCTTGACTGTTACTAAAACCCAGTCTTGAACCAGTCTAGGTCCAGCTGGGTTAATTAGCTTTCATTCAGCACCAAGGGTTTGATGGATGTGGAGTGGCTCTCTGAAGAAGCCATTCCAACATCCTTGCGCTATGCACAGCAGCAGTGACCTACTCCTGGGAATGCAGCACAGGAAAGCTCGAGCTGCCTTTAAGGCTGCTGGCTCTCCCCAGGGTTGCCAGCCTGGTTTAAGCCCATGACAAAGCTGGTGGACTTCCAGTGTAGCCTCAGGAGCAGCATAGCCAAAGCACCATGTCTGGCCTAACAAACAGTGCTGGGGTCGGGCAGCACCTGGAGGGAGCCAGCTTGGGCATCTCTGCACATTTGTCAGTTCAGTCCAGAAAAACAACACACAGGCAGCTGAAAGGCAGCAGTAGTTTCTCGTGTACTGTGATGCTGAAGATGAGCATGTGCTGGCTACTTTGATTCATGATTTCTGAAAGTGTTTGACTGTCAGTATCTGCAATTTGGAGCTCTATAAAGAAAAGATTATAAAAAGAATGTAGGGAACAGTCATTCTTAGAATCTTGTCAGAAGGAATAAACTGTTGTTAAAAATGTGCCTTTCCATTGCTTCACCATTGCTATTACTGTCAAACTCATGCAAAGGTTTCTAGATGTCCTTATTCCACATTCCTCTTGTAGACGCACTAATTATTCATTCTTTAGAAGTCAAGATAAACACGCATCACTGAGAAAAGGGGCAGAAAAGACTTTTATTTATGTCTACCCTTAAGTTTCCTGTAAAGGATTAACACCTTTACTAATTTCTGAAATATTTAAGACAATATAAGATCTTTTGGCACGGTATATTTACAATTACTGAGTATTAAAATGCAAGACTCCCTACAACACAGGTGGAATGAAATCTATCAGACAGAATTGATGCTTACCTACAAGCATTTGATTGGGATACTGAAATGTCATTGTAAATTTATGTCATTGACCATTTATCTTGTGAAATGTCAGGTTATTTAGACTTTTGCAAGGGTGACGTGAAGACAACTGTTTACCCTAAAAAGCAGATTCATAGTGAGATTTAGGTTGAAGATTAACTTCTTGGCTCAAAGTTTCTGAAGTGTTTCCCTTTAAATAAATGCATTTCGATTATCTCTTTTAATTGTTCTGAATTTAGCTAAAATTTATTATTTTTCACAATTTTATTAATTGTTTAAATTATTAGTAATAAAACTAGCAGGACCATGTATACTGTAATGCAGTCCTTTACACTCATACAGTCTGTTTTAGTTTTCCTTTGCAGAAAGAGGCCTGACTCCTTGCAGACTTGGAAGATAATTCTCTTTGATCTTAATTTATGCAGGAAAAAAATCTTTACCCTAGAGGAATGCCTGTTTTTCACATGATCTCTGCTGAAAGTACTTGATACTCTCAGGAAAGACATGGATGAATATTATTTATTCTGCTTATTTTTAGTTTCTTTCATTAACATAGTAACAAAGAAACACATGCAGATGTAACTTAGATACAACTCATTACATGAGTGTCCAAAACTGCCCATCAACTTTATTTTTAGTTTGTTTCAAGTGTGAACATAATATTTACATTCCGAGTCCCAAATTTACTTTTTGTGGAAACGCTCTTTCCTTTAATCACTGTGCTCCCAAACATGGGTGGAGGGCCCTGAGACCCCTGACACCTTCTGTAACCACTCCAATGAAGAACCAGTGGATGGATGGGAAAACCAGGACTGGACTAATACATAGCCAGGTGTCTCCCTCGTGCTGGTCTGCAATACAACCCCTGCCCTCACTCAGGAGCTTAGCAGCATTTCTCACCTCCTATTTTAGAAGCAATAGAGGCAGCACACAAGGTTACAACAATAGGTATCATGCTCTCTCCTTGCTACAGAGTATACTAAGATTTGGTCTCTTTGGTTTCTTTTTGCTTCCTACCAGCCTTTTAATGTTTGATTTGCATTTTTTAAAATGGAATTGCTTTGCTTTCAATGCCTTAGAAGTATCCATCTTCTATTCCTCAGACACACTGATGGAGTATCAAAGCACTTAACAGTGTCTAGCATCTTAGGCTACCCTGGAGAAAGACAGCTCAGGGGATAAATAGAAATTGTCCTCCAGTGGTAATTCACTCCTTGTTCTAGTTCTGCTGTTAGAAAATCGAAGGGAGTGAAATATGAAATTATAAGCACCTCTCCAGAGCTAGACCAAAGCCAGATTCTGCATGGCTCCTGGAAGGGTTGTGAAATACTAGCCTTTTTTATAAATGACTGTGCATAAATAAAACAAACAGCAAGTGGCAAAACAGTCTTGGAAAGGGGCAGTTTTATGATCCACCCACTTCTTAAAAATGCATAGTGTATGGTCCTGGAGTCTTGAATTTGGAGGGAGATCTGTTCTTTCTGATAGTTGTGACTAGTGCAGTGGCATTTTCTTTGGTCAGGGGATTACTGGCCATCTGTAAAAGAAGAAACATAGATCTAGACATGGTGAGAATGAGGATGTCATGTCTAGCAGAGGGCATGCTGTAACCTCAAGAATGACCCTTTCTTCCCATTCTTCAGCAGAAATATGGAAAAACTGCGGTCCCTTTCAATGGGTTATTCATCCTATCTGGTCTCTGTCCCACAAAAGTCTGCAAGCTTTCAAGTCAAGTGGAGTTACCTTCTCAGTTTCTCTCTGTCTCCTAGTGTGAAACTCCATATATCACGTTCTTTACATTTGTCATGCAGAAGGATGTGATGTGGATCATATTCAGTCATGTGATGGGGAGAGGCTGAAGCAGTGGGCTGCATTTCAATGTGTACTTGCCAGTAGGGCCCCTCTGGATGGAGTTGTGCCCCTTGGGACATTTCCCATTCACTTGGCTCCTCTTGGCAGCACAGAAGATCAGAGCTCATGCTGGTCTGCCTGCAACAAGGTATGGCTATCTGGCATTACAGTGTTGGCACTGCTGTGTGCCTCTCTTAGTGCATGAACATCATCTCTCCCCCACCTTGGACCTCACGTGCAGTCCCCACTCCCAAGATTAGAAAGAAAAGTTTCTTTGTTAACATTGGCCACCAGAAGACATGTTCTTGTTCAGGCCTTTTGTGCTATCAGCTCCTATGACGATCTGAGTGGCTACAGAGAGAGAGGAATGCCTCTGGGTGAGATAGTGACTTTACCTTAAGCCTGGTTAAGAGCAAGGCACACAGACACTTTTATTTACATAATCTGAAACAGCAGGCCCAAAGACTGGTGTGGTTGCAGTGATTTACAAAGACAGGGGTGTCCAGGGACACGTCTGAGACATTAACATCTTTAAAGATGCCCCTCAACCACCATAGTGTCATTTGCAGGCTCTCAGGACAGTGATGTTAGATCTAGCTGAGAATGCAGCTCATAAGCGAGCTGACTTTTCTGAGCTGAATTCCTAGAGTCTGATCTTGGATTGAGAAGGTGTCTTAGCTCTCAATTCTCACCTCTGGAGGTATCTTAGCTGGTTATTCAGTTTTGCCCTTTCAGGGATTATTGACCCCTGTTTTACTAGAAGACAGTTTTGGCTTTCTTTTGCCAGGGCTGGTTAATACTCCTCTGTTTTAGGTACTGCTGTGTCATTGCCCTGTTGTGGCAATGACAGTTTATCCTGTGCTTGAAGAAATTCTTAGCAAATCATTTACATTGTGAAGGAGAAAGGTAGAGAGAGGGAGGATTTCTTATATTAATAGACACTGCCTGTTTTTCTCACTATGAAAAATGGCTGGGTTCTCCTTGCCACATCTAAAATATCAAGATTTGCTCTACTTATGTTTGATTAGCAGAGGAGAGGAATTCAGCTTCATATGATAGCTGTGCCCAGCTGTACATGTGCCAATACCAATTCACATGCATAACACACCTCAAGGTGTAAGTTCTACTTAGAGCAGGGTATGTGTGAATTCATTTGTGTCTGCTGTGACAGTGGGAGGGATAGGACTTGCTGCCAACACTTGCTTCACATTCTCAGAGAGAATTTCTCATCCAAATTTTCCATGTATGGAAGGCTGGATGGAGGCAGATGGTGAATTTAGCTGACTTAAAAATATTCCTTTTAGAAACAAAACAGAAAGAAACAGGTTCTGCAGTAATCTCTGCTGCTCCTGCTTCAAGTGAGCTGGAAGGAGAGAAGAGATGTAAAACCTTGAAATTTGGAGAGGCATTTTTCTGGACTAGGAAGTTCAAAAGTTTTAGTACTGATCTCTGTGTTGCCTGCAGGCTTTTTCAAGGCAGAAGCCCATTGCTTTTCCCTTGCTTCAGTTTCAATTGTTCCATATTTTAAAGATATGGACTTCAATTAGAAAAGGGAACATATCAGAGGAAATACTGAACCAGGAGAAGGAAGACGTTAATGAAATGGAAGGCATTGCATTATTGAGATGCTCAAGGAACACTGGATACTCACAGCACATACTTGTGGCCATTATGGTAGCAGGTGTGTGGAACATACTGAGGGAAGAAGGGCATTCAGATATTCATGCAAGTCTTTGACAGCGTAGTAACAGCACCCGAGATTACTGAAATACTAATTGTTTTGTTTGCTTTTCCTCTGAAGGACTACTAGCACACGCGGGTTCTCGCTTTGTCTGAACAGACAGATTTAGGCAGCTTAATTTTATTCCTTCCTGGTCTGTGTCTCTTGCTGCTTACTGTGCAATGGCTAAAACCATTAGGTTTGGGCTACTTATGAAAACCAGAAGTAGCTCCTCAACTTTGCAATAAAAAGAAACAGGTCCAATCCTATGGGATTTTAGCAGAGTGCAATTTTCTGCTTTGTATGCCCTGAGGGATTTCTCTTTCAGCTTCTTCCTCTCTGACAGACTGCTCTGTTACTGTGGTTTCTCATGCTGCATGTGTGTTCTGTTCCCATACATGACCCATAGTTGATAGTCACCTGTGGTGATGAAGGTGAGCCTGTGACCCAGCCAGAAAGCTCTGGATCTGGGTGCCCTGATTTTTGTACTACCCATCAGGTCATGGGGCATTCTTGCTAGAGAAGGAAATGCATGTTCACTGTGCTGGCACCATCTAGCTCCCCAGCGCCTGTACTCCTGTGTCCTGGTTTTTGACCAGGATAGAGTCAATTTTTTTGCAGTAGCCATGAGGGAGCAGAGCCTGGACCCCCATGGGCATGTCTGGGTTGTTATTGTCACCACCTCATGTCACCGACAGGGTTGGAAATGCAGGACTCTCACCTCCAGGAGGAACGTGGGCGTGACTTGCAGTCCAGGAAAAGCAGGGGCACAGAGAATCCCTTGTTCCTTCTTTCGGGATTATGCCATGTCAAGTCAGTTGGTGAGCATTTTTTGCATGTAAATTATCCTCTTTTTGTATAATTTTGTTATGAACATTGTTGTTGTTACTGTTCATTTTCTTATCTCAGTATCTCATTGCTGTTTCCAGTAAATTGTTCCACTCTTAACTTGTAATTTCTGCCTTTTTTCTTTCTCACTGGAGAGGTTGTGGTTTTGTCATGGTTGTAGAGAAAAGTGGTGGAGTTTCTAGCAGTATTTAATTCCATATCACCCACATCATGGCAGGGGTATGGATTCAGCAACAGGAAGCTGAAGCTGGAAGGGTCACCATCTTTTGCTGGGATTGGGCTCAGGGGTGTGCAAGTTTTGGGGTCAGCCTGGTGAAGCTAGCCCCTCTCTGCCTGTCCTGAAAGGAGCTCCTGAAAGGAGCTGTCCTCCTTTCTCAGAGAACACCTTGTGGCTGAGGTACAGCTCCTTCACTTTTTAATTGCTCTACAGAGACACAAATGTGCAGAGGTAATGTGAACTTCCAGCCAGATGCCATACAAAGGTACCCACATGAGGATGAAAAAGAGGGATATCAGATACATTGAAATCTTCAGTGCATGGGACAGCAGCAGCACAGAGATTGTTGCTGCGTGTCCCCAAATGGCCATATAACATCACAGTGATTATTTTCCCAAACATCAAAAGCAATAGGACTTTGTGCTGTGCAAACTTCTCTCGTATAGTGCATGTCTGGCCTGCAACACATCCTGCAATTCTGTTCCTGTCCCTGTTGCACTCCCATTGTCCCTTGACAAAGAGCTCTTTCTGGTAACAGATCAAGGCCTTGCTTCACGGCAGCTTCTGAAGATACCAAATGATTAAGAGGCTTTGAGACAGGAACTATCCAGAGAAGTCAAGACTCTCCAGTAAAAATATTTACTGGAGAATTCCAAACTTTCATGAAGTTGTGTTCTCTTACATGGTTCTGAAGGTTTGTTTCTCAGCCAGACACACACAGCTATCCTGAAAAAATGTTGATGCAGTTCATCCAGGACTGTGTCCTCTCAGCCTCTTATTTCTGAACTAAGCACTTAGCAGAATTATGCCAGGAAATCGTGTGGGCATTGCCAAGTGAAATCACGCCAAGTGAGGGATGCAAATAAACTTGGATTTCAGGTAACTCATTATTAATGCCTCAGCAAAGTATGGTGCAATCTCCAAAGTTGTTTCATAGGCAAGAAAAGTATGTTAACTATGCACTGATCTCTCCTTTGGTGCTGTGCTGGGGTCTGCAGAAAGATGTGCTTTTAGGTAAAAGCTCCAGTCCATCACAGTCCATTTCCAGCTGTAAAATGTTGTGGTGGGTTGACCTTGGCTGGACACCAGGTGCTCACCAAGCCTGTCACTCCCCTCCTCTGCAGAACCGGGGAGAAAAGAAAATAGAAAATGCCCTTTTGAATGAAGATAAAGGCAATTTAATAAGGCAAAAGAAAAGGTCACACACTAAAGCAAAAGAAAAGAAAATATTTATTCTCTATTTCCCGTCACTAGATGATGTCCAGCCACTTCTCAGAAAGTCAGGCTTTAGTACACATGGTGTTGTGTAGTGGTGTATACACGTAGTGGGCGGGCCAGAAGACAAACATTGTAATTACAAATGTGCTGCCACTTCTCATCCTCTCTTCCCTCTACCCCCTGACTTTCTCTTAGCTTTTATTGCTGAGATGTCATATGGTGTGGAATAGCCCTTTGGTGAGGCTGGATCAGCTGTCCTGGCTATGTTCCCTCCCAGGATCTTGCCCACTACCAACCTAGTGGTGAAGGGAGATGTTGGAGAGACAGTGCTTGATGCCTTGGGAGCCAAAACTTTCCTGTGTTTATCAACATCTTTCTAGCTACCCAATAAAAATCACAGAACTATGAGGGCGGCTATGGGGAAAATTACCTCCATGTCAACCAGACCCGATAGGGAAGTTAGTTACTGTTCTACTTTGCTCCATGGAGTGGAATTACCCAAAGATGTGGGAGATGCTCCAGAAATTAACTAAGTTCCTCTTGAGGGACTGGTTTTCAGAGATGCTGGAAATTGAGCAGGTCAAATGTTTAATCACTTTAAGTCTAGATTTCCACTGTTAATCTGAGTTCCCATCGGAGACATAGCTGAGAGACTGATTTTGCCCATAGTCCTAGTAATATTTTCAGGGTGAGAGATGGGAATGAAACACATATTACTTCACTTCTACTGCTATCAGTGTTTGTGTGCATACAGCCCCCTAAGAGCTGACAAACATCAAGGCAGGACAAATTATCCAAAAGCAAACTGGCAATGGCTTCAGCTCCTGATGTGTCTAGGTGCTTATTAGAGATGTTTTGGAAGAAAAGAATGGAATATAAGAAGGATGAGTCCAAAGAATGTATTGGTTTTACTGTCTTCTTAGTGTCCAAGATACCAAGGGAATAATGCAAGACAAGCAATATGAGAAGTGTTAGCCAGACAGTAATTAATGTGTAGGTTATAGAAGTATTTAACCCTGTATCCTTCCTAACAGAAATAAAGCCTTAGAGTCATCAGTTTTACATAGATCTTTGTCTTCAGTGAACCAAGAGGCATTTCGCCAAGAATCTTTTCTTTCAGTGTAACACAGACCCCATGGCCTATCAAAATACATTTTGTATAACCTAGTTTGAAATTGAAGGAACATCTCCACCAGTTCATTTCTGAACATTATTCCCTTAATTTTTTTAGAAAAGTTTCACCATGTCACATTGGAGAATAAAATTTCTCGACCAAAACGTATTTTCTGTTAGCTAAGCATAAGCTGGAACAACTTAGTTATGGTAATTATTGTCACGTCTTCTAATGAAGATAACAGTTCCAGACTCACCAGACTGTCTCTATATGCACACTCCTGCTTTTCAGAAGCTTGTACATGTTAAAAGTATTACAGCAGAAAATATCATGGCTTTCAGAATGTGAATGGTTTTGCCTGGGAACAACAGTTGTTTGGTTAAAATTTGGTTTTTTTTGAAGATTGAACTTGATGAGCAATAATTTCGAGTATGAACTACATCAGATCAGGTACCAGTTCTTGAAGGAATGAATTCTTTCACATCTCTCCTACACATATAGCTCCTTCTACCAAAATGCAGTTGTCTTCCAACTCTAATTGTGTAATGGTTGTGTTGGACTGGGAAGACAGAAAGGTAAACAAAGACATACAAAAAATTACTGTAAAATTAACAAGGAGGGTAGTTTTCTTAGTTAACTGTTGAGACACTAGACATTTCCTTCGGATTTCAGGGAGCATTGTGGGTTTGGAGCAGTGATCAGGGGATTTGACAGCCTTGGCAGTGGGAATTGGCATACAAAAGAGATTTTTCCTGGATGGATTTTGAGTGGGTAGGACTTTCTGTTACTTTGTGCCAGCCTGGAGTCCCAGCTTCAATTCAGGTATCTTGAGCCTGTCCATGGTGAATGCAGAACCTTCCTATGCAGAACCCAGAGTGGGATATGAGTCCCTCCAGCCCCATCTGTGGCCCTGTAGGGGTCAGAAGCACTGAGGGCTTGTGTCCCATGGAAGAGCATCAGTTGCTTTTGGGGGTAACTCCATTTAAGGACATCAGCTGCCACACAAAACTTTCATTTGCAGAGGATGACAAACATTAGGGATGCTAAGAGTTCCTGTGTTTTTTCTCCCACACTGTGAACATATTGATGACTTCCAGGCCTGAGAGAGGCCTAAAATTCCTATTGTTCTTGAGAACACTTGCCCCACTGTTACTGTCTACTCACCACCATAGCACTAAAAAATGTCTTTGACACCTTTAGGTTCTAGACTATTGTGGTTCAGATTTCTGTAAGGCTTAGTCAAATTTTGAATCAAATGCGAGGCAGGCAGCACTTCTATCAGCCTTCCAAGCATACAGATTCTGTGCCCATAATGTCTGCAAAGGCCTTTTCAGGATCTACAGAGAAAAATTATATTGATAAGTGGTGCATTGTGTCCCCTCACCTTTATTAAATAAATTAAACTACTTAATAAAACTAAGTAACACTGTGCAACAACAGCACAGTTTTACTCCTTATGCATTATTATCCCCTGGTTCTCCCCATTCCTATATCTTGCGGGAGCAAATGTGTCCTCCTTGCTTATCCATTTCACATCCAGTGAATTGTTGCAGCTTCTCACTAGTCTGCAATGTGATTGAACTTCTTGAGAACTTCTGACATCAGGCAAAAACTTTTTTTTTTTTTTTTTTAAGTCTTAATTTAAGCATGCAGCTGATATTGCCAGCAGAGGTAGGGCAACTCAGAACATTCTGGCTTACAACCAGCAGAAAGAATCGCAGTATTTTCATCTTGGCCATTGGGTGTTGTTGGCACAGCTGCAGTGAGACATATCAGTGCAGCTGGAGGCTGTATTTCCACAAAACCTGTCATTTGGAATTCCTTCATCAAACCCTATACTTAGAGCTCATATTTCTCTGTGTTGTTATATGCATTCAGCAGTCTAACCTTAAGACAAATTCCCCTCTCAACAAAGCCATTTTCCAGTTCAGTCTGTAGCCTCTAACAAAATAGTCTTTGTTCTTGTGCTTTAACGTTTTTTGACTTTCCTTCCATTTATAACAATTTAGAAAGTTCTCTTCCTAAATCATGGATAAATGCTACTGATACAAAAATGAGTGCAAGACTTGTTTAATCAGATGACTGACTTCATGAGGCAGAAAATAAGAGGAGAGCCACCAGAAAAGACCAGAACAGTTGTGTCAAACCCATGGTGTACAGACCACAAGTGCTACAGTGTTTCATGGGGAATGCACAAACAGGGATGTGGTCCATCCCTGGTTTCAGCTAGCTGCTCCCACGGCTCTGTTAACAACTTGAGGAGACAATCAGGAATAAGGAAATAGCCCTGGTGTGTAGAAAGCAGTTGAATAAAGGTGTTTGACGTCAAAGGGAGATATCTAAAAGGGAAATTTACATTCCTCCCCCCACCTTTATCGATAGCCAGATTACATGTGGCTGTCAGAATTCTGGCAGGATCATGTCCTTTGGATACATACCAGTTGTTAGGTACCACTCTGACTGCATGGAAAGGCTAGTGAGTGCAGATAGTCTGAAAATATCAGTTACAACCCCTAGGTTAGTGTCAGGAGCTTGCATTGCCTTCTCTGCTGTGGCATCAGCCAGCAAGACAGGCTCCTGAGGCTCACTCATTTTGGACATTTCATTTTGGTCTGCCATGAAGCAGATTCAGTTTGTCAGTGCAAGCCTAGCAGAAATGTGACTCCCTGGATGTGACAGATCTATTCCTCTTACTGAAGCCCCTCTTCCACCTGCTGTGGACGTACTCCTGCAGCCCTGCTTCTTGCCCAGCGCACCCTCTGCACTATATGCATGTAGTGCTGGCCCCAGTGTGGGGAAGGGCTATCTCCAGGGCTAAGCTCTCCTCAAGTTCTTCAGGCCATGTGTAGGGAGCTCACAGTTATCCCACATTAAGTTCTTGTTCCGTCACAAGCTACTTTTCTCCCCTTTCTCAATTTCTGAGCCAACGGGGCAAAGCAACTTTTTTATCTTCATTCCATTTCCCCACAAATATGCAAGCCAAAATCATACCAGCTGCTCCTACCTCTCTTGAACTGACTGGTAATTCCCCAGGCACAGGGGCTGACTCTGTGATCAGACTTTGGGAATGCTTAGCAGTATATTCTTCCTGCATGGCAGAATTAAAAGCATTTGAACACCACCATATATTGAGACTAAGTATAAGCAGACTCACTGAAAGTGATACAGCTTCTCTTGTCCATAATTCATAATTTATTTTTTAGTCATAGAGAAAGAGAATTTGGAAAATTCCCTTTTAAGGGGACTAAATGCATGAAAAAATTATGAAGTGTTATTTTGCCAAAATAATTTCTGTCTAATAGGATAATACATATTTTTTTTCTGCTCTGAATCTTCCTTTTCACTCCCTGTCACTGCTTTTACTGCCTTCTTCCCTTACTCTCTATTTCTCTTTAGAGCTCCAGGCTATTAACCTGTAATTTTATACCCTTACTGGGTATAAAATGTGGATGTGGAATGTGGAGCAGTTTAGCTGTTCATTCAGATCTATGTGGGGAAAAGACTGGCCAGCTGGTACCCACATCACCACACTTCAACCAGCTCTGCAGCTGTATCTCCTTTATTAAGGCCCTTTCCTTCTGCCAGATTTTTTTTGTCAGATGATGGGTTTACTTGCATTACTCTAGTGTGAGAAAGACAAAAGGAAGGGTAAAAATAGGTTTAAATCCCATGTAGAGAAGTCATGAGACAAGTCATGTGCCCAGTACAGTAGTCAGTCCCCACAGTGTGTGGATTGAGCCTTCTGAGGTAGATTCAGAAGTGATTTTGGCATGTCAGAAATTGCATTGTGTGCTACTGAAATACAGAAAAACAAGCCTACAGGAGTTGTCCTACATATGTCCATGCCTTACAGTAATTGCATCATTTAACAAATAATTGCATATATAACAACAGAGGAAAATAAGAAATTAACTTGTAATGGATAAGTGACAGGCCAAAGGAGGTTTAGAATTTTGAGAGGAACTGTTAAGCAAAGCTAGGAAGTCAGACCAAAGAGCTGCGAGCAGCCCTGGCACCTGACTGTGCTGTGTACAAGCAGAGCCTAGGAGCAACAGGTTCAGAAAACCCTGCTGCCCCCATGCCCTGCCTGTCCTTCTGGGCAATGAAGAGCTCAAACAGGATCTGGTCTCAAAAGATGCTGAGCTCTGACATCTCTTACAGGCATTAGGGGCAGCTGGGTGGAGTGTCCTGGAAGCTGGTACTGCCAAGTCTCTAATGATTAATTTTGTTTTTTCCAATCTGCTACCAGATGGCAGCTCCCATCTCTGGCCACCGGTACCCTGATCCCTGCTGGCCACGCTTCTTCTCACTGCTCCCTAAGGACAGAAGGTTTCCCAAGTTCTCAGCTGGTGATCAGCCTGGTGCAACCACTGTCCCTCTTAGCTGCAGCTGGTTTTTCTTTGGCCATTTCTGACAATTTCTGGAGTGAGTTTGCTAATAAGTAACCCTGCACCTGCATCCTTCTCAGACCTGTTCTCTGTGTCACCACCAGCAAGTCACAGGTTCATTTGCTTTTTCTCTTCTGTAGACGAAGAGTTCACAGCCACCACCTAGATCCTGTATGTTTCTCATACCTACATACTAAAAGCACAGCTGTTTGGAGTCAAAACATTGCCAGGAGGAATGGTGCCACTTGTAAGGCCTGGGTTCTTGATTTATGTTGCTTATAAACAGGAGAATCCTATGTCTTGCTTGCAGGGGCTGTCCTGGTGTGAGAAAGCCCTGCAGAGCCTGTGCTTGCGCTGTGCTGCCACATCACCCTTATGTGACCTCACCTGCACCTTCTGACTCCTACAGGTGACATGCAGTGCCAGAAACCCCATCATTCTGGGATCCAGTCAGCTCACAATAACAGAGAATAGCTATGGTTTTGGCTGTGGACCTTCCCCCCAAATGCATCGAAGAGTCATGTCAGGCTGCTGGTAAGTGTTCTTATCTCCTTAAAGTTCATAATTCAGTTTGTACAATTCTGTGATGAAGTCAGACTGTGGCAGTTGTAGTGTTAAATGAGATGAAGACAGGAATGTATTCACCTTTTTCAACTGGATCAGATTCAGACTTCCCTACTGCCAAATTCCCAGTATGTTCAGTAATAAAGTGTGGCTTGTAAACATGTCAGCACTTAATGGGGCCTTGAATCAAATAATCACTCATTCCAGCTACTGTTGGTGCCAAAAGTTGTTCAGTGCTTGTTATTTTACATCTCTTTTACCTAGGACTTTGTGACTTTTCCTAAGGTGCTAAAACCAAAACTCTAACAGAAAAGGCTTTCTGATAAAGGTTAAGCAGAACTAATTCATATGCCTATAAATATTTCCATTTCCCCAAGAACAGGATAATTTTAGTGGCTTTATTCCCTTAGGTTCTAAATAGACCTGTCAAATAGTCTGATCAGCAGAGACCATGGAAGGGTTTTATTTGGATAAACACCACAAAACCCAGTGGAAGGCTTGACCCTGAAGCAGATGACCATTGTCAGCTTTGATTTTATTGCCAAAGTTTGTAAATATTTTTCTAGAATAGGCCAATCAACTGGCTATTTGGCCTCAGTTGCTTGCTTGTTTGTAGCACCAGCGTTCTTCTCTGATTTCAGTCCGATTATTCTGATGTGGGTTGGGTGTGCAGATCTTTTCTTAGATCTTTCCTTTTAAGGGACAGGCTCATTTTAAATGACCCAGCCATGAACTCCTAATGTTGCAGACCCTTCGTATGGAGAACACCCTCCATTTTCTGACTAGAAACCAACGATGGATTGGTTACTGCAACAGGAGATGGGAGACCACGGTCCAGTGCCTTGCCAGAGACATGTGTGGGATTTGAGACAAGTCTCTTCTTCTGTGGTCTGTGGTGTTTTATAAACAGTGATTTGAAAAAGAGTGATAGGATTATTATTTATATACATTATAACATAATCTTCAATCCTAGCTGTGGACCCTCCTTGTGCTAATTACTGGTGGGAGAAATGGTTCTTAATGTCTTCACAAACAACTCGATGTGAAAAAACCAATCAGGTTCTGGAAGAACGGCTGTGGGGATTTGAGGAGAAATGGGTGTTAACATCTTAGAAATGGGTCATGTTGTGTTCATGAATATCAAGCTGGATTTTTTGCAGAATCCAGATAATTTGAGCTTCTAAACTTTAGGGCAATGTGCAGTAGGTGGTTTGGGAAGTCTGTACCTTCCTAGTACCTCAGCTAATGAGGAAAGGAAGAAGGCAGCGTTGGGCTAAGAGTTTAGGATAAAAGGAGGCTGTGTCCTCCAAGAATTTGAGGGACCCCATGGGGGTATGGCCTAGTGGACTCTATCCCTTAAATCAAATAAAGTTGCAAGGTTCCTCTGTCTCTTTTGTGGATACTGGCTTTTCACAGCATGATTTTCTGCACAGCACTGAGTGTTTAATTTATGACCCATGAAACAGCAGCTGGTCACCATCAAGGGGACAGTGGCAGCACTCATCAGTGCAAAAGACAGGGATAACATGAATCTTGACTTCATTGCAGGTACCCATCTTAGAGTTTGCAAGAAGGCTACTGAGATTACACTTTAGAAACGTGTATTTGGTGTAAAAAAGCTGTAGTGTGTCCAGCTCAAACTATTTGCCTTTAGATGTTGAAAACATTTGACTGTGAAGCAAACATTGAAATTCTGGACTTCAACCAGGACTTCGCTTTTCATTTGCAACTATCTGGTTTCAGCATGTGACAGATCTCAACTTGCAAACACCAGAGGACTCACAGCCAGGTGAGGACTGATTTTGCACACCTCTGATGACCTCTCAGCAGCACCGAGTGAGGGCTCGCTCCTGTTCCGCTGTCTGCCCACCCCATTGGCACTGACACATAGAGGTTGTGCTTTGCAAAACCTTGGTTTTTATCAGAGGTGTTCGAAAAGCCTGTGTAACATCTGGAGCAAATGGTAGCTTCCCAGGGGGCAAAAAAAACCCACATGGAAATTGTCCTGTTTGTATTTCTGGAGAACACGGGGTGAAAATTCTTGTTTGAAACCACAAATTTCAGGCTGGCAGGGCCATAAAGCAACGCCACTAAGGACCGGGTCACAGCTTCTGACCCTCTCGGACACAGCACGGCTGCCGAGCCCCTCCGCAGGCCCTGGGCTCCGGCCGCGCTCCTGTCCCGCACCGAGGCGGGCAGAGCCCCACCCCGGCCGGGGCCGTCCCACCGCGGGCCGCGGCCTCCCGGGAGCGGGCGGCCCTGGAGAGGCGCTCGGGGAGGGCCAGGCCCGAGCCGGCTGCGAGCCCCGGGAGCCGGACGCGGTGAGTGCCTGGGCACGCCGGGCTCCTGCGAGTCCGCGCCGTGAGGCCGGAGCTGAGGCGGGGCCGGCGCGGCGGCGGGGCCGGGCTGGGGGCGGTGGAGGCCGGGCCGGGCGGCATGATCGGCACCGTGCTCTGCTATGTGCTGCTGCCGGCGGCGCGGCTCCTCCAGGCCCTCCGAGGTAACCCGGCCCCGGGCGGGCGGCGGCGGGGGCAGGGGGAGCTGGCGGGGGTGGCCCGGAGGGGCGGGGATGTCCTTCACCGTCCCCCGTCCCGGCCTGGGGGGGTTGCGGCCCGGCGGCCGGGGTCGGCCCGGCTGCCCCGCCGCACCCCGAGGCCCTGGCCCTGGGCAGGTGGGGCCTGGGGCTGCTGTGCGGGGCCGGGGCTGCTGGCCCCGGGCAGCGGGGAGCCGCGTGTTTGGAGGGAGCAGCTGCCGGCTGCTATGCTGCAGAGGCAGACTGCGCTTTGCGCAGGGGCTCTAGCTCCTGCCTCCAACCTGCTCTCCAGGCTTGGGGAGATCCTTAGAGATGGGCTGCTCAGAGATCTGTGACCCCCCAAGGACCTGCAGGTGACTTCGTGGATGAATTTACGTTTTGTGTGCATCGCTATTTCACTTAGTTTCCGTAGATCCTGCTGCTACTTCACAGTCCCTGGTTACTGAGCTCACGTAAAGCCACCCTCCAGCCTGAACCTGTCCCTAGGCCTGTAGCAACTACTGGACTGGCACGCCGTATTTTTTTACAGTGAGCAGCAAGCTGACTCCTCTTAAATTCAGCTCCTATTGTGTATTAACAGGCTCTCGTAGGCACTCATCGTGCCCAGCCAGTGGCGTGTGGAAACATTACCTTGCTGCGTTGGTGTTTCTGACATTAATGAACCTAATTACAAGCCAGCAGAGAGGAGTATGGTTCTTAAAGCTCCATTTCTGACACATACAGAAAACTTTGACACAAAAGATACAGTGAAACTCTATGTTGATGTTGCTGACTCCTGTATGTTACTGCTCTGGCTGACTGACAGGGATGCAGAGAAAAAAAGTGATTTGTAATCAACAGAAATTGCTAGTTAGTAGTAGGGACAAATGTCTGTGCAGAATTCATAGCAAAACATAAATGCCATCTCTTGTATAGATGCAAATGAAAGGAATCTCTGTCTTTTTCAACTTTACCTCACTAATACTAGTATATTCAATGTTACATTAAAAGCAGTTTAAAGTGGTTTTATTTTTTTGCCACATGTCAGTCATCAGGTGATCTGTAGTTCTTACCAGGACTACTTTTGTGCATATACTCTCTCCAATAAGACATGTGTTGGTCCCTCTGTGTCTTCATTTTTCATCTCTTAGTAACAGAATGGTTCTTCTACAATACATTCTTATGATATATTTTATTCTCTTAGCTGACTGCTGTTTCTTATTTAGTCCCTGGAAAGAAGCTTGCTCCAGGTGATGATCTACAAGACCTTGGCTGCTTAGCCCATGCACCTGATCAGCTAACTATTAGAGACTGTGCCTTTACATATGTTGCTGAGAGCTGATAGTTTCCACAAGGCATTTCAGCTTGGCTGTCTGTGGTGCTGCATGAGTAAGAATTGCATTCCCTAGATTTGATAAAGCCATTGCACTTGTGTGCAGTTTCAGTGGCTTGGGCTAATATAACTGGGCTTGGACTGTGGCTTAGCATTCTGGAGGAGGCAGGGGATGTTATTTAGATTGTAACTGTTTTTCCTCAGAGAAGTAATTTGTTTGGGTTGCTATACTGAATGGTTGTATTGCACAGCAGCGTTATAGCAAATGCATTGGAATAAGAAAAGAATGAGTAAGAAAGCATTTCTGGCTGTCTTATTTTGATTTTGTTTTTAAATGACAGATGCTTTCTTTACCTATCGAAAGAATGTGCTTCTGGCGAAGAGCCCGTCCACCCAGATAGAAGGTGTCTTTGCTGCAACCACAGGAAGATCAGTCCCAGAAGAGGAAGAAGCCCTTCTCCAGCAGTGGCTGGAGGAAGGAGCAGGGAGTTTGCCAGCCAGTGAGAGTGTTCCAGCAGTGAGGAAAGCATCAGTTACACTCACTAGTGACTGGTTAGAAGGTTCAGAGCTATTGATGACCAGCCTCAGTGACCTGAATACGTCTCCGGAAGTCACCCGGTGTGCTGACCAGCAGCACTCAGAGCTAAACGCCTTGGCTTCTTCCGAACTGCAAGATCATGCAGTGGCTGAACTGGCAAGATTACCAGCAGAGGAAACAGTGACTGTAGCAGGCAGTGCCCCTTGGGCAGCTGTAGTGCCACAGACAGATCACCAGGCAGCTGGCTGTGCTGGTATCAACGTGGAAGTGCTGAATGATGACCCAGCTGTGCTGGCCTGGAGTTTAGCATGCAATGCAGACACAGTGCCACCAGTGCTCCCAGCCCAGCCCGTTCAGGATACAGTGCCATTTTATCCTGTCCCAACAGAGGTGCCCTACCATGGTCAGTGATGCCTCTGAATCTAATGTTTAATTTGGGATTAGCATTTGTAGTGAATGTGGTCAGGTTATTGCGTCTGGGCTTGCTGTCAGTAAGACATTGATTGTCCCTGCAGAATTGACAGGATCTGCTAGTGGAAACTGTAAAGTGAGTCTTTGCTGAGGAGGGGCTGGTCACATCTAGTGGTTTCTGTGCTGTTAGACTGTGTGGTCTGAATATCAATATATGTTCAATATATGTAATATAATATATGTTCAAACTGTTCTCAAATGCTGTCTTTGTACTCTAAAAAGCACCAAAAAGTGGGTCTGGTGTTTCAGTATGCTTGACTCTGGTCATGTGTTATGCCATCCCTACAGACAATTATCCAAAGATATCCAGAAAGAGCATCTGAAAACCAGAGTGGGTGAGGGTTTGCTCAGAGGCTAGAGTGCCCTAGCTTAGGGAATGAGAATGGTTCTTTTCTGGGTCCCAGGGCAACCAAAGTATCAGCAAGGTACCCAGTGTGGCTGTAACTTTGTTTTTTGTCTCTTGCATACAGAGATCTTATGGAGAGACTGGGAGGATCTTTCTGTCCAGCCCTCTGTCTTAGAGCAGGTCTCAAAAAACACTCCTCTCTTTGAATTTCGAGTCATGTCATACAACATCCTTGCCCAGGACCTGGTGGAGCAGGGCCTTGATCTCTACGTACACTGTCATCCAGACATCCTGAACTGGAACTACCGCCTTCCAAATCTTTTGCAGGAGATCCAGCATTGGGATCCTGATGTAAGTATGACTGAGCCCTCCCTACCTCAGTGCCACCAGAATTTGAATTCCTTGTTTGATCTAACAGTATTAAGAAAAGAAAAAGATGGGGGCAAGTTCTAGAAAGATACTACCTGTTTGGTAACTGGACACTGATTGCTCTGAGAGTGTTTGAGGACTTTCACAGACCGTGTTTTTGGTGTCTGTCTTGGTTTGATTGTAGAAACTAGTCATACTTCGATAGCAGGACTTAACTTCTATAAACAGCAAAAGTAGAGGAAGAAAGACCAGTTTTCTAAGGCAGCACAGGAGGGGAAGCCTGCATGGAAGAGCACTCCATGAATTTCTCTATTCTTTGAGTCCTCTTTGTGGGATGAAGGATCTTTTATCTCATCACTGGAAAATTGAATGATATGCTAATGCGACCCAGAAAGTTAGTGCATTTCATCTGGAAAGTACAGGACAGGGTTGCAGTGATGGCATTTCTGCTTGGAGGGTTGGTATGTGAGTGTACTTTTCCACTTTCTTCCTTCCCCAAAACAAGGTAACTAGCAAATGCATGTGGAGCAAGTGAGGTCTCTGCCTTCCTTCCAGATTCTGTGTCTCCAGGAGGTGCAAGAGAACCATTACTGGGAGCAACTGGAACCAACATTCAAGGAGATGGGTAAGTCCTGCTTTTGTGGGTCTATACATCCAGCTCGTGGGACTGGCCAAGCAGTGCTTCCTGCTTAACATCTCCAAAGCATTCAGTTTCAAGAGGCCTCTTCCTGTTTGCCAGGTGGCTGCTGGCCTTACTTCAGAACTATCTGCCTAGATCTTTATCCTTTCTTTTGCAATTGATGTCTCTGAGTTGAAAGATCAGAGTAACAAAACAGGGGGCCCTAGAAGGACAAGGAGAGAGAAAATGCCCCAAATTAATAATAAAGAGTGATTATTGGAACAGAATTGGGTATATTGCTGTACCCAGTGTTGTAGTAGGAACCTTTTCTATACAGACTTGGACTGGATAAACTTTTTAATAGGTGATGTTTTCTTTTCAGGCTTTGCATGCTTCTATAAAAGGAGAACTGGGACAAAGACAGATGGATGTGCGGTGTGCTATAAGCACAGCAGGTTCCAGCTGATCAGCCTTAGCCCCATAGAATACTTCCGGCCTGGCCTGGACGTCCTCAACCGGGATAATGTGGGCTTGGTGCTGCTGCTACAGCCTGTGCTCCCAGAGGGTCTAGGTCTGAAGGCAGTCAGTCCTTTGTGTGTGGCCAACACTCATGTGTTGTTCAATCCCCGTCGAGGTGATGTCAAACTGGCCCAGGTGGCCTTGCTGCTAGCAGAGATTGACAAAATTGCAAGAACTACTGAAGGCAGCTACTATCCTGTCATCTTGTGTGGAGACCTGAACTCTGTACCTGATTCTCCACTCTACAAATTCATCCGGAATGGTGAACTTTCCTACCATGGGATGCCAGCCTGGAAGGTAGTTCCCAGCCAGAATTGGGATTGGATAGCTCTTTACTGTATGCTGCTAGAGAAATGCATGGCTGCATTCTTTCTCTTGTGAGGAAATAATAACTCAATTACTTAATATTGAGTTAAGTTATTCAACAGTCTTCCCCAATGTCTCCAGCACTGCAGGGGAAAGAAGCAAAGAAGTGTGTGCATGTTGTTTCCACCACTGCTCATTTGGTTTCTCTTGAGGCAGACTTGTGATAATAGACCACTTAATTTCAAGTCTCTTTTTCCTTTTCTATGGAGTTTTTGTGCCTGTGTGACTGGAGGTGTAGAGAAATGCAACTCTACCAAGACTTACTGAAATTTTATGTGGACGTTTGTTCTAACAAAAGTTTGCAGTGGGTACTTATGCTGGAATCTCTTGTGGTTGTTTTACTGTGTGTCTGTGATCAAATAGTTGTTTGTCATTCAAGCTAAATCATCACTTCAAAAGATACCTGTAAAGTATCTTGGCAGATGACTTTTAGCTAATTGTATCTGTCCCCTCCACGTGGAGGTTTATTATACCTGCACCATATTCTGAATAGCTTAGTTCATGCCTTTCTGTGAGGGCATTCTCCTGTCTTGCTCTTGGCAAGTGTATTTATGTACATTGTCTATAGCTTGAATGTCCACTCTGTGTCACTGATGGTTGCTCTCCTTTTCTGGCCGACTTGCAGGTGTCTGGTCAGGAAGACTTTTCCCAACAATTGTATTCACGGAAACTGCTGGCCCCACTGTGGCCAAGTTCACTGGGTGTAACAGACAAGTGCCAGTATGTCACCCTGTGCCAGCCAAAGAAACTTGGTGAGCTCCAGTATGCACTGACAATACGAGTTTGCTGAGGATGGGCAGTCTGTGGGGCTTGCTGTCTCTCTTGAGTAGCTGCATGAGGCACTTGACAAAGATTCTCTCCTTCTACTATATATATGAATTAAATACAGTTTTTTTCCAGAACCTATTGCATATCTGCCATTTTCTTTCTCTAGTCAGGAGCTGAGTGTTATCAGTAACAATTACTCTATGTGTCTCTTTCATATTCCCAGACTTATGCTTTTGTGCAGTTGTAAACTGTGGTCAACAGGCACAGCTTTCATCTCCAGGTGTTTGGGGTGTGATTTTGGATAGTATTTGCAAACCACTGTAAATAAATCGTTCCTAAGACCCAGTTACAATCATGTCTGTTTTCTGCATCCATAGAGAGAATTAAAAAAATGGAGCCCAGACAAAATAGCTTTTGTTAAAATCTTGAATGTAGAACTTGTATTCAGCCTGATCTCCAGAAATGTTCTTCTCAGCAGACATTTCGTAGAATTGCATGCTAACTGATTTGTTTGAAAGTCCCTTGAACTTGGTCTCTCAGAGAGGATATTCTTACTTTGTGCTGACCATGACTGTTGCATTTGAGGGATAACAATAGCTGTGCTCTGTTCTTCTACTTTTACACATCTGTTCTGTTCTACATGTAGGTTATTAGGTGATTTCTATTCTCATGATATCAGAGTACTTGGGCACAAAAGCCTCTCTCAAACTAAAGAGCTCTTAGAGGCCCAAAGGTCTAAAATATATGTAGGTGTTCCCTGGAGATGTGACTTTGCAGCAGTTGCTTTCTTTCTACTTTCTTTTGATTTGTACTTTTCTCTGCAGGGAGACGTGAATACAGCCGTGACTTCCTGCTCCAGTTCCGTTTTTGCGACATTGCCTGTGAACGACCGCCGCAGCTGGTCCTCTTGGAAGGTGTGACAGATGCTAAACCAGGTATTTATTAACAGGAGACTTTTCAACTTGTCACTCTCCTACATGAGAGCCTCTCCTCTGAGGACAGTCTGAGAGAGCTTGGACTGGAGAAGAGAAGGCTTAACTGAGGCCTCATTGTGGCCTTCCAGTACTTAAAGAGGGCTTATAAAAAAAGAGGGAGAGTGACTGTTTACACAGGCATATAGTGATGGGACAAGGGGAAATGGTTTTACGTTTCCTGAAATTCTTTACATAGAGAATAGTAAGGCACTGAGCCAGCTTGCCCAGAGGAGTTGTGGATGCCACATCCCTGGAAAATGTTCACAGCCAGGTTGTATTGGGCCCTGGGAAGCCTGATATAGTGGGTGACATCCTTGCCCACGGGATGGAGGGATGGAACTAGATGATCTTTAAGGTCCCTTCCAACCCAGGCAGTTCTATAACTTTATGATTCTTTGATTTCAAGGAAAACATGAGATGGAGGTAATGCCTGGTGAGGAAAGGGAAAGGCAGAAGGGTGCCTTCTGTGACTGTGGTTAGATTCCATGAGAGCTCAGAGAAGTACGCTTTCCTCCCTCATACACACTGACTGTGTTTCTTGAGATGCACTGAGATTCAGCCTCTTGAAGCTGTGTCTTATAAACTTCTTTTAAGCTGAAACACATATGTATATTTCTTTTTTCTGCTTCAAGCTTTTGGCGGTGGAGAACAACCTGAAGACTGTAATGATACACAATAGTCCCAATATAGATGTCTCTGGAAGCCGGTACCCAGCAGACATTGCTGCACCTCTGGGCCTTGTGTCATGGCTGATTCTGCTTTCTCCATTTCTGTTCTGCCTTTCTAGACACCCTTTGAGTAAGCTGTAGGCTAAGACAAGTAAACTTTCATTGAGAGAAACATTGAAATACCCTGGACTTCGATAATATTAAATGCTTTAAGGACATGTCCTCAGTAGGACAGAATATGACCTCTCAGTTTCTTGCACTGATCTGTTCTCAGGATGTTCCTGTTAGTCTTACAGCTTGTGTTTCCTTTGGATATTTTCCTTTAAGATGTTTTTGACTGGAATCTATCTGCACTTCTTGGGCAAAAAGGTTCATTTGGTTTCAGGAGAAGCTTCTCAGACTTGGGATGAGCAGCCTGTTCTGGGATCTGTGTAGGTCTGGCTGGAATTTCTTTGCTCCTTTGCAGACCGCCCTGCACATTGGCCCAAGCCTGCTGCCATGGTGAAAGACCCTGATCCCCAGCCATTCATCCCAAGGTAACTTGGTTCACCTTCAATGGCCCCAGTCTTCAAGCTCAGCCTTGGTTTCTGGAGCACTGAAAAACTGGCTGGAGTAAAGGCAGAAGTAAATGTGAAAGAGAGTAAGGAGGGCTATGTTCAAGAGCTAGATCCACCCAGGATTGTCCCAGCAGCTGGGTGCTTCTCTGTCAGCATTGTGTTGGTGAGAATGAAGGGCATAGGCATGTACAGGACTGGGTATTGAAGACAAAGGAAATTCACAGTTTGTCTTGCTTCAGTGTAAGTGGAGCGAATAGCTTTGAAAGATTTTATGTGCTTACAAAGTAAGGATAGTTTAGACAGTTGCATCAGCAAGGGAACATTCAGCTGTGACTGCAGTACTGAAAAGGCATAATTCTCTTTTCTTCCTTGGTAAACAGTGATTGTTTTTGTGCAGGTGTTCAGGTGTTATCCAGCATGGCCTCAACCTGACCTCTGTCTACAGCCACTTCTTGCCACAGAGAGGACGCCCGGAGGTCACAACAATGCCCATGGGCCTTGGAGCCACCGTTGATTACATTTTCTACTCAGCAGAGCCTGTGGAGAACAAGGCGGGTGAGTGAGGCAGTGCAGGGCTTATCCCTGTGGCCTTGGAAGAGGACTGTGAAACAGGCCAGATGGGTAGTGCATTTCAGTAAGCTACTGGATCTACAGGATGTGTCTTTGAAATAATACACAAGGTGGAAGTAACATTTGCTCATGTATCATGAGAAGACACTGTTTTTCTCTGCTGTGAAAAAAATGAGGCTCCTTAGGTTCATGTAGACTTTTGAGGAAGCTAGAACAGAATAGATTCCTCTGTATAAATACCTTACTTGTGCTCCTGGTAGCAGGCAGTGCTTGGTCCTGAGTTCAAGGCTTGAACTTCTGGTCTGTCTGAGATCACAAGCTGTTCTTGGAAGGAGGTGACTGGTTCCTTTACAGTGACATCTTCTCTCTGCTGCCTGAAACATGAGTTCTGTTGATGAAAGACTGTATGTAAATGCATCCAGGAACTCTCTTGGAGCTGATTTGGGACATGTCGGAATCAATTTTGGAGAACAGGAGTGAAGAGATTAATTCCTCCTCAGGGGAGAATCTTAAGCTATTGCTAGGCCACAGTCCATGAAAGGAACTTCTCATGTAAGCAACTATCTGGTGAATTTAGTGCATTTTTGCCTCCTATTTCTGCAAGTATATGAAACCACAAACAGCAGTATTGTAGTATGCTCACTGCTTTCACATAGGCTCAAAGGTGCATGTAGTGTTTGTGCAGGCCGTCTTCATTCAACAGGGGAAGAACAGGAAAGGATTGACATGCATCCCTCTGTGAGTGTGTAGGGTTAATTTGCGGTGCCAGTCTCTGGCTGATGTTTCTTTCCATTTTCTTTGTCAGGTCGCAGGCTGTATAAAGATGGAGCTCTGAAGCTGCTTGGCCGTCTTTCTCTTCTCTCTGAAGATGTCCTCTTGATGGCAAATGGCTTACCAAATCCTTTTTGTTCATCTGATCATCTCTGCCTGCTGGCTAGCTTTGGCTTGGAGATCTCCAGCCTCAGAGAGAGTTAGTGCTGGTTTCCTTTCCCTAAAGAAAAGCTGTTCTGAGTATAGCAGTTGAGACTCTGGATTGCACAACCTGCTTGCAAGAAAACCCTTTTCCTTGTCATGCCCTAAAAGTCCTTTTCTCCCCTCACACCCTCACTAAAAGTAGGGATGGGAGAGATAGAGCTCTTTTTGGATTGGTATTTTCTGTGTCTCTGCAAACCTGAGCTGTGTCCCCAGTGGGCTGCCAGGTGTATTCAGGCATTAGCATCTCTTAAAGGGATCCTTGTTCCACTCCCTGGTTTAGCAGGTGTTTTTTGTGCTGCAGGAACCAACACAACTCCCATGTGCATTTGTCCCTGTGTGAAATTTTCAAGTTCTGGAAAAGAGAGGGGCAATGCTATCTGCTTTTGGTTAGTATAATTGCTACCAAGCAGCATGGGATATATATGCCAATACTCTTTCACACCAAAACAATAGGTCTCTTAATTTCTCAGTAATAGTTTAGTACTTTCAGGGCTAGTTGTTTTGTCGCATTTTAGATTGGATCTGCTAACTGCTTAGAAATGTCTTTTACTTAATGATCTGTAAGGGCTGACTTGCTGACAGATGTGTTTGTGTGGTGTAACAGTTTCTACAAGAAACTGCTTGCTGTGACTAATGGACCAGGGAATGGGATTGCCAGGAATGGAACCAGTGGTTCTACAGAACTACCCACAGCAGCTCAAGAACTTCAGCAAAAGCCTAGAGGCCTTGGGGGAGGTTTCCTTCCTTTATAGCATTCCTTTCCTTTCCTTCCTTTATAGTCTCAGAATGGCACCTAATTTGTCGTTTTTAGCAAAAATATTTAGAATCATCCCACTGAGTATCCTATGGAAAATTTTATGCTATAAGGCATGACATCTCCAGAAGGCTATAACTCTGGTTGTCCCAAAAAAGAGATGAAAATGGAAGGCATGTGAGAGTCAGCAGGCCATCAGATGGAAGAGCTGTTCTTGTCACTTGCCCTGTTCTTTTCTCCCTGCTCTCCCTATTGCATTCCACCTGCCAGGGTCAATAGCCAACCTGTAGCATCCATCTCCTGTGCCAGACTGAAGTCCAAGCTGCATCCTTCTTCTGGACCCAGCCATGTTTAGGTGTAGACAGAACCTTTAGGATCAACTCCTGTCTGTTGATATGTGTTGGGAGGAAGGGGAAGGCTGTGTAAGTTGGACCCAGACTGCAGTCACTTGGATCCCAGCGTACCTTTGGTGTCCTATTGGTGTGCTTTTGTAAGCAGTGGCTTGGCCAGTACCAAAGCAGTCGAGCTGTACCTCTTCCTAGAGTAAATTCCCCAGTTCAGCCTGACATTTGGTGCTCCATTTATCCCTAGGAGATGAAACCAATATTGGCAGAAACATTATCAATCTTCTGTTCACAAACAAGGCAGGAAATCCGGTCACACCTCAGGTTTATTCTGGAGGGTGAGGAGACTTGAAACATTGTATATTCTTCATGGTCTATATTGAGGGACTTTGATATTTTAAATGTTACTTTCTTAATTGAAAAATAAAATACTGCTAATCCAAGAAAATACCACAAAGTAACTGTGACACCTTGTATTTCTGGCAGCTGAACTTCTGAAGGCTTGTTCAACAGGGTTTTGCTGGCTGCAAGGTGAAAGAGGGCAAATTGGCTACACGAGAAAGTAATGAGAGTTGAAGTGAGGGAAGAAGTCCACCTAATTTAATCTTCCAAAACATCCCTAAATCCCAGTGGTGGCTTCTTTGGCGTTGGGTTTGTCCTGCCCCCTTAATCCTGCTGCCCCCCCCCCCCCCCTTCCCCCCCCAAGAAAGATTTGCATTCAGGAACCCTTGCCCTCCTCTCTAAGAAGGAAATACTGCTGATTTTTTACAGCTCACTTCCGTAAACTACAAAAACAAGGTGTGTGTGTATGGGGTGGGGGGGGTTGTGTTCTGTACCTTTATGAGCATATGAGGACTGTATATTCCCTTCTTACCCTGCCAGATGGTGTGGTATTTGTCTGGTGATGTGTGGATGGCTGTTGCTACCATCTGTGAGTTTCTATAAGTGAACAGCAGTCTTGAGAGGGTGTGAATAATTTTGCCCTTAGGTAATAGTTCTGGCATGGCACTGGAACATGGGGAGGGATGGGTGTAGAGGTGTGCATTTATATGGCTATGTTAATCTCACAGTTTGACTGATTTCTGCAAGTACTCTTACTCTGATTTTGTAAGCGTTTGTATTTATGAAGGGAGGGAAGAAAGGGTGAACTGAGAGCTTTGCTTTCTATCTGGCTGAAAAAGAGGTTGCCAGAAGGCAGCCTGGTTGCAGATGACTCCTTCCTGCTGTTAACTTTGTAATAGGAACCTTAGAAGACAGTAAAGGTTTAACAACAACCAGCCAAAAGCACCACAAAAAATTCTGTGACACATGGTGTTGGCACTTAGAACTTTAGCTATCTGCTTCTATTGTAATTACTGGCTGCGTCTGAGGTCAGTTGGTGAGGAGGTGTGTATATATGTGTGAGTGTGCATATGTGTGAATGAAAGCTACCCATAAGAGAGCCAGACTGAGCTCTCTTGAGACCCATAAGGTGTGCACCATAGCCCAGCAGATGAACTGGTTGACCCTGCACTGCCTGAAGCACCCTGCCAGTCCTGTGATGTAACTCAGGTGGAGGACCTGTGTTCCAGTATCACAAGTGCTTTTTCTTTTTATGTAAACCAAAACTTTGACTTGTGGGGAAATTGTGTAGAAGTATCTTGGGGAGGTTTTAAGGTTCCACCTATACTTTGCTGGAAAATCTAATGTTGCACAGGTCAAACTAATGCTTCCCCTTTCCATGCATGAAATAACATAGTATGGACTTGGAACTGTTAAATTTTTGAACACTGGATATGGAGCCACTTGCAGAGAAACCTCAGAACAATGCCTATAAGTCCTCTTATTCTTTCTGGAGGTTATAGTGCTCCCAGGGTGACTTGCAGCTCTCAAAGCCCTGGCCTACACATGCTTTGTTGAGCACTGATAGGTGAAACTATGGCAGAAATGCAGGACCATTGCTAGGGACTGCATAGAAACACAGAGTTAAAGACTCGATCTCTGTGTTTATTTTGACCACTCTCCCAGAAGCTCTGGTATGGACTCTTATGGAGGTGGTCTTTTACAGGAAAATAAAAACTCCTGTGTTCTAGAGCAATTTGGAGTTAATATCTAATGGATCTGGTGACCTATGAATGCCTCTTGACTGTGTGGGATTATAGGAGAGGTTTGCAGGTGGGGTGGGTAGAAAGTTCCTAACCATAAAATCGCAACTAGCATATAGTTGTTGGGAGAAAACAATGTGTTCTGTGGTGCTTTAAGAATAGCACCCACAGACACAATCAGAGCTTGTGATAATGAGCTTTGTAATGGGATGCAGAACTCAGATTCCAGATGTAGCTCTTAGAACTGTTTCTGGACATAAATGCACGATGAGTTGTCATTAACACAGCTTTCTGATGAATTACAGGGGGGTCTGTAATAGTTATGAAGATAGAACAGCAGTATCTCTAATGCTCAGAAAGGGAAGGTGTCACAGAGGTAATTACCAGCTACATCACCTTAGTAGTGATGTAGAGTTCAGGGAGACTGGTGCTTAGGGGAGGTGATGCCAGAGACCACTGGCAGTGTGTGTACGTTCCCTGTTAGCAGTCACCTAAGCTGCAGGAGCATGCAGCTGTAGAGAGGCAGTCAAGTATTCAACAAATTATCTTTGCTAAAAAACAGCTTAGTTTGCACCACAGCTGCTGAGCAGTATTTAGTTATGGTATTTAGATAGAAATTTGACTTCCTTCATTTTCTCAGTTTTATGTTCATTGCTTCAGGAGGTTGCCCTTCATAATCAGTTTTCCCAATTACATGGGATGGGAGGAGTGGTAAACAATATAATTGCTCTAGCTTCTTTCCTGTTCTTAATAAATGAAACTTGGCTGCTGTTTGAAGTCTTCTTTCTCCATGCCTTTTTCTTATGAGCTATCTCTCCAGCAGCTGTTTTCCCATGACTGCTCTATCCAGTTATCTTTCTGAGTTACTGATGTTTATTTTTTCTGCAGCTGTATTTCTTCAGTTAAAAGTTATGGGTGCAATTCTCTAGGGCTAAATTTTATTATAAATGCAATATTTAAATGGTGTCAGGATGTAAGATAGTGGGTTTCCTCATCCTTGAAGAATTAAGTGGGAGGAGTGGGAGCTCTGAAATGAACACTTAGATGGGAATAACACTTGTTATATAAAACAAAAAAACCCGAGTTTCAGATTTCTTGTTAGTACTCTGTACGCCACCTGCTTTTTGAAGGCAGAAAGCTGAAATATACTTGACCTTAGTTTTTCTTCTCTGAGGAGTCTCCAAGAGGTCGTAAGAAGTTCAGCATCTCAGCAGATCAAGGTCCGAGTCCTGCTCTTAATGATGTGTTGATGGTGTTGAACAGTCTGCAAAGCAGGCTGCTGCTCCAGTCCAATATCTGAACCCATTGCCACCATCTCAGTATTGAACATTTACTGGATGTACTGTTCAGAAATGTGCACACATATATATGGGTCATCCAAATGCAGATGAACCCTTTTGTTGCTTACCTAAAGGGGGAGCAGACGAGCGTTAGTGGCAAACCATCTCCTTTCAGGCTTCCTGTTGTGCAGACTAATGGAATTGCTGGCTGTTACCTGCTTCTTGCCAGACTGTAGCTGCCTGGCCCCTAGTGCTTCCCATAATGCTGTCATGCTGAAATGCACAAGCTGAATTGAATATACTGCATTGTGTTTCTGAGTATGATACTGAGTTTCTGAAGAGAACTCACCTATTACAATGATAACCAAGATGACAGATTTAACAACTGGCATACCTGTAACTCCTTTTGTCAGCTGTAAACATTTGGCTTCTCCTGTCAAGGCAAGTTGTCCTCCAGCTTCCACTGAAAATGTCATTCTAGTCTTAAGGCTACTTTTCTTTTTATTTATTTAAAATTGTATTGATTTTCCTTCAGATTTAGACTATACATTCTTGTGTTCTTGTATAATTGCTGGAAAATTTTTTGTAACTTTGATAAGACAAACACAGCAGCTTTCAAGGTCCAGGTTTCGCAAATGGGAGAAGGACTAGGCTAGACACTGGCTTGTGCTACAACAAAAGATGTATTTGTGCCATCCAGTCTTTAATTTATACACACCAAAAAAGAAAAAAAAGACTCGGCTTCAACCCTTAGTGATTTTATTCAGGTTTTTTTTTCTTTTTCTTTCTGGATGCAAAGCCTTATTTATTCTATATATTCAATTATTGGCCAGTGTCTGGAGCTGCTCTTGAACTGGAAGTAGATGAATGCAGTAGTTATTCCTCTCCTCCTTTCATCCCTTAAAATGACGTTAGAGATAGGATGGCATTCACTCTTTGCCATAATAAAAATATAATCCATAAAAGCAAACCTGGCTGAGCTATTTTTTTCTGTAATGGCCTGCTATCCATAGCATGTCATATGCCTTTGCCTGCCATAATCCTGCAGTCTCTGCATGAATGGTGCTCTTAAGGCTCAGTCTCACTCTCTCATGAATGAATTTCTGTGTGCTTTTGGACATGTGAGAGCCTTAAGTCTTGGGCCTCTCGGTGTAGAAACTGACAGGGTGTGGGTTTTTATTTTTTTGTTTTCTGCTTCAACATGTTGTTTAGCCTTCCCATAATCAAAATTTTCCACTTAAGGTCCAAGGAGCATAATCTCTTAACTGACTTGAAAACCTAAAACTGCAGGAACAACCAGCAGCAGGGGAAAAGCTTGATGTAAGAGGGAGCAGAAAGTCTGTGGCTGCATTACTGTTCTGCTGTTCTCACTCCACTGTCTAGTAATCAACCTGATCTATACATCCATAGGGGATATAGGAGTTACCTGTTTTAAAGCAAAATCTAGAAAACATAGAGCAGAGGGTGTTTTCAAGCAAGCATCTGAAGTAGATGTTTAGAGCTGTGCAATTACTGTCCCTCAGGGCAGAAGCTGTTTGTATAATTAACTTGGCTAAGATGGACTATTGCATGTGCCTTTTTCTTTGGAGTAACAGGTCAAAGAATGTTTCTTCCTTTCCTATACACACTGTAGGCTTGCCTACATCCTGGCCCTGGTCCCAGCTATTACTCATTTCCCTGGAGAGAATGGGTATGTTATGCCTGAAAGATGATAGCCTGAATAAACTTGGATCCACTTCCTGGGGATCCTTGCACTGAATCTTGCAGCTGACTGTCCTTTATTAACCCAGCATTTGTCTTGAGAAGTCCTGGTGAGGTCATTAGTCTGGAAGGTCACTAAACACAGACTTAGAGCAGAATTGCTTTTCAGGCCAGGAAGGGAGACTGAATTGTACATTGAAGAGTTGAGCAGTGCAAGAAGAGGTTTGTATTAACCCTTACAGTATTGCTTGTTACAGTATTGTAAGACTGAAATTTTTGATGTTGCCTGTACTGATTTTTTTTTCCCATACAGCCTGACTGATGGCAGGTTCCAGAGGAAAATGTGAATTCTGGCCTTTGATAAATAGCCACATACATACTCTGACATCTGCCTTTGTCTGCACAGACATACTCACCTGTTCACATGATTAGAGGAAGATTAGGATTATTTCATGTCCGTTAGTGTAGCAAGTACAGGACATCTTTCCATAATTTGCCTGATACCATCACTCAAGGCTGTCCCTTTGACTTCTCAGCTGACATGTAATGGAAAGGTTTAAAGCAGAAAGAAGGACAGTACAGACAACTTGTTTTCTCTGCACAAGCTGAGAGCAGTACAGAGGGAATTTTATTGTCTAAGTGTCAAAGGAAGCAGGAAAAAGTATCAACATGAGGGGCATGGGAAGTGCCGTAAAAACTAAATCTAAATAAAAATTCTGTGTTGGCTACGTAAGAACACAGAACCACACTGATTAATTACAAAAAGACACATATTATACTGTTTGTAAAGAAAGGAGCTTTCCATTTCTTAGTTCTGAGCTGTCCCAGTGATAAAAATGTAAATGGTTTAGGAGCACCCTATCAGTGCTGGAGTAGAATACTGATGCGCATGGAAGGGGACCGCTCTGGTCCCACTAGCACCATCTCAACCCTGACCCGGAGGGAAACTCTGCTCTGCAGAGATTATGGGGGATTCAGTAGCCTTCTGGGCCTAAACTGAGTTGCCCTTGAGCAGAAAGGGCCAGGGCACCACTGAAGGAGAGTGGTTGTGGTACAAGTAAACACCTACTCAGAAGACACACAAAAATATTAAATTCCCTAAGGAGTTCAGTTTGGCTGTAGAGGGGCCATCTCCACCTTGCTCTGCGAGAGCAAACATCAAGCCAGAATAGCACTTGCTTTAAGTAAAATAAATCCATAATGCAGGTCTAAATGTTGTCAGGACAACAGTGCAAGGCCACTGGAATGTGTGGTGTTATTTCAGCCAGACTTGCACACACAATACACCTGGGACACCCCCTGCCTATACCTACTGTTTGATCATCAGGACCACTTGAAATACTTCACTCAGAAGAAGCAGGTAGCTAAAGCAACCACCCAAAGTGATTAGCCAGAGCCACTGGAGCAAAGTCAAGCCAATCTAATCCAGACTCTTGCCCTTTGGCAAACAAGAGCTTTCTTCTGTTCATTATGGTTTCTTAAACTCTGAAATTTTAAGGACAGTCATGTTCCAGTCTATACAACACCACACATGAACCTGCCTTATGGGGCAGGGACCCGATTAAGGCTTTCACCTGAAATACTTGAGACAATTCATCCTGTCATGCAGATTTGAAAACAGCAATACAGCTACTATGTGAATAGAAAACATGTTTCAAAAATACAGCTACTATGTGAACAGAAAGTATGTTTCAACTACAGTTCTGGAGCCATTTATTCTGATAGATCCAATGGTACTATGTAGTGACCCATACCCTGGCCCACAGGTAAAATAGAAACTGAAAAAAAGCACTCCAGTCCCACCTAAAACACTTGCTAACACACCTCAAGTTCCTAAAGACTCCTTTAGTTTCTACCAGTTTAAAAAAATAGGCTAGTGTGTCACAGACTGATGGACACCCAACCTTGCTCTTTAATATACAAAGTTTGTATCAGAGTGATGCTGTAGCAGAAAATTTTGCTCACTAATGAATCTGCCCATTAAAAAAATTGCATTTGGCCAGGTATCAAGGGACTTGTCTACATAAAAGTATAAAGAAGGGTTCTTATTTCAAGGTTTGCATTACATTTAGAATAGTTTTGCCAGTATTAGGTCAGCATTTGTTAAGTCTTTCAAAGCTCACCTCAGCTTTACAATGCAATGCAGGCAGTGCCTATCCATTCCTAGTATACAAACACGGTTCCCTTCCACAGAGTTCACAGGACTTGCACTGCAGAACAGACATCAGGTGAGACCTACTGAGCAGTGAAATTTACATCACAGAGCTACATGCGTGACCCTATTAATATTTAGCATTAAAAAATTAATAGGACGCCTTGAGATCCATCTTCCTTGTTCTGCAGGCACTAAAGGAATATGAGTTACATTGTCATTCCTTCAATATAGCTCTAAAGCCTGCAGAAGTGAAAGACTGTCATCAGCAGCCTTTTTTCTTTATGGTTGGCTAAAGGAAGACAGACCAGAAACCAGACCAAGTAGATGGGGGAGGAAAGAGGATGAAGTGCTAAAGTTTGTCTTGCACTGTGCCCTCAGGTTTCTTACAGCATAAAGCTAGATTTCATTAATCCTCTCTGTCATGGAAGGATGTGGTCTTGTTTGTTAGGAAGGAAACAAAGCTTTGTATTGATGTGATTCATCCTTTTACAAAGATGGGGGGAGTAAGAGCAAGAAGGGGAGAACTCTATAGTTCTTTTCCAGTTTCTTGTACCATCTGCTAAACTGGAGATACAGAAATAGTAAGGAGCAGGAATTCTATGACACAGAGAAACCCAGTAGAAGGCTTGAAATATTAACCCTAGCAGAGGGCACTTATTTGTTCCTGAGTCCATCTTGAGAAGTTAATCAACATTAGATACAAGCAAAGAATTAAATACTTCCTAACATATATAATTGTGCAACTAAATCTTAAAAGAGGATGTTCTTGTCTAGCTGCAGCTGAGGATTAAGAGACCTTGAACTCTACCTGTCATTCATATCTTAAACAGCCATTTCCTTTGGTTTTCTAAGCTATTGGTCTCAGTTACATCCTGCAGGAAAGCACTTAATTACAGAGTCAAACAAAGCATTTTGTTTTAAGCCACTCTGCCTTGGTGAGCTAACACTGCTGAACACCCCTGTTGCCCCGCTCTAAAGAAAGCATCATTAACTTGTAGCTGACCTGTCACTTGTCTTATCTGTTTTAAAGTCTTACTCCCACTCCCACATTTCCCCTTTCCATCTAAAAAAGCTCAAGTCTGCCCAGTTATTCAATGTTCTCTGTATTAAACTAATAATTACTCTCTAGAGCTCTCAGTTGCTTTGAATTAACTAACCAATCAACTAAACAAAGTCATGGTGAAGATGCATTCTAGGTATCTTTTATAATTTTTTTTAAACTCTAGATTTCATCCACTTTAATAAAACCTGACAGTCAGTTTCCCCTTGCTGACTGCTGCTGTATTTATCATGTGATTCACAGTGGCATCTGAACTTTCAGTCCGCTGCATAGCAAACATTATGCAAAGGCAGTTTGTGGCTTCCAAGTGGCCCATATTATTTACAGGTAACTGGTGCCTTTACAGCTAACATCATCATTAGCATCCAGACACTAAATATGTTAATTTACATCCACACAAAAATGACCAGAGGACATGTTCAAAGGGGTGCTTGGCTCACTGCTGCTGTCAACTTCAATTGTTGCATGTAACATAATATTACATATTATATGTAATATCCCTGGAATATAAGGGAGTGGACAGGTGTTGCACTGCACTGTGGAAACTGGCATTCTCTTCTGGATTAACCTTCTCTTAGCTCAGCAGCAAGTTCTGCCACCTTCTTACAGATTTTCCTTCTGGTTGTACAGCACAGCAGAAAAGTACAGACTACAAAGGGAGACAGGAAGGACGGACTGCAGTGCTACAGATATGCCTTGCAAGTTACATCACAGTTAAGGATGTACAATTAGCAACCTGTAAGGCCTGAGTTAAATCACTTGTGGGTGGTGCTTCGAGGATTAACTGCTTTAACTAGGCAGAAGAGCTGATTTGTTTAGGGTTAAGAACCCATTCTCTGCCACCAAAATAGCTCCACTTATTATGAGGATGTGGCACAGGAATACTGCGACAAAAAAACTAGTAGAGCTAAACTCCATCATGTTTCTAACAAAGAAAGGATAAGTCCAGTTCTAACAAAATTATATATGTAGTATTTCACAAAATTTAGCTCCTTGTCAGTACTGTGATAAAACAAGACTGTTTATCTCCAGGATACTCCTACTCCCAAGCTCAGTTTTTGCATTCCCTAGATCCATGCATCCAAATCACTTTAAGACTATGCTGTTCCAACTTCTGGAGATCCCACTGTTCTCATGCCCTAGGCCTCAAACAAAGAGGTCTGACAACACTCCAGATTTCTGACAAGCATTACACTGCTTAATCAGTAGTACAGCACTCCCCCAAAAGAAGCATAGGAAGTCAAGGCCACAAGTGGCTGAACAGCCCAGCCCTTTGGGGAAGGTTAGTCTAAGCAGTGCTGTTAGATACTGCAGCTATCCAAAGAGCCAGAACACAAGCAGAGCTCTGGAACTGGGGTGGGAACTGCTTTCAGGAGGCTCTAGGGTGAGCTCTCAGGAAAGCAGCTGCAATTTCCTCAAGCAGAGCTTCTCACAAACAGGTGTATGTAACTCTGGCACTAACATTACAGGGAGGAAGGACCAAGAGCCTTGTGGAAAGGAAAAAAATGCTTGTAAAACCTGTTCACATTATTACATCCTTCTTTAACTATTTACTCTTAAAACTCATACCTCAGTGACTGAAGTGCCTGCCACAAGCTTTCTGAGTAGCAGCCACTAGAAATTAATAGAGAGAAAGCTGATGAAGAGATGACGCGAAGTTCAGGTTTTCCTGCAGCCCCCACCCACCCCATCCCCATTGCTGGAACAATTGAAGTCTCTGTGCCAGTTTTCATGTAGCAGTGGTATAGCTATATCCTGATCCACTCAACCACCAAAGGACCAGAAAGTTCACCAGCATTCCATTGTCTACCCCCTCAGAGACAATGAAATGCTTTGAAATAGGCAGGACTAAACATAAAAGATGTGGTTTTTCTGTATGAGAAGACTTTGTATGGTCAATAAATCAGGCTGAGCAAATTCAGACCTATCTCTCACAAGAGCAATGATAAATAAAGTGTTCATAATGACAAAACCAGGAGTTTTTGTACAAGATTCAGGGGCCATCCCATTCCAGCATCACTTCTCCCACAGCCCTGCAGGCCTTGCAGGGATTGAAGACTTCTGTGCAGACAGGGAAGAAGTACTGTTGACAAGATGCTTCATCTACTTGCTGTCAAGGCAAAGATAGTAAGTCCACTGACCCCACTCATTTCATATTCTTCCTGAAGCAAACTCCCACTAATGTACAGACTTTTTTTTCTTTTTTTTTCTTTTTTTTTTTTTAAAAATACTTAAGTGAATTAAGATGGTCACCTCTCCCAGAAACAGGCAGGCGAATCCTCTGGGACCCATGGGATCCAGCTCTGGGACTGGCCCACTAATAAGTACCTGGGAAAATCAGCACTCTCTTTTGCTCCCACTCCCCTGTCCCATTTATCAGAATCACTGCAGGTGGATCCAGGTCCCAACTGTGGCCAGCAAGAAGTCCGTGGAGCCAGGCACACAAGGCACAGCTCTCTTCACACCCGGATCTGGTACCCATTGAGGTCTGGCATGGCTTTGGAATCGGCAGGCTTCTTCTCACCAGATGGCCTGTGAGCAGAGAAGGTAACAACTCTTCAGAAACTGTTTTCAGTCAGGTGATGCTGCACATAGAGATGGCAGCACAGGAAAAGGTACACAGAGCTTCAGACCAATCTTTCACTACTGAGGACAGGACTATTCTGCAGCCTCCAGTAATTCTCCCAATGATCTCAACAGAACAGAATGCAAGTTAGGAAGTAGGAGGTCCACTCTGGAACCCCAGGTTATTATCAGGAAAACAATCTTGCTGACAGCAGAATAATTTTTGGAATCTCTTTGAGACACAGGTCTGTGAGACACCAGAGCTCAGACCCATGAATAAAGTTAAAAGTCAGCTACCAACATCACTGTCTGAGCTGCCTTCTTCCTCCCTGCCAAAACAAGCAAAAAAACCCATCTGTCCCCTCAACTCCCTAAGCAATTATAAACTCACAATGATACTGACTAGGGAAGGATGCTACTGCAGGTCAGAGAAATATCCACTGTTCTAAAGAAACCCAGTACACCATCAGAAGGATCCAAAACCAAACAGCAAGGTGGAGTCTGAGTAAAACAGATATTCTAGATAGGTCTCCTGCCCAGCAGTCCCACTCACCGTCGGTCGCCACGGCTGTTTCGCCGATGGGGGCTGGCCTGACCTCTTTGTGGGGAGGAGACATCTTTCTTTCTGTCCTTGGTGGGAGATGGTGGTCCAGTTCCTTTCCCAATCTGCCACAAAAATAAAATTAAGAGCTACACATGAGCAGAAAATCAATATGAGTAATAACAAAACCCACAAAAATTAACAATGATTTATTATATGGGAAAAAAAAGGCAAAACAAGTCCATCAAAATGCAAAAGTTGGGAAAAAACCCAAGTTACAGTGACAGCTATGGCTCCAAGGACTGTATACAGTCCAATCTAATCACAACTGCAGCACTGCATGAGCATCCATTAAGGGACCAGCCTGCATACAGTGAGTGGTATTCAGTAAGAATGATGCCCCAGCCTCCAATTCACTTTCTACTCCACACATCTAGGAGAGTTTCCTGTCACTTCATTCCCCCAGTACACCAGCAGCCAAGCAAGACAGTGGATGTGGCAGTGAGTTACTCCATCCTTGCTGCTTACCTTCAGCCTCATATCACGGGCATGTCTCTCAAGCTCTTTGCGAAAGTCTTCCCGGGTTAGCTTGTCCAGATCCAGGATGGAGCGCTTCCATTCAATCTGCTCCACACTGTGAGGGTCATGGGACACACAGTGTCCCAGCTTCACCTTTTTCAGAGTGTGCCAGCAGCGGCGATACGCCTCCTCGAAGTCAAAGATGAGTTCGCTCAGTGTGCGGAAGACAGGTGCTTTGTACATAAGTTCCTCACGTCGGCTGATGCCCAGTGCCCCATAGCGGCCGCCAAAGTTCACCCCCAGCACGATGTGTCGGAAGTAGTTCCCTGAGAAATGGGTTTTGAAGCTGATGGGGAAACGGTCCAGTGTGGTCATGTTGTTGGTGAGGTAACTGACAGCAGCCACTATTCAGGAAATAGCCGGCTATAGCAGTTTCCTGACAAGACACATCCTACCTGCTCCAGACCCTCCCAGCCTGCTTAGCAGACTCCCCATTGATTCAGGCATCACATAGACAGGATTTGTTCTCCAGGCCAAGAGCCCAGCTCATTGCAGGCTGCCCTACTTTCATCTGGGTTATGGGGAACACAGACTTGGCCTCTTTTTGTCAACAAAGAGAAGTTAATTTTGATGCAGTTCTGTGATACAGAAGTTGCAATGCTAGCACCCTAAGTGTACTGTATTCCACAGCTCCCAAACTGTTAACTCTGCAACATTATTCCTTAGTTTAAGTCTGTTTTGCTAGCTACTGTTTCATACACCTTCAGGATAAAGAGTCACCAGTCTCCTCCACTTTTGAACCATTTGCTCACCATCTCTGCCCCTCCAGGTGCATGAAGAACCTATAGCCCAAACCTGGAAGATGGCTAGGAAAGACATGTACTTAAAGATAACACTAGACATCTAGAACTAAAAAAGGTATTGCCCAAGCTAGTAAGTGACATACACCATCATTAGAAGTTGGGGAGGATCTGTAAGTTATTTTAATCAGAATACATGCAGGCAGTAAGGGAACAATGCTATCCACAAAGGATTTCCTGACCTAACTCTAGCTAGTGTTTTTGCTCTGCTTTAGATGTTCTTTTATCTTTTACTATCTTATATGGCTGACCAGAGCAGCACCACCCTTCTTGGTGAAAGAAGAGCAACTCCAAAGTTCTGATACTTTAGAGAATTGCTTGGATTTGGATTTCTTTGGTGGGGTTTTTTGGGAGAACTAGGGAGGAAAAAAAGAGCAACGTGGGACTTGGTGACAATATTATCGCCACCCTCAAAGCATCACAAGCAAGAGAGCAAAGGCAAAAACACAAGGATAGGCAGACATGCACAACTCCAAGAGGAAAGGATACATTCCCAGGATCACAGCTTCCAGGCATTTTATTGGCAGGGCCTCTTTGGTCATTTCTTTGGCCAGGTCCATCAGCCTGCAGAGTGGGACAAGGGAAAGATGAGGACAGTTAGAGGGCTTGTGTTATCAGTGTGGCCAGTTCAGCCCTTTTCCACTATATTTTGTAAGGTAGGTTTCTAGGAGAGAGGGTGGCCCACAGAGGATAGGGAACAGAACCAAGTATCTTCTTTGAGAAGACATTAAATCCAAACCAGGTCTCTGCCACATGCTGTTGTTGCTTCCAAGGAATTCACTTCAGTGGGTGGCAGCCAAACTGCTTACTGGCCAACCTGAGTTCTCAGGGAGACCACAGCACCAATGTGTCCACATGTAAAACCTCACAGGGCCAAGAGCCAGCAGTGTTTGCCACACAAGGAAAATAAAGCTTTCTTCCCTGGCCTTAACCCTAGTCTCTGTTCAATGAGTACCATGGAGGAGACATTGGACTGATTACAAAACAAGGCAGTTAGACTCACATAAATCTATGGACTAGATAGACCGATAGTAAGAAGCCAGTCTTGGGAGATTCTCCATATGCTCTTCAAGAGAGTCAATGAACATCAGGTGCTTATTGCCAGGAACTTCTGGGGCACAGCAGCTACCAAAAACTGCAGTGAAGAGAATACCCTTTCTCGTTCAAAGTATGTCATCAAAAGCTTAGTGAGCCTAGATTCTGCAGAGGCACACTCTCAGGAGCTATGAAGTTAGACCCATAAAGATACTTGGCTTTCACAAAGCTTTTGTAGAGCAGGACCTAATTTCAGAATCCCTCAGAAGTTCATATAGTTACATTCCAATTAGAAGCAGGCAGAATATGCACATTTTTGCAACACATTATCTTTGGTTTACTGGATTTACTGATTCATGACAAAAAACCCACTACTCTCTTTCTTGAGAAAGACCAGACACAGCTCTGCCCAGCTATGCCCCAGGCAACAGACAACAAAGTTACCCAAAGCAGGATGCAGCTGCAGTACTGAAAGCCCTGAGTGCCACTAGACCTTGGGCAGGGGATGGAGAAAAAGCATTGTGTATAGCAGGGCTCCAACAACAGAGGATTAAATGCTGTAGAGGCTGCCAGCACTTACCCAGTCAGAGGTCTGCTCTTCTTAATCTCAAAGAATTGTGTCCCAGTGTGATTGTACCTGGAAGCAAGAAGTTAAGGGCTTGGCAGCTTGGAAAGTAGTTTGAAGAAAACTTGTCTGAAGGACTTTCATGTTATTTACTATTCTCACAGCAAAGTCATGATCCCACAAATGTAGCAGTAACACAAGGAAATCCCTACCTCCATTTCCTGCATTTCTCCCATTTATAATTCCTCCTTACTTCCACTGTATTTCCTTGTCAATCCTTCTCTTCCTCATACCCACACATGGGTTTCCACTCCAGTTCCCAAAGGTTCATGCTGACAACACATGCTCTGCTCTGCTTTCCAGTTACCAGGGCAGAATAGTTTGATAAATCTCTTCCTGCTCCAATCTGCACATAATACATGAAGCAATGAAACATTCATGGTACCTTATTCTGATTGACTGGGATCCAATCCAGAGCACAACCACCCTGAATGGGTGAAAGATGCCAAAAGGTCGGCCTTCTTACCTTGAATTAGGGCTGAAGCCAGAGTTAGATCTGTATCTCCTCAGTGAGATTAGACTCTGTTTGCATGGCATATACATGCACTCCAGGACAACAGGAATGGAGAAATCTCATTCCCAGAACACAGCCACACAGGCAGCTCTGCATATAAAGGGGCAGCATACCACAGATGGACAAAAGCAGGGTGGCTGAGTGTTGTTTAGACAGAGAAGAGTGATTGAGCAGGATGACCTGAGAAGGTTTGCCCATCACTACAACTCACCCACGCCTTAACAATGAGGTGATGCAGTCTGTAGTACATCTGACACCTGGCTGTCAGCATCTCAGATGTGTGCGTTTTTAATGTAATACCACGGTAAAGCTACTGACCTAGAAGAGTGGGTAGTGGGGAAAGGCCTTTGACAACATGCCCATTTGTTACATGCAGTGAACAGAACCAGAAGGTAACTTGGGAAAAAAACAAAAACAACAGAGCAGCAAAACAAAACATTATCCCAAGTCCAGCTTTCTGTTTTCAGGGAAAAAGTTTCAGTTCTCCTCCAGCTGTATTTCTTTTCAGAACTTTTCTGTTTGTCAGAGGGAAAGAAAGTCCTTTTGCTCTTTCTTCCTGGGTTATCACACCAGTGAGTAAGGTAACAGCAAAGGATACTGAAGCTCCCTGATGTAGCGCTGTACAGCTTCCAAGCGCTCAGGGATGGGGGTGGATGGCTGGAACACAGGCACACTTGGTATGGGAATCTGAAATGAGGAACAGAACATAAATCACTACTTCCAAACCCCTCCAGCTTCTTGCTGAACTCAGTGGCACATAACTATAGGGAGCATGTTCCTCTGAAACCAGACCCTTTTTGCTGCCCAAAGTGACCACACCAGAAACATTCCTCTATTTCCACAATGGAAATTGGGAAGGGATTCAGAATGAGGCATCACCACAGAGCTGCAAGAGAAACTACGTGAAAAGGTCCTGCATTTATGCAACATTACATTAGATGAAATAGATAGAATTAACTCACAAGGCAAGACACAAAACAGGAAAGCTATCATCTGAGGGAGCATGGCCTCATTTGAGTATTGGAACTGAAAGGCACGAAACAAAAGTAAAAGAAAGAGGCAAAAATGCACAATGAGTTTTCCAATATCACCAGAGGGTAGAATGGTCTTGCAAAGGTCCTTCATTGCTTCCTGGCATTTCAGATGAGTTGGCACTGACTAGGACACAGGCTTGACAACATGACTCCCTGCCCTGCAGTGGCTGGTGTTCTGAATTACATGGTCAGAGAATGACTTCTGGATGTTCACCTTTCAGACTGCTGTTCAATTCTGAGGCCTCAGCCTTAGGAGTCCAGTCAGATTTTCCTCACCATTTTCACTATTTGCTCCACAGGGGATAACTCTAGTCTTGTCAGCAGCTAAGAAAATGTGTCTAAGTAAAATGAAGGGACCTGTCCACAGGATAAATAAAAAGGAGAAGTTTGGGACAAGTTTGGGACAACTGACAGGCTTGGAGAAGCAGCCCAATATTTTCTTTCTGAAGGATAGCTCATGCCTTGCATGCACCTTGCTAACATCAGACTGCATCTTTTCTCAGTTGTTTGGCTTTTAACATTTTAACAGTTCCTCCTCAGACTTCCCCCAGCACTGGCCTATCCACAGCTATGAAAAAGGGATTCAGAGCCAGTTCTTCCGCTCTGCTCAGCTGCCTCTGCTGGACATGGTTTCATAGCCAGTGGTACTGCTTAGTGCACCCTTCACATGTATTTCTGTGGCCACTCATTTCCATATACCTCCTTCTTCTGTCCTGTGTTGGTACAAGTGACTGGTGAGCCAGGTCAGGCACCTGGAGCAGCTGAAAGCTGAGCCAGCAAGCATGGGTAGTTTTCAGCCAGATCTGTTCCCTGTCCTGGCCTGCCACATGGTTGCACTCCGCTTGTGGAGTGGTGCTCCCCCACCATACAAGGACCAGAGACTCATTATCCTTGACATGGGCTGGTGCTGCCCCTTGCATCAAGCAGAGGCACCAACTGCCTCACTCACAGGGGGCAGCACAGCCATGGTGGGAGCAGATGTGAAACTGGGTTTGTCCAGCTGCAGCAGGAGCAGGGAAGGCTCCAGAGAATGGCACAGGAATGGTGCCATCTCTGGAAGTGCACGAGCTGAGTCAGTTTGGATGCTGTGAGCTGACACACTGAGTCACAGGAAATAATTTCCACACAGAAACAACGAAAGGGGTAACAATCAGGGCAGACTGACTATTTGTTTCATTTCTTCAGCATGGAGACTTTCATGCTTTTGAGTGGAGACAGACAGATTAAGTGCATGTTGACAGCACAGACTAATGATTGTGGGTAGTTCCTCCTCCCTTTACTAGTACAGACCCCCAGATCTCCTTTTCCTCAAAACACTGAGACAGCACAATGGCAATCAGTTCAGCAGGGGACTAGTTAATGTGGAAAAGCCTCCTGCACCTCAAGCAATTAAACTGATGAAAGTACACTGTGCTCTCGCTCAGATCTGGGCCTGCAGCCCAGACTGGGCTACAGTTTCTTTTTGCATCAGGTCTATAGCATTTTAAAAGGGAAATACGAGCAGAAGGAGAGGAATAAGGTCTCCATCCCTCAATTCCACACTGACAGGATGAGAGATCCTTACACTTTCTTCTTCCCCAGCATCATCCACTGCACGTCTCAAAAGAGCTATAAATATTAGGTAGTTTTCACAGTCCTTCAGAAAGCAGAGAGGAATTTATTTATAACAGGAAAGATAGGAAATCAGATCTATTTTGACTTCCCTTTAGCTATTCTGAAAGCTGGAGAGAGAGCACAGAAGAGAGCCCAGATTTCCCAAAGTATTTAACCTCTGCCAGGCTTAGCAGACCAAATGAACACAGCACTGATCCCTCATCACTTGTGTGGAGTAGCTGCACCACCCCACTCCTTGATTCATGCACCCTGGCAGGCTGTCTGTCTACATGGGGTTGTGACTGTGCTTTTAGAAAGGGGATCCCAAGAACAATCAAGATTTTCATATACTAAGTGGGCCATGCTGTATGTGAGAAAAAGGAGATGGGAGCAAGGCACAGGCAAAGCTCCACCCTTATCCGTATCACAGAGGTGCTCTTCTGATCAGCCTAGTTTAGCAGCAGTTTATTTTATGGTACTTATGTGTATCCAAGCACCTCCCTACTCTTCCTTCTGCAAATAACACAGGAGCAGTATCACCCTTGGTTGAGTGCCTGACTGAAAAAAAAAAACAGATTCTTTTTTCTGGCTCTCTCGGTCTGAATCCATTAGATGAAATTCTTCCTGTCTTTGCCCTCATAACCATCTCATTTAAAATCCATAATTTCTTTATGAGCCAAGCACACATCACTTTGTGTTTCCAGCATGGACCCATTTGATGGTTCCAGCAGCTTGAAGCAAGGCAATATCCCACCCTGTTGCTGGAAAGAACACAACCTACAGGAGAGTGGCACTCTCAAGCCTGCTCACTTGATGCCCACTCACCCCAAGTCTACTGGAAGTAAAGGGAGACTAGAGGAGCTGTCTGATGCCAGTGAGAGACATAGCTCCTGAAGCTGATCTGTCTAAACATGTGTATAATCACAGCCTCCTCCAGTCATCATTTTATAGTATTTTACTTTATTGACAGCTTTTTTGAGAGTTATTTCCCCCAACACCAAATTCTGGCTATGATCCATGGCCAAAATTTTGGTGTAGGCAAGTAACGGTCCCATTCCCAACACCTAAGAAGGATTATTCACCTTCCAGCACATGGAGAGAACCCGGCTTTTCAAAGGAGCTAGTTCTGTAGAGTACACTTACTGCCCTGATCCTCATCTGTTGCACCAGCCTTTCAAAGAAACTTGATGGCACAGAGACAAGTGGTGATAAGCAGCCCTCAAAGAAAAAAATACATCCCTACAGGGGAGAAGGAGCTAAGAAAACAGAGCTCATCCATCCTTGTGGTTTCCCGAATTCCACTATCCTTCCAGTTATACGCTGAGTACGCTTGGGAATGGGGTTTTAGATGGCAGAGTGCTGAATACAGTTTATAGATCTGTTTCCCAGGGGTGCTAGCAGATGCAAAAAACTCCTCAATAACTCAAAATCCAACAACCTCCAAAACAAAACAACCTAATTTTGTCTCTTATTGCAAGAGCTCAGATAGCTTGTGTCCCCTAACTGTAACCCTTTTGGATGAGGACTATAAAGTGAGAAGAGCAGAAGTTCTTCACATAAGACCAAAACAAGGGACTGAACACTGTATTTCCCTGTCATTTACTGGAGTCTTGTTTGTCAGCTGCTTTCTTCCATTTCCCTCAACTTTTTTGGCCAAATCAGTCCTTATGGTTAGGAAATTAGGTAGTATGTGTTTTGACTGATCTGAAACACGTTTTTAGCCTTCACCTAGGCTCAAGACAAAGTTAGAGGAAAGGAAGGAAATCTGAAAAGGAAGGAAAAGTCTAATGGAGTTAGAATAGGGACTGTAATCAGGACTCAGGATTTGTTCCAGCTGCTGCCACAGATGCCTATGACTCTACTGCACAAAGGATGTTGCATCACATGCTTCTCCAGAATTCCTCATGGAAAGCAGTATGGATTGTCTGTGCACTGTACAATAGCATGTTTTTCCATACTTCAAAATAATTTCCCAAGGAGGTAAGTCCTTGCTAAAAATGCTTGAGATGATAAAGGTTCATCTTTTTGTATCGGAATTTCCCCTATTAGAGTGATGGCAATACTCCTGTATTCATTCCATCCTTCCAGTGGAGTGACACACAAATGTTTGCAGTGTCTTTTGTTCACAGTATGCCATTAAAAGGGAGAGATTTTTCTCCAGCTGAGATGCAATACAGATACCAACAATCACAAGAATTCACATTCAAATATTTCAGTATGGTACAAGGCTCAGTGAAATGGTCAGTGGTTCCTCTTTTCGTACAGTTCTGCAGCAGGGCCAGGAACATGCTTGGAAATCACATCTGACCCTACACCAGCAATAAGCTCTGCAAGCGTTTGCTAACTCCTCTTAAAACGCTTGGCATCAAAAGTCTTTTTTTGACACACACAGTTCTGTTCCAGAATGCCTTTTTGGTGTGGGAGACTGTACCCAAATCGAATTTCTTCAGGTTCAAAGGTTCACCTCCGCCTGTCTCAATCCCCCGCAAGTATTTGGGCTCTTCTAAATTTAACTCTCCGCATCTTCTCATCATTTATCCAGTCTTTCTCTTTAGGTATTGCCCATTCCCCCCGCTCCCCCTCTAGGCTGCTCACACATTAACTACCTGAAGTCCGTTTTCCAGCAAGGCCGCAGAAGAAGAGAGTGCTGGCGCACCAGACAGGGCAGAGCCCCGCAGACACTCTCTCGCACTCCGACTTGGAGCGTGGCTTTGCTTCCGGCAAGAGCAGTCCCGGGGCCCGTTTTTCCGAGGGATCGCTCCCGAGCCGGGAAGACCGGCCTCCTAAGGGGACAGGCGGGCGCCTCCTCCCAGCGGGATGCCCGCCGCTTTTCCCTTCCCTTCGTCCGCCCTGTGGGGGAGGTCAGCCCCGGGCGCTTCCCTGGGACCCCGCGCCGCACCAGCCCCAGAGTGGGGGGGTCTCACCTTGGGCAGGTCGGCAGCGCCCCGGATCCTCTGCGCCACCCGGTCCCCCTCGGGGTGGATCCTGCCCACATGCCGCCACATCCGCTCCCAGGTGGGCTCATCCACGGGCAGCCCGCCGCGGTTGACGAAGAAGGGGACGCCGCCGTCGCGAAGGTCCTCCTCGCCCTCCTCCTCCTGCTGCTCCTCGTCCCGCGGTGCCGCCGCCTCGCCGGACGGGGGCTGCCTGGCCGCCGCGGCCCCGTCGCCCCCCGGCATCGGCATCGCCGCGCCCGCACTCAGCGCCTGCCGCCCGCCGCCGGGCCGCCGGGGGCCGCGCCCCGCATGGCCGGCGCTCCGGGCACGGGGCGTCACCGCCCCCGCCTCGCCCCCGGAGATATCAGAGCGGAGGGTTCGCCGCGAGAAGGGGAGAAAAAGCCGGGCGGGGCGGTGCCGGCTGCCGCATCAGGCCGCCGCCGCGGCGGAGGAGGCGCCGGCGGCCCGAGCGCCCGCGGCAGTGACGGCGGGCACCGCGCGGGGCGGGCCTGCCGCCGGGGCGCCCCCGCCGCGCCGCCTCCCGGGCGCTCCGCGGGCCGGGCGGGCACAGCCGCCTCCCGGGCGGGGGCTAGCTGCATGCGGGGGAACAAAGCCCCGCTCGGGGCGGGGCCGGGCCGGGCCGGGCGGGGCCGGGCGTCGCTGCCCTCCGCCCTGCTCCGCCCTGGGCTGGGGCTCAGCGTGCGCCCACCGCCGTGCCCGAGGCGCGCTGCCGCTGGCGGGGCGCTGCCGGGCGGGCGGCGGTGTTGCTGCCCGCGGGCGATAAGGCAGATAAGGGAGATAACGGAGGTGGCTGTGGCCGGGCGATAAGGGGGCGGGGCGGGAGGGCGGGAGCGGGCCCCGGGGGGCTGGGGCGGGGCCACGAAGCGACGGCAGAAGGGTCGCCGTGAGGGGCTGGGGGCTGCGCGGTGCCTGCCGGAGGCTGCGCTCGGGCTGCAGGGACGGGCGGGGCCGGGGTGGGCGGCTGGCCGGCCTCGGGGGGTGGCCCACAGGCGATAAAGCACTGCTGGAGCCAGGGACAGGTGTTCGTGTTGACATAGCTCTGAGGAACGGAAGAGCTGGGATGAGCTTTCCAGGTAGGAAGCAGTAGGGGCTGGAGAGCGTATTCGGATGCTCCTGCAGCACAAAGCAACAGTGAAGGATGGGCTCTTGTGGAACCGCGCCGCTAATCTAGGGGTGTGCTACGTATAGCCAGTCCTCTTCAAGGGAGGGGCCCACCGGGCTCTTCTGCCTAGGAAGAGGCAAAATACACCGTACCTAAGGTCTGGAGATGCACCACAAGTGAAAGACAGAGTGTTTTCCTCTGCTTCATTGCCTGGTTTTGTTTCAGCTCTCCTATAGTGCTGATAAGTGTGAACTCTCAGGGGAGGTTATCCACATGCTGCAGGAGACTTGTAACCCTGTTCTCCAGTGTGTACCTGCTATAGTGGTTGTGTCCTCACCTGTTAGAGCTAGGCTGTGTCTTGCCGTAGACAGGACTGCTGGCTGTGTTTTTTCACCACCCTGTAGTATTAATCCATGTTGAAAGCTCCAACATAAAAGTATTCTGTAATTTAACCAAGTACAAGAGATGTGGACAAATTACTGGGTCAGCTGTTGAGGAACTGTCTGAAGGGCATCTCAAAAAGCTGTTTCATTTAGCACTCCAAACAAAAGGCTATGGTTCAGCATCAGTGTGGGGAAATGAGGGAAAATACATGGTGGTTGCCATGGAATTTGATGTGCCCTGAGAATAGGGTATAACGTTTACAGAGCTGGGTAGAGGATTTCAGAGAGAAATTCCACTTCTTCTATAGTGCTCTGTAGGCTGTTGCTCACATGAGATCATTTCTGAAACCAAAATACTTGAATACAATTTTCTGTTGAACATAACATTGCCCAAAACGCTGAAAGGTTGGTATTTTTTTTTTTTTTAAGGAAAATTAGGCTAAATGTGTATCCCAGCTTCTGCCTTCCAATCAAATCACCAGTATCACTTCACATAGCCTACATTAACTTCTGTATACTTAAACATATAAGTTACTGAATAAGTATTTCTTTTGAATAGGGACCTTAAGCACTGCAGATTTATCACCTCTGTAAGGTTTTAATTGTTTTTATTGCCTTGCCTTTTACTTATGAGCAATTGACTGTTGGTTGACATTGACTCCTTATATCTAAAGAGGCAGCAAAGCCTGTGATGGGAATCACTCTACAGCCCCTGAATAGGCACATTTTGCAAGAACAGTTCATAACTTCCCATGTTCTCAATCCCTTCTCCCCCAGTGGTCCTCAGTCCCTCTAGAGACACAGGACTGGTGCCAGCCATGTGATGGCACAGGCCTATTGGGGGATGTCATCTGTATGTTGCTTGGGGAGCAGGTACATTTCCAGTAACAGCACTGTGGAAAAGACAGGGTACAAAGACTTTAAATGCTTCTTTCAGAGCTGTATTGTCTTCCCTGGCTGAAACCAGGCACAGCTGTCCATAAAGGCAAGGATGCTTGCTTTGATTCTGAGCTCCAGCACTGATTAAGGGCTGGTAGTTCATATAGCCTTCTGTACCTCAGCTTTTCTACCTGTTATAGGGAAATGCTAATAACCCTGACTTGCAGCCAGAAATTTTGTAAAGATTAGCTGACATTTTTTGCCCATTAGCAAGTATTCCTTCTTAAAAATAAAAATAGTTGTAGTAGAAGTGAAATACAATTCTTGTATGCTTCATGTCTTAAAATATATTCTCAAGTCTTAGTTGGAGGAAATGTAGCTGATAAGTATCAGCAGACCTCAAAATAAGCTTATCAATGGATTTTTGTTTCAGTTTGTATTGGATAATTATTAGGCACCATCCCTCCCTTCTGACCATCGCTCAAATAATTGGTCCATAGAAGGGGATCAGTATTTTAAGGCAGTGCATGGCACTAACCTTTATGTAGCTGAAAAAGGATAGCGCATAGCCATGCCAAATGTGCCAGTCCCTGCAGTGGCGACTGGAGTGGCATGTGAGGTGACAGCAGAGGACAGAGCTTCACTTCCCCTTCTGCACCATGGCTGCTGTTGCTCGCAGTGCAGGGTGTGTTGTGCGCATTAAACACTGCCTTTCATTTCTGGCAGCACACTGTTGTGGCTAAGATGGTGAGGGACCAGAGGGCATGCAATTTCTATTTAATAACAACAGAAATTTTTCATTTACCTGTGCTCTGTAGAGGAAGACTGTGCAAATGCTCTGTGTATATCACACCCGAGAATGGTTTAAATGGGTGGAACTTAGTTAAGACAGAGTTAAGTTTTGCTGTTAGTGAAAAATTAAATGACATTGATAATGGATTGAAATCAAGGCAGAACTTACTGGAATAAATAAGTTATTTTTAAGATATAAAATATTTGATAAAAATGTGCAAGTGATATACAGACCACTTGAGAAATAAATTCTTTCATCTGTTCTTCTGTGTGAAGTGGGAGTTTTGTCTCTATTAGAGAGGATCCAAAATTAGTTTCTGCAAACATAGAATACATGGATAGTGAGTGATAGTGTTCCCTTTGTTTTATAATGTCTTCTAAATTTTTATTAAGATTTTTTTTTTTTACTTCTGACAGTCATTTTGCTGTCGTTTTGGGTTTTTGCTTTTTTAATCTTCAAATACAGTGTCTTTGTGATCTTGTGTAGGACCAATTAAAACATTTAGCAGAGATTTCCTCTTCTTAATGGCAATTTTAGGCCACTGTTCAGTTACAGTTTCTTAGTGTGAACTGGAACATCTCAATGACCTTAAAGGTTTTTTTTCCAAAGTACATAATATATGTAACACTGAATGTTGCTCAGAGCATGAGTAGGGGTTGTGCTGTCTTTATCCAACTTGGCCTTTTTGTGATCTAAGGTTCTCTGTGTCACTAACTTCCTTTTTCTGTAACTGTTTCGAGCTGGGTTCCCTTTTTTTTATTCCTGAAAGAGCTCTGTGAAAAGCCTTATGTGACACATCAGCATATTTCTGAATTTATTTCCCAGACTACTTAGCTTTGAGGCAATTACCTAACCTTGTTTGGTTTCTTTAAGTGTTTTTAACATGTCAATTCTATTTAATTCTCTGTGTGTTTGGAATGCTTCTTCCAAAGGCACCTGTAATTTTTCTAAATCGATTTTTCAGAACTTTGCCCATGAGTCATTCAGTGCCTGTGTATCATACTGGATAGCCTGCAACAAATTAGGTGAACTGCCTTTTAAAAGTGTTTTTTTTTTTTTAAAAAACAAAAAAGTGTTTGTTTTAAAAGTGTTTGTTGTTTCCCCTTCCCCTTCCCCTTTTTTTAACTTTTCAGTTAAAGATAGAGGGGTGAACCTCATGGTCTACATGGTGTTTATTTGTGTTTCCCCCCGTGTTTAGTTCTCTCCAGCTCACAGTACTCCCTTTAGCCTATTCATACAAATGTCTTTACGCTGCTGAGATCACAGTGTTGCTGAGCTGTTTGCATGTGTTGCAGTAGATCTTTGCCCCGAGCAGGAATTCTACCTTTGCCCCAAAATTTATTCTTGCCTTTGCTCTAATCAGGACTACCTATGCAGATAACAGCAAAGCTTTTGTTGCTTGATTACAGCACGTGTAATGTTTAGTGTGTCTGGGAGATCAATTGGCACAGCAGTGCCAGAATAGCCCTGGTTAGTTGGCAGTTAAGAATGAATTCAACAGAGACTGATATAATGACTCCATACATTTTTCTCTTCAGTTGCAGTCATTCTGATTTCTTTTAATGCCTAGGTCACACTTAAGGGAGAAGAGACTTAGATCAAATCAAGCTTTAAAATATCAGCCAGTATTTATGAGACTTCTGTATTTATCATAGGATCACAGAATTGTTTTTGTTGGAAGGGACCTTAAAGATCATTTGCTTCAACTCCCCTGCCATGGACAGGGATGCCTTCCACTAGATCAGGTGGTTCAGAGATCCATCCAGCCTGGTCTTGAACACTTCCAGGGATGGGGCATCCACGACCTCACTGGGAAACCTGTTCCAGTGCCTCACCACTCTCACAGTAAAGAATTTTTTCCTAATTGTTGATCTAAACCTATGGTTTGAAACCATTCCCCTTATCCCATCACTACATGCACTTGTAAGAAGTCCTTTCCAGGTCTCTTGTAGCCACCCCAGCTTTGAGTACTGAAAGTGGATCTACAGGAAGGAACACAGTCTGATATGATTTCACATCAAACTTCACTGAAAGGAATATAAATATAAATATGAAAACAATGTACTTAGCAGGGAAGGAAGAGGGCTTTTTTTCCAAAGGGTGTGTGGAACCCAAATTGTAAAAAATTGTGCCTGTTTTAAAGTTTATTAACTGCTCAGTGAGCTTTTGGATAAAGGTAAGATTTTATCATAAAATTCTTAATTTCCTTTCTGTCTATCTGATATTATTTTCTAGAGATGGAGAGAAAACCGGCTCCTATCCCATAAAATATTTTTCTTCTTCTACACTGCTACAGAACAGACACTTTTGAAAGATGTAACTGGAAACAGAATAATGAATACACCAACAGATAGGGTATTTATTTTTAATATTTGAAAGAACTGCTTTCAAATCCCAGCCATGCTTTGTGTGAAATAGAAATCTAAATGTAATGTTCCTCACACCCAAACAAGTGTGCTGAGTTTTGTTTAACATGTGAGCCTGTCTTACGGGGGTTACAGTGAGCATTCAGTTGTACATGCAAAAGGCACCACTCCTGTACTCACCAGCTCAGGAGCTTATGTGGAGCCTTAGGTTTAATTCCCCGTGCCCAGTCTCGTGCATGCAGTTTGAACTTCTGTCTTATCATTAACTCTGCTGATTGGCAGTACATTTTGGAATTGGTGCCTCTCCCTTTTCTCAGAAAATCCTTCTTGAAGCTGCGTAACCTTTCTCAGCAGAAGTGTATTTTTCTTCAAGAAATGTCAATAAAGTGGCACTTTCCAAGAGCAAAGTTATTTTCTTATGATATTTTTTTATAGTTTTCCAAGTCAAATTGATGCTGATCGGTTTTCTCTTCACAGCTTGGTCCTTAATGTCTCCAGTTTTAACTTTATCATTTAGTAGTAAAAGATTTTAATTTTTTTTTTTTTCCCTGATGTCCAAGATAAAATTATTGCAGGAAAGCAACTTTGAAGTGCTGCATGGGTTTTATAGTTCTGCATGCATTCCCTTCTCTCTGGTACTCAGTTCTGTCTGCACTTCCCTAGTTTTCTTGCTTGTATGCCTAGAGCATCTTCACAAAACATGAAAGGGTTACTCTTCTCACTCTTCAAGTGGAGAAAAGAGGTGAAGAACCAGCAAGTGCTTTTAGTTGGTGAAAAGACACCTGAGCAGGCTGTGTGATCACTGACCTCATGAGCCAGGCAACCACCTCCATGCAATGACACCTTAATGTACCAGTACTGACTGGCTCATACAGGTTCAGCAGTGCTGTGCCACATGTGTTTCCTGGCTTGGGGATCTGCAGCTCAGAGCACTCTGCATTGTCCTCTGCTGTGAACTGTAAACATGTCCTGAATGATTTGTCCAGGATCCCGCAGGAAGACAGTGGTAGACCAGGGCTATAATGCGAGTTTTCTCCTAAGCAGCAAGCCAACCTTCTTTATTTTGGTTTCTAGGCTGCATAAATTCTGAATGAAAATTCTGTGCATATGGAAAGACCAATATTTTTTTGAAAGTAGGTTAATTCCTATAGCAAGGTATGTTTGGGGGCTGGAGAAGACTGATTACAAAAGGATTAGCTGTGCTAAAGATATAGTTTATTTTCACTATTGGAAATGCTTTATTGATGTTAGAGTAGAAATGCATAGATCAGTAGGACTATAGTGATCTGCTCTGTTATGTCATAGACTGAAAAGAATATAGGAATTTGTTAATATTCTAATACATTGAGGAATGTATTAGAAGAGTATGAATGAAAAGTTTAATGAAAAAGAAGGGTCTATCACTATTAACAAATGGTGCATTGTTTTTGTCAGTGTTAATCTTCTGGTTCTTGATTTCCCTTCCTTCCTTTTCCTTGTTACTGTTTCACAATCCTGTCATATGTTCCCTGGTTTGCCAAAACCTGATAATCTAGTAAGTATACTTTCCCATTCAGTTTTGCATTACATTTTTTTAGGCATTGTATGAAATGTGCTTGATGCCACACAGTGATGTCTGTTTATACAGGGGAGATAATTTGTCATTGCGGGTTTTGCAGGTAGGGTTGGGGTTTCATGAAAATTAAGGTATAGTACAAAGAGCTGAATGAGTTTTTTCAACTGGCTGTAAATTAAAAAGGTACCTTTTCCAAGGGAATATCTTATAACATGTGTGGAGAGAGATGGCAGGTAGTCGGCTTCATTGGGATAGGGTTGGGGTGGGATTAAGGTGCAATTTAAATGCGTCTATGCAATTGCACACAGTGTGGGGAATAACCATGAAGAATTAGAGATGTGTAGGTGCCTGCAGGGCTATGATCTTATTGGCATCACAGAGATGTGGTATATACATCTATATCTAGTGACTTTGTCCCTCTGGTCTGCTCTGGTGAGATGGTAAGCCCCCCCCGGAGTGCTGCATCCAGCTCTGGGGCTCCAACACAAGAAGGGCCATGCAGAAGATCAGAGGGCTGTAACTCCTCTCCTATGAAAGCAGGCAGAGAGAGCTGGGGTTGTTCAGCCTGGAAAAGGGAAGGCTCTGGGAAGAACTCCTAGAATCCTTCTGGTACCTAAAGAAAGACTATAAGAGAGCTTGAAGAGGGGCTCTTGACATGGGCATGCAGTTAATGGACAAGGAGGAATGGCTTCAAACTGGAAGAAGAAGGTAGGTTTAGATGCTAGGAAGAAATTCTTTACTATGAGAGAAGTGAGGAACTGGAGCAGAGAGAAGTTGTGTCTGCCCCATTCACAGAAGTGTTCAAGGAAGGCCAGGTTGTGTTAGCAGCCTGTTCTAGTAGAAGGTGTCCCTGCCCATGGCAGGAGGCTTGAACTGGATGGTCTCTAATGTCCCTTCCAGCTCAAAACATTTTAAGATTCTATGATAAGGAATATACTGCAGGGATCAAGGCTCAGACTTAGAGAATATAGTGGACTTTGCAGCGGCTTAAGAGGCGATTCTTTCCACCCAAGTTGTTAACTTTGTTGCTGTTTGAATTTGAAATTAATTGAACAGTTAATAATTCTGTGTCTGTAACTACGGAGTTGATATTTTTACCCTCTCCAGCTGAAAGTGGCGCTGAATCTGTCTCGGCTTCAAAACATCTTGACCTATGTATTTGAAAGCTACTTCAGGCTTACAAAGAGGCTGTGTTTGGGAAAACTTTGTGCCCTGTTTTGCGTGTTCTCTATTTCTCCGTAGTGATTCGTTAGCTTTTTTTTTTTTTTTTTTTTTTTTTTTTTTTTTTTTTTTTCTCCCGGTTGTTTTTCCCCTCGGGAGTAAGTTACTGTGGTGGTGGGCATGAGACAGAAATGGATTGAGTGACATCTAGTGGTTAGGAATGAAAATATGTAGGATCAAGTTTTTCCTGCCAGAACAATAAAAAGTAAAGCAATTCCTAAAAACGGACTGGAATTAACTTAGAATCTAGATAACTTGAAATTTAGAGAACATTTCCAATAAGTGAAACTTCTTCTGTCAGCCTCTGTAACTTTCCTGAATGATATCTGAAGCCAAGGAATAAATTTGATGTCTGGTGCCAGGGCCCAGTTACTTTCAACCCATTCTAGTGTCTTGTCGTGTCTCTTTCCCCTTTCATTGCTTGTTTGGTTTTAGGAATATTTTTACATGGCTCTCCCTTTGCCACAACCAGAATGACTTTAGTATCATGCAGTTTTCTGATTATTAAAATTTTTTAGGTTATTGGTGAGAGGTGATCGCATTAATAGCTCTGTTGTGAGAAACTGATCTGCTGCTTTGTACTGCTGAGAGCCCAGCTGCCTTATTTGTTACTCCCAGTGTTAGAAGAGGTGTCTCTTTCCACTGTTCACTTCCACTGGGAAGGATTCTAGTCCAGTTCTCTGCTGTCTCAGACAACTGTATCAAATCAATTCTGTCTAAGGGTACAGAGTGGACTAGACCTGTATGATGCCTGGTGGAGGAAATGCATGGCTTTAATAGGTTATTTCCTCTTGTAATTTCCAATTATTTCTCTTCTAGGCAACTGGACCAGTGTAAATCCTCTTGCTATCAAATAAATACTTATGAATGAATTCCAGCTGACTAGTGTCCATTGAAATGGGAGATAGATAAAATCTCTATCACTGTAGGGCAGTGCTTGTCTTCTTGTGTTATACAACACTATGCTTTCCGGTTATATTTGGAATGCTGAGAAATGAGCTAGTGTATGGTCATATTTTTATTGGATTTCAATGATGAAAATGTTGTGCCTTCCTACTTTCCTTGCAGGCTTCAGAGAAAATGGAAACAGATTTTTCCTCAGACTTGAGAAAGGAGTGGGCTTTGCTAAAATTAGATCCATCTCTCTTATGCCTTCCTGGGAAGTCACAAGCATATTCAGAAATCCGCCCGCCCATTCACCATAGTATGAAGCTGGATAAGTTGTTTGGTCAAGTTTAGACTAGTGACCACTACATATGTTACAGAAAATTCTGGGAAAAGAGGTGGCATTTAATAAGTAGGAGGAGCAGTAGCTATTGTCAATCCATCTGGTCTTATGACTCTGATTGGGCCTTGCATACATCCAGATAACTCTGGCCAGCTCAGTTTCCTCTCACTATTTCAGGGGTGTAGAAATGGAGAGAGGAAGATAAAGGGACATGTGGCACATGTGCTGTGTGTGTTAGTAACAGTATCTGTCACAGCTGCGGGATCTGAAAGGAAAAGGAAGGAAGCAGGTGAAATCTGTTGTGCTCAGAGGAAACCAGCATGTGTTTGAGTGCTAGCAAATGACAGATTTTTTTTCTTTAAAATCTCTGTTCTCATATTGTGAGAGTGGGACAGGCATGCCATTATTAGATACCATCTTTATGAAGCTGTAAATTGAGCTTACTTGGTTGGTTGCAAGTTTTGGGGAGAAATTCATTTTGCAATAGGGACAAAGGTGCCATCATTGAGTTCCTCTGGAGCAGGGAGTATTATGGACAGGAGCTGCATGTAAGGAAAAACAATAAGGGAATTTTTGCAAAACTTCAGTAGTTATAGATACCAGGATATAACAGAAACAATTCTGAATTTAGGTTCAATGCTCTGCAGGGCAGAAGCAATTATTCAATGTGTATGCCTATGGCATTATTACTTTTGCACAGGTTTTTAAAGTACATGTGGTCTGACAGTGATTACAGGGGATGCCATGTCAGCTGCCTCTCCTGCAGTGAGTCTGGGCTTTTAGGCCTACAGTGGCAATGACTTTCTCCAGTCATGGCTTCATGCCTAAAAGTGTAAGAAATACCTTATTTTGTCAAACCTAAGGCCCACCTAGACAGATATCTTTGCCCTGGACAGTAACAGTAAAATCTCTGGGAGGTACACCTGTGGTCATTCCCTTATCCATTTTGGAACGACTGTCAGTAAAATAATTCTCTTTTTATTGCCTGCTTTTTTTGTCTAGCCTGCTGATATTAATGGTCTCCTAGTCCCACATCACCAAAATTTCCCTACAGCTGTGTTTGCAAAATAAAATTATTTCTTTTGTTTGTTTGAAACCTGTCTTGCATGCAATTTGAGTGAGTGCCCATACTTGTAGTATTACAAGGTTTGGTGACTAACAATCTGCTCTCACTTTCTCAACTACCTTCATGATTTTGCAGTTCTCAGTTGTAGCCACTTCAGCCTACATGTCGTCAAATTAAGGAGAGAAATCTCTCCTCATAAGGCAGCTGCTCCATCCCTTAAATTCCTGCTGTACAATTTACATGCTCGCATGAAACTCGAGTGCTTAAATGTGGATACAATTCAGTCTCTTGGTAGCTACATTTCCCAGCTGTCTGTCACAAGGCAGAGTTGGCTGCCCAATTAAAACAGCCACAGGGATCACAGCATAATTCTTTTTTGAGCACCTTCTATCTGACCTTTTTTAAAGCTGTAGCAAGCAAATTCCAAGAACACTTGTATGATGAATGGCAGCAGCTTGCACTGTTTGTAGGTGGAGACTGGCAAATTCACAGCTATCCTTACGGATGTTCAGCTTTTTCTGGGTCTGAAACTAACTGTTACAAAGGGCCAGATCCTCACTGGTTGCTTGTAGAGTTTCTGGTCATTTGGGTTACAGTGCTGGCCAGACACCCATTTGTCCTTTTTGTGTGATTCCTGCTGGTGTCAGTGCTGAACAAATAAAGTAACTTCTACTTTAGTAGAAGGTAGTTAGTAGCCTTGCTGTACCCTTGGGGATACCCATGGTAAGAATGTGGTCAGCTGCAGGGCAGATAGAGGTAGCAGCCAAACTTGGAGGCACTTGCACTGATTTTGTCCAGTACCTTGATGCTCTCTGTCCTGGGAAGTGGATCTTTAGAAGAAGTCAGTGCTGCAGGCAGCATCTATCAGTTCACTGGTCCCTGGAAAGGGTGGAAGTTACCTTCCAGTGGTGTGGTTATAATAAAACCTATCATTCTTGACTTCTGGGAGTTTATTGTATATTAAGATGTCTCAGTTTATTGAAAATAGCCAAAATATTTTTTTATCTATCAATTGTAGTAAATTGATGAGTTCTTTCTTTCGTGGATGACTGAGTTGCTCCTCTTGGGAACCCATGCTGAACAAAGATCCTTTTCTCAGTTTTTCAGGTCTTTTTTAGATCCTGTAACTGATCTGACTGAATAGCAAAGGGAAAGCTGAAATGCTAAATTGTATTATATTAGTAGGAATCAAAGGGTGCTAAGCTTAAAGATAAAGATAGCTAAGATTGACACTTGGTCTAATCAAACAGGTATGACTAGTCTGTTAGGCAAAAGACTGCAAATGGAAATTTGCTGTATTTTTTCTATTTTAGAAAGGTAAAGATTTAAAGAATGGAATGAGAGCAAGTCTTGCTGTTAGATATTAATACAAATCACTGAATGTGTCCACCTGCTCTCATCTTATTGTTGACTTTGCCCTATTCATGTGCAAACAGCGTGAGCTACAATGTCTTGTGTTGCAGTGACCCTGACTGTGTAAGGCACGGGGCACATCTTCTCTGTGAGGTTCTGTAAACACAGTGCTGTGAAACCTCCAGCACCTTTTCTAGATGCATTCTGAATTGGAGTGTCTTCCTGTTTCTTAATATGAATAATACACCCCAGAGTCAATTTCCCATGTCTCTAGCTGCTACATTCTCCCTGCCAAGAATGTAACCTTGTTCAGCCTTTGCACCAGATGGTGTCCTGGAAGCTTTGTAGGTCAAACTAGGAAATGACTACATACCAGAATAAACTCCCTCAGAAAACTAGTGAAGAATAAACACACAACACCATTGCTTTAGCCCTGATCTCACATCTTTTGTTCTCAAAACACCTTCTATATCTTAGGATATAAAACTGTCACTATCAACTGTAGACTCAGCATAGTTATTACAATGAATGATAATTTCCCTTCTCACGAATTCTCACTATTTCACACCAGCAATTATCTATCTCTTTTCCTGAACAGAGAGACCAGCTGCTTTTTCTATTGGATGCTATACTTCAATGCCTGTTGAAGTCAATGCAGAGTTCTTGTACTCAGCTGTACTCAAAGAGGATTTTTTGGGTTTTTTTTCTTCAGTTCTCGTGTTTCGTCTAATAAGAGATATGTTGGTGTACAAACCCATCTTAGAATAATTTGCAGCTACAGCAATGCTAATGGTGTAAGGAAAAAAAGTTACTCAATTGCTTCTGTGATGAAGGGCAATTGCTCCCTCTGCTGTGTAATCTCCTGCCAGAAGCTCTGCACTTGCAGTAGTCACTCAACTTTGCTTTTCCTGTGACACAGTTATGTTGCTGGGTGTTGGTTCTGTGTGCATTTTGGGAAGCCCTCAGTCCCTGGACTTTCAATACCATAACACTAATTTTTTTGTTACAACAGTTAAAAAATAATAGCATTTTTATTTTTATAAATATTGACATAATAAAAAATAAAAAAATAACTATAAAATAGTTTGAGTTATGCAAGGTATCACATTTATTAATTTTTTTAATACAGCATTTCTAGGGTTCTGGTTATATGAAGTCAAAGAAACACAAAGAAATGTTCAATTTACATGAAAATGGAAAAATCCTGTACTTTCAGCAGATTTTCATGTACAGAAAATACAGTGCTCCTTGAGAACCTTCCATATAGCATAGATGGTGTCAATAAAATCCCTCATTTTTATCTATGTAGCATAGACAGAGATAATAGACAAATAATTCCTAAGTGGTGGTGGGTTTTGGGTATTTCTAGCTTTTAGTACTTTTATTTTCTTATCTTTCTTCTGGGAAAGCTTGGTTTTTAAGGAACAGACATGCATCTCAATATTGTTAATGTGATTCTTGTGGTAGACAAGGCATTTCAAAAGGGGAACAACATTTTCTGGAATGTCATGCAGCTACCTGATCTTTTGAAGACTGTTTTCCAGACAGGTGCCCAAGGAAGACCACTCTCAGCTCTTGCAAGTTCCATACCCTGGTACTTGTGAGCGGCGTTGTGACAGGGGAGTGCAGCTTCAGAATCCTGGGGTTCCAGGTATGTTCCAAATGCATCCAGGGTACAAAGAGCCACAAAAGTCTGAAGAAGAAACTTGTTCTCACTGCTGCAAAGCCCAGCAGTGTGTCCTGGGCAATCATGTACCCTTAGATGGCTCTCAAACTATGAACAACACTTGCAACATAGTCATAGAATAGTTTGGGTTGGAATGGTCCTTAAAAGGTCATGTTGTCCACACCCTTGCAATGAGCATGAACATCAACTAGAATAGGTGCTCAGAGCTGCATACAACCTGACCTTGAACATTTCCAGGAACAGTGCATCTACCACCTCTGTGGGTAACCTGTGCTTATGTTTCACCACCTTCATCATAAAAAAATTTCTTCCTTATATCTATACTAAATCTATCCTCTTTTAGTTTAAAAACATTATCTCTTGTCCTACAACAGGACTTACTAAAAAGTCTATCCCCATCTTTCTCGTAAGCCCCCTGTAACTACTGGAAGACCACAATAAGGTCTTCCCAGAGCATTCTCTCCTCCAGGCTGAACAACCCCAGCTCTCAGCCTTTTCTCACAGGACAGGTATTTCATCCTTCCAATAATTTTTGTGCCCCTTCCCTGTACCCACTCCAACAGGTCAAGTTCCTTCCTGTGCTGCAGACCCCTGAGTGGATTCAGTGTTCCAGGTGGGATCTCAATGGAGCAGAACAGAGGGCCAAAATCACCCCCTCAGCCTCCTGGCCACACTGCCTTTGATGCAGCCTGGGATATGTTTGGCTTTCTGGACTGCAAGTGAATGCTGTCAGTTCATGTGCAGCCTCTCATTCACCAGCACCCTCAATTCCTTTTCCTTCTCAGCTACTCTCCATTCCTTCATCTCCCAGTCTGTATTGATACTGGGGGTTGCCTCAGCTCAGGTGCAGCACCTTGCACTTGGTTTCATGAGGCTCCTTTGAAACTACTTCTTGAGTTTGTCCAGGTCCCTCTGGATGGCATTCTGTTCTCCCTGGCGTGTCACTTGCACCACTCAGCTTGGTTCTCATGCTCAGACTTGGTGAAGGTGCACTCAATGCCATTGTTTGTGTCATTGATGGAGATACGAAACTGGGCTCATCCCAGTCATCTGAGGGACACTGCTTGTCACTCATCACCATCTGGATGTTCAGCCTTTGTCCACTTGAACCAATTCCTCATCTGCAAAGAGTCCATCCATCAAATCCATATCTCTCCAATTTGGAGAGAAGGGTGTTGTGAGGGACTGTGTTAAAGGCCTTACAAAATGTCCAGATAACAACCATAAACTCTTCCCTTGTCCACAGTCCCATCATCACAGAAGGCCACTGGCTCACTTGTCTTCTTGTTGACAGATTTCCAGTTTCCACTGCAGGCTGGGAACTCCTCACAGGTGTGAGAGCACAGCATATTTATCATGATGTTCTACTTGGCTTATGCTCATAATGGGATCTGGAATGGGAGAGAATATTGGTGCTGTTTTTTGATTTGTTTTAAATTTATCAATGCCTGCCTTTGAAATTAGTGCCTTAAAAATGATAGTATAATACAGCCTCACAGGAATGTCTCCTTCCACAAACTACGGTTGGTTACTTTGAAAGTTTTAAAGCAGAGTCCTCTCACATGCACAGGATAAGAGCAGAAACTGAATTAGTGCCCTTTCTGAGAGCACTTGTTTGATATCCTAATCTCTTGTGTGGGGGGAGTCAGGAGCTGTTTCTAGGACCCATCTAACTGAGCCACAGCTAGATTTCAACCTGCTCCTCCAAACTGTATGAGGTCTCCACACATTTTGATGCTTTCCAAGTGATTTTTTCACTGTCACAAAGATTACTGCTTGCTATTTTGAGATGTTACTTCTGGTTCTCAAACTTGGGAGTGAGAATCTGTTCCTATTTAGGTGTTGGATGATAGGATTGAAACACTTTTGTCCCCAAATGGAAAAGAAAGGTCAAAAACCTTTCAAAGTACTTCTTGCAGGAGGCTGATGCAATGCAGTTGGCTCTTAGATAAGCCTCATGCTAAGAGATCCTGTTTTTGGAAAAGGAATGTGCTTGAATATTGCAACTCTGGACAGTCTCTGCTTTTAAGACCAGTGTGATTTCAGGCATTAGTCCCTGTCAGATACAGTGAGAGAACATAATGGACCTGATCTGTGAAAGCCTGCAATTAGCAGCTGTATTGTGAGCTCTGCCAACAGGCTGAAGTGCTCGAGCAGGAGGAATCCAGAAATCCTGTTCCAGCTGCCACCAGGTGCTGCTCTACAGGTAGGCTTTCTTGCTCTCTTCCTGTCACCCAGGCTGGGTAGAGGAGCCAGCAATTAGAGACTAGTGCTTGCAGTACTCAAGGCTAGGCTTGGGCTTAGACCAGGCTCCACATGTCTTGTGAGTCAGTACAAGTGTTCCCAGAGATAATCCCACATTTCCCACCAAGCAGAACTCAGCTTGGTAACCCTTCAGTAAGCACTGAGCACTGTAGTCCCCACTGGTTTAAAGTACCTCTAACCAGCTTCCCTTCTGCTACGTCTGAGCTTTCTCTATAGGTGTGTAGGGCCTGCCTATATACACCATGCTCAGTACTAATGGAGAAGACAATGAAAAAGGTATTGTAAGTTCCTATATGGATGTTGATCTATTCTTGTGATTGCCTCACCCCTCCGTAAAGGCAGGCAAATACCAAGAGTAGCTCTGGATTACTAATATAAAACCTGAAATGCACTTACCTTTTCAGTGTACTTTTGTTGGTTTTGAATCCGCTTTCTAGTGGAAGATTGCCTGCCATGGCAGGCAGGGTGGACTAGATGATTTTAAGGTCTCTTCCAACCCAACCCATTCTATGATTCCATGAAACTGTGTTGTTGTGAACAAGTAGATTGAAAGATCTCATTGGAAGTAGTGAGTTTAATGTGGAATGTTCTCACAAAGCAAATATGGAGTTTCTTGGCAAGAAATTTCTTCCAAAACTGCATTATTTTTGGCTGGAGAATGGAAGCAAGATTATATGTGTTACAAAACACATGCAAGGAAGTCATTGTAGATAGGTTCCAGATCAAGACTATTCACATGGATTATTCAGTGGATTGTTTTAGTTGAATAAAAGTGAGTTAAAAAGGACAGGGGTGAGCTATCAAATATTTGGAGACGGTTCACTAAAGTGTAATTTATCTTCATGTTTGAGTTATTTTTGCTTATTTTCTGTAAGAAAATTTCCTTTGAACAGGGGCCATGGTATTGACTTCTGCAGATTTTTATTCCTTTATGAATCACATTATAAACCCACTTTGTTTTCAAAACAATTTTCATTACAGTTGTGACTGTTTTCATTATGGGAAGCAGTGGATTAAGAGAAAATGGTGATATTAGTGACAGGTCTGAAGCCAAAGAGAGAATTGTTCATTGAAATGACTGGTGCTGAAGGTTTCTATCACTTCTGACCACTTGTGACCAGGAATTGGTTTGTGAGAAGTTACAGAGAAGGCAACACTGAAGAAAATAAGGAAATTTGGGAAGGTTAACAGGTTTCTTGTCAAAGAAGAGCTGAGAAATATGCAGGCTCAACTTTCTAGTCCTCCATACTAAAGAAAAAAGGAAAAAAAAATAGTATTTTTCCAGAAAAAAACATTAGCAGACATATCCTGATTCTGCCATCAATATCAAACAACTTTTCTTTGTGTATTAGTTTCTCCTTTGCAAAATGAAGATAAGGCTGTTGGGCAGTTTTTGTATGGTGGTTTGAAATCTGTACCAGTAAGTGCAGGCTAATACAGCACTACTCTCCTTTGATGCTGGATGGTCACCATGATGCAGGACGGTCACCATGATGCAGGACTAAAAAGTTTCTGCCTAAATGGTCATAGGACATAGGAGCATGTGACACAAACATTGACATTTCTGGTTTTGCATAAATTCACGTGATTTATTCTGTTTCCTTTTATATTTTTTTTTTTCACCATGGGAGAAAATCAGGCAATTGCTTTTTCCAGTGCTGAGATATAAGCTACAAAGCTGATTCTGATGAAAAAAATAGACTGTGGTCTCTAGATGATTGATCAAAGCAGGTGATTTTGAACTTGGTTTTAATCTATTATTTAAACAATATGCTAAATAAAAAAGTGCTTGAATAATTTCACATTTGTTTTACCTTTATAGTTCCTAGTGTTTTGTTTTTTTTAAAAAAAATTATATTCACTGTAAACAAATAAATTTGTAGCTTTTACTCTGACTTTCACAGGCCTGTTGACATTACTTCTTGAGCCACTGCACACAGGAGTAAAGTTCACATGATACCACTAACAGCTCTGCTTTTTCCCAGAAGTGTCAGATCTCCTGTTTGTGTGTTGTAAAGGCCTCTTCTGTGTGGGTGTGAATGGATTCCATAGGCATTTATGTATGGCGGGTAGAGACAGATACCAGAAAAAAGCAAGTCAAACAGGGCAAAAGAGCATGCTGAAAGCTCATGGCTGAAAGTGTCTCCAAACTCGATTAGCTCCAGAGTCAGTAGTGCTGTGGAATCCACAAGCATGGATATATTAGCATGTGAGGCAGCCAAATTTGTTGAAGGCTGCTAGGCCTCCAGCAACCATCAGGATCAACAGTGGGGTGCCTAACTCACATGGCACCTGAGGCAGTGCTCTCTGCAGAAAGCATCTACAGCTGCTTCAATACCAGCTGAGACAAGGGACCACTAGAAATACTTTCTGAACCCCTGCTAGCCTGTGTTGTATCAGTACAATTTTCTGCTTCTGATGGAATTGCAAGTGTTGGCCTCCCAGCTGTTGCTCCAGACTGGGAACTACCAGTTAATGTGTTGTTGTGAGCTTTGTGAAGGGAATGTATTGCGTGTAGTTATCTGTCGTTGAAATTAACAGCTTGATTTTATTAACAGCAGCTTTATTAAAAATAAAAAAGTGTCTTGTAAATATGGATTCTGATGTTTGTCTTGCTTCAATTTGATATTTTCAACATATGCACTGAGTAATCCAGGCACACAGAGAAATCTGTCTAAGTTCCTCAATGATTTCTGGCAGGTAATGGGATCAGAACAAGCCTGGAGGACCAGCCAGGGTACTTCAGTGATGCATACAGGGACTGTATGTCATGGATAGGGCCTTCCTGTAATTCTGTTCACATACAATTGTAAAATTAATTATACAGACTTATTTAGACTGGTCGGGTTATTTTTCTGAATGCCACATTTCTTACATACTAAGATGTGGGTAGTTTATTCTTCCTCTTTTTTTTTTTCTTTTTTTTTTTTCTGTTGCTGTTTTTTAATTTGGCAAGCTTTTTAATTTGGGTTTTGGATAAGCACGATAATTTATTAAAAGTTGGCAATAAATCATTAAAATTTTATTAAAGTGTCTGGAATATGTTATGAACATTCACTAACTTAAAAAAATTATTAAAATATAGGCATTTTATTAGTATTTGGACATTTCATTATTAGATATCTAAATCCTGAAGAGCAGAAGCAACACGACATGCTGGAGGACAGAAAATTTTATATGAAAGAAGGAAGGACATCAACAGGTGAAAATAGTGTTGGAATATATGCAGGAATAGACTGGAAGGGCTAGGCCTTAGTTTGCCATATTTTGGAAGTGGTAGATGCCATCCTCTTCTCTCTGACTTTTAGATGTGACTGGAAACAGGAACATTAGTTTCCTTCTTTCTCAATTCCCAGGTGAATTTCAGCTGTCATTGAGTTAATGCATCTGATGAAAACTGTGTCTTTTCACTTTCTAGCTAACAATAGCAAAACTAATTAAGGCATAATTTTTTGTACGACGAGAGCGGGAAGCACTGGAACAAATGAAAACAAGGTTTTGATCTGTGGTGAAGACTGGAAACATGTTTGTCCTGAATAACTATGTTTTATGGAAATGAAAGACTATTATGTAAATTTTTATTTGTCAGAACTGCAAAATGGAGACTAAGTACCAGTGATGCTGCCAGTGTTATACAGACCTTTAATTATGAAAGGCTGAGCTCTGTAGAACACACCAGTGCACAAGAGACAGGCTGGTTGGAGAAAAAAACTCAAGACTTTTATTCCCTGCAAAGGCAGTTCATTCAAAGAGGTGTTTAGACTACTGGGAATATCTATTTCACCCTAGGCATGCTTTTACTGAGTGCTTCACACAGGGCATAGTTTTAGCAGTCCCCTGAAAATTTTAAATCTGTATGAAACATGGCACAAGCTTTCAGTGACAGTAGGATGGCTTTCAGGAGATCAAAGAGCAGCTTTTAATATTCAAATGCTGTGGCTGTGTATCCATAAAAAAATCTGGTAAAATCATTAACCTTAAATTTTAATGGAAAAAGCAAAGCCTGTTAGTTCTCCAGACCCTTACAGTGAGATTTCAATTGACTTTGAGGCAAGGATTTTGCTCAGTAATAAAAGTATTAACTGATTCAGTCACTACAGTAATTACTTGTTTGTGTTTTGCTGAAAGGTGATATAGCAAAGTGGAACATGTCTTTCTACAAGTCTCAGTATGATGCCTATAAAGAGTCATCTATGGGTAAATTTAAAATTTAAAGGAAAAAATAAGCTATTTTATTAGCTAAAGATTTAATTTTCTTTTTACTATTACAGGATAAATGTAAGCACCTTACAATTAAGGAAAATACTCATGATTTGCAAAGCTGTGTAAGACAGAGGAAAAGCTGATTTTTCTATTAGTTGTGTCTCTCTTATTCACTGTTATGTGAATTAATCCAACACTAGGCACCAAAGCATCAAATGTAATATTAACTACTGGGGGATGTTATTTGCCTCATATTGCTCACCTATTGTAATCTTAAATGAAGAAACCAAATAGAATCCAGCTCATGAGACAACCCTTCACTGACTGAAAAAAGTCAATGTTAATTCAGGATCTTCCCCTTGATTGAACAAGTCACAGTAGGAAGCTGAGTAGGAACAAAATTTGCTGCACGCCTCATAGTGAGGAAATGCTTCCCAAGATGAATAATTCCAGTGTTCATCAGCTCAAAGATGTGTGTGGCAGATGTGTGAGAAGAGAAACAAGGGGTCCTAGTACACAAGGTTTGCTCATAGAGGGACTTTTCAGACAATAATGGGTTTTACTATCTTCTGTGATGGTTACAGCTGATCCTTCTCCTGGCCCTTCCTTGAATACGCTTCTTCTTTGAATAAAAATTATCAAGTGCATACATATTAGAGAAAAAGGGTAAAATGTTCTAAGTTGCTTTTACTAGCTAATTTTATATCTTTATAACCTATTAGAGATGTAAAGGTCTAAAATATTGTACTCATTAGAATTGCTTTTCCAACATTTGTAACTGAATTCAAGTTCTTCATCTTCCAGGATAAAGATTTGAGTGTGCTATTATAAGAAATGCAGGATGAGGAAAAGAAGAAGAGAACTGTTCATGCCAAAATCACAGATTTGCTCACTCACCCTTGTTCCAGACCAAGCATTATCCCCAGAGATATAATTTCTCCATCATCTTCTTTTACAAATTAAATCCATACACAAAGCATTCTTTGTTGATGTTCTTATTATATCAACTTTTCATTTGTAAATTTGTGGTCCCCAAGACAGATCAGAATATTGGTGTTGTGCATGTCCTTGTGAATCAAAAGACCTTCAGTTCTCTGGGGTTTAACCTGTTTTACTTAAGGGAGGCATGGCTGCAATTTTGTACCAGGTTTTTCCTGTATTTTTCCCATATGATTATGTTTTGAGACTAAAGACAGGTCCATGATGAGCTGTGGAGGATGGGAATTTGGTGACTAATGACTTTTAATTCCTTTTGCTGTTGTGTGGGTCTGTAAAAAGAGAGTATCTTAGCAGAGCATGTTGTTCAGTAGCAAGGTGAGGTTTGGATAGGGTGATAGGGCTCTTCCAAGTCTTGTGGTACCTGTCTGTCTGAGTTAAATGACACCTAACCTTGGTCAGGCCTGGAAGGACACTTTTTGTTCAAAAAAAGAAAAAAATGTACACGGTGATAAGACCATTTCCTTTCTCACAGCGTCTCCTTTAATGTCAGGCCTGAAATATGAAGTCATTAGGGGATATTAAAACAGTGCTGACAAACTAATTAACAAAAGACATTACGCCGGATGGGCTCAATTTATCCTTTTTAATGGTTCTTATAAATGGGTGCCGCCAATTAAAATTAATAAAGATTTACCAGCGATTGCCCAGCATACACTGTTAAAGAGCTTCACTGAAGGTCGCCTTAAAGTCAGCCTTGTCAAAGCTGCAAGTTCAGCTCCCAATACCAAGCCATGCTGAGTTACTCTCAGTTACGTTTTCCCAAGCAGTTTCTCTTTCTTTGTGTTTGGCTGAAGTTTATACACTTCTGTCTCTGTCTGTCTAAAATCTCATCCATCTGCCTGTTGAGTCTATTAAAAAATATCCTCCATGCACTATTAGATTTATCACAGTTTCACAAAGAAGAATCTCAACAGTCAGTATAATGAGAACTTTGTTCTTTCCAAATCTGTCTGTTATGACAAAATCCTTGACTAACAGCTTTCATTTTAAGCCACTCTTTATTTTCTTGCTGTCAAATTAAGGTACAACAGAGTCCCTGCTTAGGGGCAGAGTATGGATGATCAAGATTGCCCTGTGTAGCTATAGCTTTGTTCAGTCTAGACCAGACTGAATTCTGCCAGGTCATGTTCTTACGGCTTCCAGCATTTCTCCATGTGTAGATGATTAGATATTAAAAAATATGAATTATGAATGCATCAAGGGAGAAGTCTGCTAGTACCCCAGTGACTGAAACTTGGTGGTGACAAATAATAATTTCTTTGCAATCTGTCCACCAACAGGAAAACAACTAGGAGACTAGCCATGCAGCCACGAGCTCATCTCTGATGTTCTGCCCTCCATTTCCATTTTGTAAGGCAGTGGGGCAGGCAGACTGGCGGAATGCCACCCATTTTTTTACCCTTGATAGAAAGGTTGTCAGAAGGAGTGCTGTAAGTGGATAGATGGAGATGCAGCTGTAGCTTGTGCTGGGCTATGTTGGCAGCTCTGTGCTGGTCTCTGTGCCATGGGAATGTATCAGCTGTAATGAGCAGGGCACAGACTGTGGGAGAAGGTGGAACTGTCTGCTTAAGAACTGAATTCTCTGGTACAGTCTTTTGGTGTTGCTGCTCTTAAGGATTCCCCAGAAGGCAGCACTAAGGGGCAGGTGCTGTTGTCTTCTCATGCATATTTAAGGTCTGGATTGTCAGTGTGAGATGGCAAGACATGCTAATGCTTCTGGAGAATAGCAAACAGTTCCAAATGCATTACTCTTCAGTGCCCAGGAAGTGACTGCTGCATCCTGCAAAGAGGACCCCAGAAATGGTATTCTCTGTTTTGTTCTTTGTAAAAACACTGATGAAGCACAGTAAATTAACAGTAAAAAAAAAAAAAAAAAAAAAAAAAGAGACTCATGGGAGCAATGGTAAATACACATGAGCTAGAGAAACAGCTCAACTTATTTTGTGGGAGACCACCTCAGATTGCCACAATCAGGGCAAAGTGACCCCGTTGGGTGAGTTGAAGGTTCAGGGGAATGAGAAGGATTAAATCTCTGGCAATTTCAAGAGAGCTGAAGCTTCATGTTGGTGTATAACTCTGTCTCACTGGAGCTGGTTCCTTACTTTTTTACTTTTGCCACCTCATTTCCCCATTTTGAGTATGCTAAGCACATGCAGGAAATCTATACATTATATTCCAGGAGTGAGCATGTCCTCCTTGTGAAGCTTAAAGGACATGATAACAGAGAAAAGATTTTCAGATTTTCTGAGCAGGAAGAGAGGGAGGGTGTAGGAAGGAGAGGAAGGAGAAAGAGAAGAAATAAAATCTAAAGAGGAACCGGAGAGAAAGTTAAACTGAATAACTGTAACTGAGTAGTCTTTCAAATTGTTCTTAACCCTTGTCTGATATTTTAGTAACTCTTCTAGATGAGCACTGATAAATCTTTTTCTCCCTTACAAGCAGTATTCTTTAGCAGAAAGGTACATGATTTTTTCCAATTAAGAGTGTGACACATGGGGACTAAGGGTCAAACTTTGGATTTTGGAAGCAAATTCTCTGCTCTATTAAAACAAATCAACTGCAAAATTACAGGATTAGAAATGTGAGTCCATCCAAGGCTTTTCAGGAATGACTTGTGGGTTCAACCTGTCTCAATTTCTGTATTTATTTCTCTTTGCTGTGTGAAAAGACACCAGACACTGGAGCACAGACAGGGTACAGCAGTACAGCAGTTGATAGAAACTAAAGCCATTTATTCTAAGTGGAGAAGGGCTAAATCTGTTACCAGGCTTCCTGTAGAGTGAAGCTCTCATCTATGGCTAAATATGATGATTTCAAAATATATCTCATTACAGAGCTCTCAGAATTCCTCTGGAGCTGACTGAATACCTAAAAGCCCCAGTAGATGCAACAGCTATGGGACCAATTTCCCAATACAAATTCTCTGTTGGGTTGTCTAGTGAGTCCATATTTAAGCTGATGACAAGAAAGTATTTGCACACCACTTCAGCGTTGATTTTAGTAGTATGCAGAGTCTTTACTATTCCTATTCCACTTGTTTAAAATCTCCTTTTCTGTGGTGTTGCAAATATCCTTGAAACAAGAATTTTTTTGAATTCAGTTACTGCTTTGTGTCCTATTACATTTAATGTCACAGGACTACAAATTGTTTACTGTCTCATAGTAAAATTTTGGCACAGATATTTATGGCAGAGGTCTTAATCTTTTTAAATCTCCTTAAATGTCTTTCCCTGTGCTATGTAAAAATAAACACAGTCCTTTAAGCTTGTGATGCCTAATAATGGTGCTTAGAACAAAGATTATCTTCAGATAATTAATTTTTCCTTTTCATTTTCTTTCTTCTATTTCTGATGCATATGTAAGCAAGAGCTTTGTAGTGTACCTGTAAACTGTTCCATGTTTGCTCTTCACTTTTCGTGTGATTCTGAAGAAGGGAAAATGAAGAAAGAAAATGCATTTTCAAATGTAAGAAAAATTCAGCTAATGGGAAGAATTGTATTTTTTGTGTTAAGACTTTCCTTACCTGATCCCCTACCTGTTCTGTAGCAGAAGATCCACCAACCTGGATGTTGCATTTTTTTTCTAGCTCTGTGCTATTCAATCTTCAATTTCCAGTTGCTTTGCAGGTTTGCTTGAGCTAGATCCCCACTGAAATAACAAGTTAAACAGGCAGAAAAAAACAACACATGAGAACTAAAAGTGAAAAGCAGCAGAGCATTGTGATTTCAAAAATTCTAATTAGCAGGAAAGAAAATAGAATGATAGAGACTTCACTGTGTTATCAAGTTTTGCTCCTACAAACAGTGGCTATTCTGGAGCTTCCTTGGCTTCATCTCCCACAGTGTGAAGAGCTGGGGGGATGCTGTGATTAACGGTGGCAGATCTCTCAGTGCTCCTCTGGACCTTTGCATCCTGATGGACCATGTCACCTAAACTCCTTAGCATCCTGGAATCTTCTCATGCAATGAGCATGCAGAAGCCCCTGCTATTCAGGAACAGCCATATATAAGCTTCAGTCTTCTCTGGCTTGCTTGTTTACATTTACTTGTAAATGCAAGTTTGCTTGTGTACATTTGGATATGAGCTCTCATCCTCCCACAAGCAGTGACTGCCAACCAGACTTTTTCAGGATATGTTAAAGGGGAATACTGGGGTATATGTGCTGCAAACTGGTTCCAGGCCACTAAGCTTTTCAGTTTCCTCAAACAACCCTGCACTGAGGGATCACCAGCTTTTGCCTGCGCTCTTGATGTACAGTACATTAATCGTGCCCTCCCTAATTCCTGCTTCAAGATAAATCTCTTGCGCTCCCATTATTGAGCTAATTGCTGTGGATTATATGGCAGTCAGTTGCTCTTTGGCAGGGAAAGATTAATGGAGGACATTTCCTTTGTTTTGATTTCATTTGCTAATTGCTGTATGGAGAGGTGGCTATGTTAATTCATCCTCTCCCCCTGTTAGATAGTAGGGTTTTGTTTAGCATGTGCTGGGAGAGGAGTAATTGCCAGAAATCCTGAACATTCCTTTGTCTTGCTCTGTGGATTTGGGACGGTTTTAGCAATTTATAGACAGAGTGCTCATATGTTTATGTGCTTTTTTCTATGTTTCCAGGCATAGGATGTGCTAATTATAGGCGCACAAAATGAGGAATAAAGAATTTTCTGCATTTTTGGTAGAGGCTGAATTGCTGGTTGTTGGTCTCTTTGTACCTCTGTCAGACTCATGGGAGAAAGTCAAAACCCCACTGAAAAACCTTTCAATTGAGTATGGATGTCACCATTCTGGCCCCTGGACAAGAGGCAGAGCCTGTGGGCAGCTAAACACCTGGGAACTGAGTGTTGTTACTAGCTTTGTTTTTATTAGGTAATTTAAAAAACAACTGTCACCAAGTGTACAGTTTTCTCAGCTTTAGATAGATGCAGAGGTCTGAGCAAACTGGACAGATAATTAAGCCATTCACACTTGTTAGCCAGAAAGGATTCCAAGCCAGTCACTGGTGATTGAAAATTGCTGCCATCTGTTGCCTGTTCTTTGGCTTTTGCATAGTGTTTGGATGTCACTCTTTCCTGCTGAGACAGATGTTTCCCACTGCACATCCGCAGTCCAGGATTTGTACTGCCACCCTCACCACAGCAGAGATGCCTCAGAACAGAGATTTTATTTGAGTAACAACTGAAAGGCGTAGTTGAGAGGAATCTGCCCAGTGCCTTCTATAATTTAATTGCTCTGTGAATAAATGAGACCCTTCAGTCTCCAGCGTTATCAGCTTGACAGTTTTTACTAGAACAAAATTCTTTTGATCCAGTGACTGCAGCTATTAATTTAGGGATCCAGACATAAAGTCTTTATTATAGAAGACTGTCAGTCTTTTTACCAAGAAACCTCTTAGTTTACCAAGCCAGTCCTCTTAGTTTGGGGAAGATGAATAATCTGGCAATCTTTATATCTGAGTGTTTCAAAGACCTTTAAACTGAGCACAATGAAATCAACCATAGATAGTGACAGAAATAATTGTGCTAAATTATTTATGTTTCTGGTTGTTTGTAGCAAAACAGAGGGAGAGGATTTAGTTATCTTTGGATTTATGAACTCTAATTATTATTATTTTTAAAATTCCTGTGGAAGCTTATCTCTTTTTATGGGAATATAGAGCATACTTACCTGCTCCAGATTGTTCATTATTTTTCTATTGCTATGAAAACATCCTCTTTTTGATGAACTCCTCAGAAGGAAACATCTTGGGGCTTCTCACAATTTTTTGCTCCACTGTTATTGCTATTGTTTCAAGGTAGTCTCCCTGCATTGTGTCACCAGCAATTTCTGCTGTGCCTACATTACTTTTTGCAACCTTTTTAATTTTCTCCCCACTGCTGTGAGCTCAGCCTACAGAGGATCTTCTTGACCGAGCACCTCCTATAATGTCCGTACTTCAAATAACCATGTAATATCATATCTGGTCTTGGATATTGCTGGATTACAAGTTAGGACTCTTCAAGCATTTCCTTGATCTTCTTCAAGAAAAACATAGTTTTGTGTTCAGAGTGCATCCTGTATGCAAATTGTCAAAATTGCTTTGTGTAGGTTTTCAAATTATGTTTCATATCTCCCAGGAGGATGCTGATTTCAAGAATTTGCCAGGAGGTTTTAAGATGCTGCCTTGTTTCAGGTCTCTCAGAAGATGGCTGGGCAAGCTCATCTCGGCTCTGTTATAAATGGTTCCATTTGGAGCACTTGGAACTTCTCCCATGTCAGGGTCACAAACTTCAGCCTCAAGCATGTTTCTTGGTATAAGGTAGTCATTGTCTGGACTGTGAAAAGTGGTTTTCAGAAATCTCTTCACAGCTACTGAGAGCTTTAGAATTTGCTGTTCATGATCTAGCTGGGAAAACTGCTTTATTTTGCCATATACATCACTGCTAGAATGCTTCTGTAATTGTGAGTGAGGGTGGGGGAAACATGAAACATTACAGGACATTTCATATTAGAAATGAGTTTGAGATAGGCTGTGACTAAGAGTGTTTTACAGTAGATGTCTGAAAGAAGGCCCACTATGAACTAAGTCATGTGGAAATTATTCCAAGACACTTAATGTATTTTGCAATTCATAGTACTTATTATCCATAGCTCTCAAAGCACTTCCAAGAAAGGTTAATGCTGTGAGAAGCCTTTAACACAGGGGCTGCTGTTTTGCATGGAATAAACTCACAAAATCACAGAATGTTGAACAGGGCAAGCTGACTGAGAAATCCAGAGAAAAGTTGGTTTGGAAAAAGATGAGGCTCAGCTTCTCAGATGATTAAACAAGCTGTAGTGCACATGGTACTCATTTGCTCCAAATAAACTGATTGTGCCCCAGGAGTCCTCGCTCTTAGTTTGTGTCTAAACTCTGGCTATTGCTCCCTACTGTGAACCATCAATGAAACAATTGCAAGGCTAGATAGGGGAGACAGAGTTCCATAGCAGGGAACAATAGCATTAGCCCACCAGGACCTCTTCAACCTAAGGGGTGAAACAGAGGCCTGTGAATACTCTTATGGCACTAAGAACAGCAGACAGCATTGCCATCATGACACTGAAGCCACGAAGCCTAAAGGTAAAGTAGCTAGTTCTGAAATAGCAAAGAAAAAAATGTGCAACAGTCACCTAGCACTTGGCTAGAAGTGGCCTTCATTGTGCATGTGTGTGTGCATCTGAAGATTTAACCGGGATTATACATTTTTAGTGCGCTACTGGAAACATGAGCTGGCAATGCAGGTTGCTACTGGGAATATGGTCTGGCACACACCAGTCATCTGGAAAGTAGTTCTTGATGAAACATCATTAGCAGCAAATTCACCAGGAGAGATGAAATGATTTCCATAGGCCTCAGAATGAAAACCAATCATGCTAAGTATTGGTCCCAGTCCCTGGCAGTTTCTGATAAACTTGAAAGCTGTGTAAAGGGAAGGGGTTTAGCACATTTAGCCACATGTCTCTACTACTTTGCCAGCTGTTGTTAGTTCTAGTAATAACTGATTCCTCAGGGTGACTTTCCTGATCTCCTAATCTTTTAATTAACCAGAACTGATAACAAGGAGGTGACCTCTATAGACAGGGCAATGGAAATTATACTGAATCCCAAACACAGGGGAGACTTAGACTATTTTAGAGTTGAAAACTGTTATTACTTAAGGTATCATTCATTGTTCAGAATGTGGCATTTCCCCTGTTACATTAAACACAGGTGGAGGACACAAGCATGCAGCTTTGAAAGACACCTAATGTATTAATGTACTTGCCACAGGAACAGAGAATGATAACCCCATGCATACCCACACTACACAAACATTTTATTTGTGCCCTGTGTAGGAGAAATACCATTTGTAGCAATGGAGGTTTTTGACAAAGTCTTCTAACTGCACTGGATGTTTGGATTTCCTCTGCCCTTCCCTTCTTCCTGCTTCTGAGCTAAAATTTGCCTATTTACTTCATGCAGAGATGACTCCCAGTGTGTGTTGAGAAGTCACTGGCATCTAAGCATATGATGCTGATTGCCTAAAAAAAATAATCTGTCTCTCCCATAACACTCTACACTGTTTCATCTCCCAAGCCATCTTCCACAGGAAGTGAGCTGCTGGACATCTTCCTTCCCAATCAAAGAGCCCAGAGAAATGGGTACCTGCTCTCTGATGTGCAGGTCACATTCCTGTGGATCCTTGTAAACTAGCAACCTTGTAAAGCAGGAGCCAGCTAATACTCTCTCAGTAAGGATGGTAGCCTAGTGCTTTCTAACCAGTGGGGAATATACTGTTAGTTACCTATCAAAATGTAAGAGAACATAACAGAAAAGGATGTGCTTTTCATGCTTTTCTTTTTCCTCTTTGAAAATAAAAAGAAAAATCTGGAAAAGGAAATGTAGAAATTATCATCATGGTATGTTTCTACCTCTAAAGTATGTGATGGGTGTTTCAGGCAGTTTTCTCCTCACTGAGGAGAGACCTAAGGGCAGATATGGAGTCATATGAAGCCGTTTTACTTCTCTAGCAGTGCTGCTACAGCTATGGCTTTGCTTTTCATGGCTGTATATGGCTGTTGTACAGCTGTGATGTACCACACCTCACCAGCTGCTGCCATGAACTGAGCACATTCCCAAGGCTCCGTGGTATCTGTGCCTTACTAGGTTAGAAGTGCAGAATGTTTAGAGAGCTCCTTTATGTGTTACAGTACTTTGCCTTCCAAGGAGAGTTGGCATAGAGAAGGCAAGAGGCAGACAAGGAGCTCAGTGGTGAGTCTTTCATGGCAGGATGTGGAGGATACCAGGTTATCTTGGAATTTTGAAATGGATCTGTGGAACTTTTGTTGTGCTGCCATTCTTAACAATCTGTGTTTTAAACAATTGTTAAAGCTGTGCTTCCTGCTTGTTTTTAGAAGAGGAAGCTAGTTGGGTTGTACACATCCAGTGAGGCAGAAATGTGTGTGAGTGTGTGTGTTGTTCTTTTGATTTACTTACGCAGAGGAGATAGAGATGAGTCATGTCTACATGGGTAGAACTACAGAACCACTGAACAGACTGACCCTTACCCTAAAGTTGGTATAGTTTCTATGTAACTGAGTTGATTTTTAGGAGAAAAGCATGATTTTTCACAAAGTATTTGAAGTACTTGAAGATTCTTCCAGCTCCGTAAACTATATGGAATTATCAATGGAGACTATAATGCCCAGTTGTGCAAAACCTTGGGCCTGGCTGTGAGAAATTATATAGACCATGGTAGCAAAGGGAACATAAGCAAAGCAGTTCCATAATTTCTGATAGTTTCAGAAGGAATGCCATAAAAAAATTAACTTTGTTGCAAAATGAAATTTAAAATGCAGAATGCAACGAGGCAGTATCCTTAATAGAGGCCAGAAGGGTCATATCCATTGATGCCAGAAAGGTCATATCTATTGATTTTTATTTTTCTCCATGGGGTGTTGCCATCTGAGAATACTGCCATGTTCCAAGCTGAATTCTGAGATAGGGAGTTTGCAAGTTCATTTAATCAATCTGTAATTATTGATTTGGTTTCAGAGGGGAATGTATGGTCGGTGAAATAACACAGGGTGGCTGTACATTCTATTCTTCTCCCAGAACCTAAGGAAAGACCATGATAGCCCAAGATTATTGCCAGAATCTGTCTGGCTGTTTACAATGACTGCCATGTCTTCAATGATTCCTGCATTTGTAGTAAGGAACAAAAAAATATTTCTTGTTCTCCTACATGTTCTGTTCATTTGCTTGAACCCTCAGAAAGAAATTTCCTCCAATACAGCAGCTGGCAGGTGTTCAAAATGGATTATAACCAGAACCACTACCCCAAGAGAGTATCTGCTCTTTCTGGGAAACAGCAAATGCACATCAATCAGAAAAGCACACACAAAAGGCAGACCACAAAACATTAGCATACCTGACCACAGATGAAGCTTTCTGGCCTTGATACAAATTTAACTACGTCATGCAAAATCAGTTCTTGAGCATCCAACTCATCATAACCAACAAATTAATTTTGGGTAGATGCACCTCTTCCAGCTTGTGCAACAGGATACACCCTACTGTTCTTAAACTGTCTATGGCTCATTTCCTTGACTGATCCTGTTCCTGTCATCAGTTCATTGGAACAAGTTTACAGAAATAAAATTATGTGGACTGAAAAAAATGTAGTGCTGACACAGTGGGAAGAAGTACTAAGTTATTTGTGAATGAGTCAACAGAATCCTACAGACCTGTCAAATTAAGACTGGATGCATCAGGGAGCCAAAGAGAAGAGAGTGCAAAGGAACATAAAACGTCCAACAGAAATTTGCCCAGACACACTTTAAGCCATAAATGAAGAAAGAGGTTTCACATGTAGTGAAAAGATGAGGCTTGTAAACAAATAGAATTGAGGTAAGGAGTAGGAGGGAAATATACCTACTTATTCTGTAAGAAAGTTGTAAGGGAAGGGAACGGTAGATTCTTCAGTAGATTAGAAGGATGATATTAGCTGAGGGTATCACTACATCTTTTTCAAATCACACAGACAAAGCATCAAAGAGACAAAGACTTCTTAAAGACTAACAATGTGAAACTAACAACGTGGGATCAGTCTACACAGAAGACAGGAAAGAGTTCCCAACTATCAATGTAACTGCTAATAAAGTAGCACAAACATATTTAGGCTTTATTTAAGCATCAGCTAGTGCTTGTACGTAGATAATATGGACAAAGGGATCTCTAGGTGAAGAATATGGGATCTGCAGTAAAAGTGAGTAGCTCCAATGAGGGATTCTGAGTGTCTCTTTCTACAGAGCACTTATCTTCAAATTGTTTTGATCTGCCACCCCATCAATAAAAAATTTTTGAGCATGCTCCACAAAGCCTGGGCCCTTGTAGTTAGTTCCTGAATCTGCCAAGCTCTGAAGGAATTGCCTGATTTTCTGAGCTGATGCACACCCCTTGCTTTAGCTGGTATGAAACCCAGGGTGGGCCACTCTGCTGGAGACACCATAAGGCCAAAGGAGACACTAGGGAAGAAAAGTAAACTAGTAAGATTGATGTCTCCAGAGAAAATTCAGCTTTCAGTGCTTAGATACCCACTGCTTGAATTGATTCTCTGAGTCCCCTGCCATTGTTTGGTTGGATATTTGCTGGGAAACATTTTCACTGTTCTTGGAGTCTATGCAGGAATTAAAATGATTTATTCTAACAGATAACAGTTTGGACACAAAAATAACCATTTCCATCTGGCTGTAAATGAAGTACCAAACTTTTCATTGGAACACTTAGTTTTGATCTAAAATACTAAATCGTTCAACCTGTTGACTATTAAAGGTTCAACAGTTTAAGATACAGAACCAAGACATTTCTGGAAGCTGGAATTTCCTCTCTATAGATCGTTTTAGTCATAGAAGTGTATAATTTGTAATTCCTCAGTATGATTTGAAAAATGCAGTACTTCATGTTTTTCTCTCTGTTTAATAAATTTAATATATTTTTGAGTTATGTGATGGTATATTTAATGTTTAGCGACAGTGTGATTTCATTTTAACTGCCAGCTATCTGAAAGATGCATCTAAGTGATTTCAAGGAATCCTTTTTAGCTGTACCAGTCTGGGAGATCAGCCTGTCAGGTAGCAATAGTTTATTTTCCACTGTGTTCACATGCATAGAACAAAGGCAAAACCCTTTTTTCTTGTCTTTCCTGTGTGCCAAGAATCAGGAAGAGTGTTAGTAAGATTTCTCAGTTGTCTGGAGTAAAGAAAGGAAATGGCTTCTGTGTTTGTTCTTCTTAATAAACTTCTGTTTTCCTGAGCAGAAATTTAAGAATCCATTGCAAATCAATAATTTTCTCACTGTTGAGTAACATGTAATTCCAGGAAGATTAATGTAATCCATCGGATTAATTCTCTTGTTCTTTGGATTAACAAATTTAGCTAAAATCTAATTTCTTATTTCTTATTATAACTAGTCCAATTTTATTTCCACTCCAGGAGTTTGCAAGGTTATATGGATTCAATATTCAATAAGATTGAAGACTTAAACTGAGAAACAGGAAATATGGTCTTAAATCTATTTTAATCCTGTTGTGCAATTTTACATTTTAAATTTCTGTGGAAATACTAATTTTATTTTAGTGTTCACCATTGCCTTCTTTTTTATTATTTTTTATTTTATTTTTTTTTGGCAAATACATACATGGTGGTATAGTCTGTGTGACAGTCCCCTGATCAAAAGGATATACTATACCTGTACCAGTCTGACTCAAGCAATGCTATAATTTAATGTGCACCCATTTAGGATCCTAATTTTTGCATTTTATTATACTAAAAAAATCATGGGTTCCCTTTTTGTCAGAAGATTAATTTGTGTCAAGATCTAATTGGGTTGAAATTGGAATTCAGTTACGATGCACAAATAGCTTTAAATGTTTTTTTGTTTGTTTTTTTTTTGTTACCTATCCAGACTGTTGGTGGTAGTTTAACTTAAAGCTCAAGAAAATATTTTTTACTGAAAACTGAGTATTAAAAATCCATCTGTACTTACTGAATTGAACAGATTGTTTCTGTTTGTTCATGTCTTTTGGTATTTTAAACTAGCTTAATTTACACTTTCACATGTTAATTTTCTTAATATTTTGTAAAAGAAAAAGAAACTTTCCTGGCTTTTCAGCTCCCAGTTGATTTTTCAGCTTTCAGCAAACAAGTCTTTGAACTGAACTAATTGAATAAATCAAAACATTTCCCTATGCTAAGAAAAAGGGCTCCTGTTTTCAAAATAAGATTCCTTGTCTTTTAACAAGCCATGAATCTAGAAGTTTGGACAGTGGGTTGTGTGGATTTAGTGGTTTGGTTTAAAGTGCCGAGTGATAACCTGTACTACTTGCTCTTTTCACGCTGATTTCTAAACAGGTTATTTAAGAAAAACCCAAAAGGGAATATGCTTCTGTACTTCAGCTGCTTTGGTTTACAGTCCAAGAGAAGTTTAAATTATCTATATTTGTAATGTTTCCTAAATGTCCAGTGACAGCAGCAGTGGCTGATGAAAGGAGCAGGTACTGAGTAGGGTACATGTATACATATTATGCTGAAAGCAGTAAAAAGGTAATCTCCTTCCCACTACTGCTGGAAGGTAGGTATTCATAATTTCATTATATTCCTTCTGCCTAGAGGTGAGTGTGCTTTCTTCTAAGCTAATTCTAGAGGTTTTTTTCTCTTCACTGTGGAGCATAGATTAATGAAGCCCATTGCACACTGAGAGTCTTGGCTTGGTCAAAAATTAGATTAGAGTTAGGGTGAAGGTATTCAGGTACTAAATTGTACAAATCCTGACATGTAAAACCAACCTTAGACTGACCACTCCAGTGTCTCTTCAGCTATTCTAAGAAGATTAATATTGTTCATTCAAAGCAAGAGGTTCTGTTCAGGTTTTCTTAAAATGCAGCCTGCATCATTCTTTGCTTTTTGTCACCTGTCAGGTCATCCTCTTGCATTGTCATAATACTACGTGCTGAATTTAGTTTCATTTTCTCTCTTTTTGTAAATCTCTACTACCAAACAGTTGACGGCAGGACCCAGCCGTGAGTATGTGTGGGGTAATGCCAGGAGACGAATGTTTGTCCCTGTGTTTCACACTGAAATGTCTGCACTTCTGTACATGGGGCACCTGCATTGTACTGTGAACCCCCTCTTTCTTCCTTCTGGGTTCCACTTTTGTCCAGGGAACCTTCCTGCTTTCAGGCTGAGTACCCCTGGTGAGTATGTAACATTGGTTTCTTTTTCCCCACAGCTCCCTTTGAATTCTCTCGTTTAATGCCTGGAGCTTTTTTCAGTCAGCTATTCAGTCAGCAAATTTATGGCTACATACTGCTTTCCCTTAAGTTTTTCCCGTAGGTGTGTTTAAAGCGTGGTTTGAAGGAAATCAGGATGGTGGTGACTCTTGCTCTTTTTAGGGTGAATGAATGTCTCCCATTCACAAAAAAAACCCCAAAAAAAACCCAAAAACCAAACCAAAACAAAAAAAGGTAGTGTTCTCCCCTCTCTCCCTACTCCCAGGGGAAAAGCCTGCATCCTTTGCGATGTTTCCTACGAGAGGGCTCTTCGGAGAGGTCGAAAGCAGACAGGGCGCTTTCACCATCCTTCATAAAAAAGTTGTTGAAGCCTTTTTATCCTAAACAACAAAAAACTTTACTGCGATTTTCGCTGCCGCTTAGAAGCAGGACAAAGTTAGAGCCTCGTGCTTCCTCTGCCGAGGGGACGCGGGAAGGAGCTGTGTCCCGCTCCGGGGCTCCTCGGAGCGCTGCCCGCTGCTCCCGCCGCGCGGCCTCTGCCCACGGGGCGGCGCCAGAGCACCGCGCTTGGCTCGCCAGGGCCGGGGAGAGCCGCGGGCAGGGCCGGGCTTCCCTCGCTGGAGCCCCGCTCTCCGGATGGGGGTTCCCTCGCTGGAACCCCGCTCTCCCGGCCGGGGTTTCCCTCAGTGGAGCCCCGCTCTCCCGGCCGGGGTTTCCCTCAGTGGAGCCCCGCTCTCCCGGCCGGAGTTTCCCTCAGTGGAGCCCCGCTCTCCCGGCCCGGGGCCGGGGAACCTGCCGGGCCTTCGCCGCTGCCGGGCACGGCGGTTCCGCGGCTGCTGGCGCTGCCCTACTCTGCTCCCTGAGGCATCGCAGCCGTCGAGCCCGGGGGAAGGGAATGCTGCTAGCTCCGGCTGCAGCCCTGCATTTGTACTGGGAGACTTACCTGGCCGCTGGGCAGAGAGAAGCCGAACAGGATAGCCGAACTGGGAAGCTTGTCATGCTGCCCCACACAGTACTCGGGTGCTGCCTTCAGCCGCCACCAGCTCTCAGGGTACCAACCACCTCCTGCCAAATCTCTTCTGCATTGTGTTCCGATGCTACATTTAAAAATTACTCAGAAATCTGGAAGAGCATTTCAAAGTACTGTCTTTAAACTATCTTCCTTTTCATCTGAGATTGACAGACACTTAGTGAAGATCTGTCCAGGATCCCAAGGGGGGTCAAACAACTGTGCAACTGTTTCATGTTGATTATGCTACAGACACATAGAAATATATGTGATACGAGTCTGGCCCATGTTGCTCTTGTAGCTCTATGGGAAGACAGTTTGGAGAGCCTGATTCTGCACTGTCTGAATGTAATAGAGCATAGGAATGTTGGCTACTTTGTGGATCAGTGCACACTGAAAGGTGCACTAGACATCTTTGAAGATCACTGTCTTATGGTTTTTCTCCATTAAACATCACTGTTTTGCTAAACAGAGATGTAGGGAAGCTCTAGTGTGCCTGTTGCCATCATTTTAGTGTACAGGAGCTAGCTCAGTGGTGAGGCCAGGAGGAGGATGGTCATGTAAGGCAAGGTGGCAAGGGAATCCTCGATTACAGTTTGGTCCCATGTGTAACTGAGGTAGGGAACTGATCAGGCCTTTGCACCTGAGGGAGGTTGAGTAGAAGATAAGCTAACATAAAATGTATTGATAAAAGGTCTTTCTACTGCATGAAAAAATGTTGTTGCTCAAAAGTCACAAGCCCACAAGTTCTGTCTCCAGTGACATTGCCCAGATGGTGCAGCTCAGAACATTGACATTCCTGCTGGTGCTCGCAAAAGGGCTGAGTTTAGAGCCAGCTTTAGCCCAGGGTATTCTTCGGCTTCTCAGACCTAAGTTGCTCTGTGGATCATGAGGGAGTGTGGGAGCACCTGGGAACAAACATCCCTGGACACTAGTGGAGAGTGTAAAAAACAAATGGCATGTTAGTGAGAAAGCAGCTTAGCAGTTGAGATGTTCAAGAATGTGTACTTGTACCTGCTTGCATAGAGGTTGAATGTTCAAGCAAGGTTGTGAGTGGCTTCCTGTAACTTGTCCAAGCCCTCTGTCTGTCTTGCTTTCTGCCTCAATGGAAGGTTTTGTTCCCAAACCCTTGCTGTATAGCCATGTAGTAACAAACAGATGGTCATGGAAATGATGAGTATTCAGATGCAGCAGAGTAGAATTCCTTCATCTCTTGATGTAAATACCAAAAGCTGCAGAGACTACAGCAGTGAGGAGTGGGAAGGGTAGTTTGGGGCTTCAAGCTTCCTACAGGAGCTACTTGATGACACTAGTCTCTATAGTTTTGAGGCCACCCAGGAAACTGAGAAACATGCTGAGGGACTGAAGTCCAGAGTACAGATTTCTATTCAGGGGATAAATCTTGCAGGAATCTCTTTTGCTGTCTGGTGCATGAACCATAATATATTGCAATCCTGTTTTATCTTTCTCAGAGTACCCCAAAGTACTTAGCTATGTTTTTAAATGTCCCACTGTCCTACAAGCTGGTTCAGAGTTTAAAGTCCTGACTGACTCTTGGAGGCCCTGAGGCATAGAACTAGGTTACATGATTGTTGCAAGGTCATACTAGTTTATTAGCTCCCATTTGCTGGCTTAAAACTTTAAAGGTTTTACAAAGCTTCAGAGCTTAAATCCCTTTTCAATTCTCTGGCTCTGTGATTTTTGCCTTTATTTTTTTAATGTAAACCTATTAAATCTCCTATGGGCAGCCTTTTCTGTTTGTAGAAGATCACATAATCTAACTCATGGTGGGAGGAGGCTTCCAAAGCTGTACATGCTAGATAAAAATCCTGCTGATTTTTGTGTATTTATTTAACCTCTTCAGAACCTGACACATGCAAAAAATACTTTTGTTCTATGTCTGAAAAGAATAGTGTGCTTGTGAGCCATGTGAGGATCTATTGGCCCTTCTGGTCCATTAGTTGCCACAAGTGAGTGTTAAACAACACTCAAAATGAGAAAATCCTTTTAAATAAGCAAGTCCTGGGTCTTAGGAAATCTCTGAATTACTGATACTAGCTTTTGTTCCATTTGGGTATTTCTTTACTGTTTCAAGGACTGTAAGATCACCTGGAGAAGATGCGCCCTGGATATGGAATGGAAGGCAGCTAGGGAGGCTGCAATTTCCTATTAGTACTGTTTGGTGGTGCCTTTGAGAAAGACAATACCACCACATATCTCTTCTCTTGCACTTCTCCCATTCCCAACCAGGCTGTGACTGCATCCTGCCCTGCCTTTGTATGCCAGAAGTCAAAAAAGAACAAGGGAGTAATGGAAAATCTGATATGGAAGTCAGTTGCTAAAGAATAGGGATATAATTAATGCCAGTCGACATAGTGTTATGGAAACTAGGTCTTGTCAAACAAACTTGATCTCAATAATGTAATCTCAAAGAATGGATGTTGAAGGCAATTGTAAAGATGTGAGGTACTTATACTTTCATAAAGCATTTGACTTAGTACTGTGTGATAGGCTGGCTAAAATTTTAGTATTGCATGATATCAGTAAAGTGCCTGTTAAATGGATTAGGAACTGGTTGGTGAAGAGAGCTCAAAGGCATCATTTGTGGGAAGTATCACTGAATGAGAGTGTCCAGGGGATTTGGCAAGAACTGATATCAAGTTCAATGCTATTCAACAGGTTTATCCATGATTTGGAAGTAACTATCAACCATAGCTGAGTGTTAAGTTTTGCAATGTCACAAGATAGGGTGATAAATAATGAGAAAAACTGTAATATAAAGTGATTAGCATCACAAGTAAAGTTAATTCTACCAAAATGTGTATTAGCAGTCATGTTCAAAGTTGTACACTTGGGAGCAAGTACTGTATCTTTCAGTCCTCCATTCTGTAGCTTTATATTTAAAAAAAAGCTATTGCATTCCTTAGTGTTGACCACAGGAGCAGGAGTGCTCTGTGACCTACATGTATGGCACTGAAAGACTGCTAGCAGAATATCACATATACCTCTAGTTTAAAGGAAGGTAGACAAGCTGAAGAGATCAAAGGAGAGAAACCAAGATGACTTGGAAAAAGAAAATATACCTCAGTTCATTTCAAAAACATTGAGAATGGTAGTGCAGAAATACCTTAATCGAGAACAAATGTCAGGTGCACTTTTACCCCCACCATGATCAGAGGACCCTTTCAGGACGGCAGGAACCAACATCTGGAACCTAGAACAGTTTCTATTAAAACTGCTAGAGAAGTTTATAGTAAAATAAGGTACATTTCTTTCAATAGAAGAATGAACAAATATTGGAAAGACTTAAAAGGATGCTTTTTGCTTTGCATATCCTCAGCATCTCTCCAGTGCCTTAACAAAATATAAGTAAAGATTAAGTAATGTAAACTTATTATCATTCAGATCAAAGTGTAATTTTGTGGTCTGAAATATAAAGGAGGGCATCCACATTGTCTTCACTCCCTCAAGTATGTTTCCATGAAGTGAACACAAGTGCTAAAGTTTCCTGTTGGCTAAGCATCATCTTTGTCTTTGCATCATATGAGGTCAAAAGTAGCCCTGTAGTGTTTCACAATATTCAAAAAGAACAAACCCCATGACCAGGTGATTTATTATGTATACATATACACACACTCTCTATATAACTTGCAAAAAGCCATCATTCTTCCATCTTGTGCCAAGCCACAAGTGTGTTTCTAGCCATGAGAAAAAGCCTTCTGTTGCTAGCAGCTTAGGCTACATGTCCAACCTGCTGCCTTCAGTCATCTTGCTAAGTCAGGCAGCCTGTATTCCAGACCAGTATTCCAGTCCTGTTTTCTGGCCCCTTCACCTACACCTAGAGCTCCTGACTTTGTTTGGTCCATACTGCTCTATTTCCCTCTTCCTCAGCCTAGAATTTCGTTAGGTAATTTCTGGCCTTCTCTACTGGTAGGAGTCAACGTGGGGAGCTGTGAAAAATGAAAAGGATGCTAAGGAAATCTCAGTAGGTCCAAGTAAGAAAATGCTCTGCTGTGTCCCCTTTCTTTGCATCTATAAGTCTGCAGAGCCGGGGAGGGGCAATATTGGAAATACTCAGAGGCGTTCGTCAAAAAATAATAGGCAAAGATAGGAACAGGCACAGGGAGATATGAGATAGAGGAAGCAGAAAGAACAGTAGAGGAGGTTGATAGGAGGTCTTTCTAAGAAGTTTTTTTATTAGAAGATTTAAGGAGAATAAGAAAAATTGTTTGCAGCCAAAGTTACAGTTTTGAAAACCCAGAAGTTTATGAAAGAACTCATGAAAGAACTGCAACACCATCCTGTTTCTTTCTCACGGTGGACATGGCCATATGTCCTCTCTTCCTGTTTTTTGCTTCCTGTGGAGCTGGGTTCACTGAGCTCAGGTAACAGCCGATCCTGCTGTAAATACTCATGCTGATCCTGGCAGTACCCCTGCATTCCCACAGGCTGTGACCCTTGCAACAGCCGTGTGCCCTTTACCCTTGCTTTCATTCTCTGTAATGGCACTACCACTGATTTAATAGCAATAATGTTTAAGCCTTTCTCAGATCATTCTACTTCCATTGGCCCTCTTCTTTTATCTTAATTTGGCTGGAAGAAATGGCAGCTTTTCTTGTTGTTTGCTAATGAGCCTGCCTAGAGCAACTTCGCAGGTGGCAAGGAAAGCTATGTGTGTGTGGCACAGAGAAAAGCCTGCCAGTGTCTCTGTGGACCAAGACTTTTTCTCAGATATGTTTTAAGTTCTCAAATCCAATGACTTATTTTGTGAGTCCTATTTTTTTCTGTTCCATGTGTGATTAAATCAGCACTCTGTAAAGTTTTGTCAGAGGAAAAGAAAAATATCTGGCTTGTAGGATAGACAGTATCAAGCTGGTCAGGATTCTTATGTGGGATACTCCAAATATTTACTGCAGCAAATCTGAACTGGACTTCTCCACAGGTTAGTGCAGCTGTAGGACAGTAGCAGCTGTAGGATTGAGCTCTTGCCAAAGAAGCACTTATTAATTCACACAGAATAAAAAAGTTCCAACAGAGAGACTGTTCCCGGAAGGAGAAATGACACCATTGAAGGTATTTAGCTATGCTGGGGAGGAGCTAAGGTCAAATTTCAGGTCCAGAAAAGCAGACCAGGAATTCAAGCCCAAATCCCTTATATCTGATGTAGATCTCCTTCTACATGTAGGCTTCTGTGCTGCCCAATGCAAATTTAGGAAGCCTTCTTTAGCAAATATTTCCTCAAGACAGTGAATTCCTGCAAAACACGTAGATTTAATAAACTGAGTATTTCCCAGCAAAGCTGGTTATGCCAGAGACACAAGGAAAAGAAACCCACAGCCCGTAAGCAGTTCTGTGGGTGAGATGCTGACAAGTAGGTAGACAGGGAGATGTTGAGGTATATATTTAGACAGCTGCGCAAGCATGGGTAGACTTGTGGCAACTGTTTAACCCATGTCTCTCTTTTGAGTTCTCTTTGAGTCTTTTGTGTTTGGGCTGTAGCATGTAGCAAATGAACAAATTTTATTTGGAATCCTAGGGAAGATTGGGAAGTTTAAATCATTCTCTATTGAATGCAATGTATGCCTGCAAAATACTGTACTCCCTTTCCTTTGCCTATTTCCTTTCTGTGTACAGGAGGAATGGAGCTGTGGTTTGATGTGTGATGCTTTTATGTGCAGACATGAATGTTGGGGTTTTCGCCTGTATGGAAACAAATCCTACCATTACATTTGCTCTACTTTTCCTGTTTTCAGTGCTGTTGTTTTGGACCAGTTCCTAGGGCTGTTTATTTCAGATTCATGGCTGCTTCTCCTTTGTGCCCATTTGGACCGAGGCTACTAATCAGTGCTATCAAAAGACATCTGAGTAGGTCTTTAATTCACCACCTTACTCTTCCTAGAATTATTGTTGTGCTTGCTTGAAACTGGAAGGATGTGTTGTCTCCAGACCCTTGGTATTGCATCATGTAAGTGCAAGGTCACTTCTACAGCCCTGGTTTTCATCCAGCCCCTCTACTGCTTGTGAAATATTCTCTAATAACTGCTTGGCCTCTGGAGTGAGATAGTCTCAGTCTACTGCCTGTGGACTTCTGGATCAGAGTCATGGCTGGCACTGACCAGGCCCCTGGACAGTAGTCTTGGCAGAGAAGTCAGGAGTTGAACAGACCATTAGATAATTAGAATCTACTGCAGTGACTTGCAGCAAAGATCCTAAAGAAATGGATGAACACGGTCCTCTTGTAGTCATAGAAGTAATAAGTCCAAAGGAGTAAAATTTGCTCTGAAAATGTTTTGCTTTCTCTGATACAAATGCCTGTGTGTATGGCAAGCTTTTGCTGAGTTTCCTGACCAAGTACTATCTCTCCTAGGGGAACTTGCAAAGCCAGGAGGTTTGTAGGAGACAGGCCTGGATCCTTCTGTGGCTTGTTCACCATCCATATAATGGTTAAATGTTTCAGCTGCAGAGTTTTCTACTGCTAGCTGAGGAATCAGAGAGAATATAGTTCTGAAGTGTAAGCTGAACTTCAAGATCTCTTTTCTCTGTTCTCCAGGCTGAGCACAAAACAGTGGAGGGTTTTATAAGTCTGAAAATTTGACACTGAAGTTGTTGTTCTTCTAAGGAAACAAAGGGGATGGGAATTGATCGTAGCATCTGTATTCAACCTTTTTTATTTTGCCAGTACTTTTAGTGAAAAATCTCAACCTTTTCCATTTCCCCTCTGCTCTCATGCTCTCCTGTGAAAATGAACAAGATCTGTAAGCTGGGCCTACACACTTAGAGAAGTTTGACACTGACACTGTAAATTGAAGCTGGATTTTCTTTAAACATTTCCTCTTAGCAAAGACATTCCTAAATCAGAGGTGTTTGTGTCTATTATTTGCAGCTCCTCTGATAAGTGTGAAGAAATATAAAGTCATTAGTCAGCAACAGCTTGCCTGAATGGCCTTTAGTGAGGCTTTGGGGTGGAGTGCTTTAAGCCTTTTTCTTCTAAATCAGAGCCTTTGCCTGCATTGTGTTAGCACCATCTCATAGGCCAGAATCTGTATGAAGAAACTTAGCACTGTATGAGTCTGGTAACATGCAGATGCCCTAATCCAGAGGGAGACCTGACTAACAGGCCCCAAATTTATTTAGATTCAAAGGACACACATGTTAATTATGATGTTTAACTGTTTCGGCAGTAGTTTGTAGTTCACTTTTCTCTCTGCATCTGTCCTGTGCTACATTTATTTTCTTTATTGATGGCTTTGACTGATACAGAAACTGCTATTTTTGCATAGATTTTTGCAGGGAAGACTTCACACTCCAGATAGAATCACCTCCCAAAATGAATATCACTTTTGCTGTTACAGTGACCTATGACAGAGACATTATTTTTACTTTAATTTGTGGCTTATAATAAGGGAGTTAAACAGATTTCATGACTGTAGTTCAAACAGGTAGCTGAGTGTGGAAATCCAGTGAGGAATTCCAACTGCTTGTGAATTCTTGAGGAAAGGTCACTATTGGCATGACTTCTATTCAGCACTCGGAGAACTTCAGTGACAGACCTTGCCAGATTTCAAGATTCTAGTTTAGAGAAAATATAATACTAAATTTAGGAATGGCATTTCTAAATCAGCCAAGCAAGACAGAGAAATTCATGGCACTTTCCTGGGGTCACAAAGAAAGTCAGTATTGGAGGTAGAGTATTGTGACTGCAGGCCTTTCCTTAGGCTGTGTGTCTCCAGTAGAGAACTGTATAATCTTGTCTCCCTGGGACACTGAGCAACAAATGCTTCAGAGTTGCCAGGAGATTGTTAGTGGGATCCTCCAGCCAGGCAAAACCTGTACCATTCAACCCTGTGGAAGCTAACTGCAAGCTGAAAGATTTTATGGTTGTATTGTTATCTATATTTTATTCCACTATGAAAGGGATTAAAATATTACTTTAACACATCTGATCCTCTGAAATACTACCAGGCATTTGAACATCATTCTTTGTGCATGTAGAATATTTTTCTCTCATGAATCTTGCTGATTTTCCCTCATTCTTGATTCTCTCTGCTGTTTGTCACATATCATTTCAAGAGCTAGCCCCATCTCTGACTCCAGCTATTCTTTATCAGCCCCTTTGCCTTTACCACTTCCATTTGTAATTTAAACACCCTAATTTAATAGGTTTGTCTCATTATTTTGATTAATCATATTAACTCATATTAATTAAGAGATGGATTTAGGTAATGACAGAGGTTAATGGAGTCAGTTTTCACTTTCCTCTGGTTTTTCAGAGAAGGGGGGACTTCGGTAGGAAGGGAAAATAGAAAGAGACTAGAAAGAGTGAAAAAGAGAAACTGTTGGGGGGGAAATCTCAGTTAGCAATCAGAAATTCCCTACTAATTGAATGTCTGATTTTATTAATGATGAAATTTATAAAGGTCCTTAAGAAAAGAAAAGAATTTAGCCAGTTCAGCAGTTAAAGTGTGAATATTAACTAACTCCAAGATAAAAGTTAAAATATCCATTTTCTTTTCTTTTCTCTAGTTCTTTAAATAAAAAGCTCTCTTTGACACTTCATCCCATTAGAGCTCTAGCTTCCTTTGCCATCCATTGCTTAATGTCTGGAGACTATGCGGAGAATGTAATGTCCTGTATGATTTAAGAAATGCTGACCCTGGAGGGCAGGAAGTTGATACATGGATCACCTTAGTGCTTATTTTCCTTGATGCTTGCTCTCTGATGAGGTTTTGGTAAGTGGAAGAAGGTTTCTAGCTCTGCCCTGCACTCTGTCTCTACTCTGTCACTCTTGTTCCCCTGAGGCTTGAGAAAACACAAACCATGAGCAGAGTGTCAGATCCAGACTGAACTTTGTGTTGGTGCTGTGGGCTACATTTCTATCTTCATAAAGGCACAGGGAATCCTTTGCTTATCCAAGACCTCCATGACAGGGTCTCATGGTTATTATTCCTGGACATGCCCAGATTGCTCCTAATTTGTATCTTTCCTATTTGCACCAATACTATACAGGCACAGAATCTCATTTGAGGAGCAGGACTCTTTATAGCCCTACTACCATTGCGACATGCAAATGACAGTATGAGGGTAAATCAGATGAAAGGTCTTTCATCCTGGGCTCCATGACACTTCAACTGATCTGCTTCAGTCAATGTTTGAACCAAAAGTAATTTTGGAGCTGAAATCAGTTGGTAGTGAAGTGTGGGGTAGCCATGCAAGATGCCAGAGCAAGCAGTTAGCCTTTTTCCTTACCAGAAAAGACATTTCCATGAGAATAGTAACATCCAAGAGTAATACTTTTGTGAGAATGGTAACAAATTACACAAAATTTAGAGAGGTAACTATACAGGAAGAAAATCTATTATGCAAACCCTAAAGTAATAAACACAAGTAAGCACTTTGTACAATTTGTCACAAATCTAACTCAAAAACAATTAGAAAAGTTTTTTTGTGAACAAAATGTTACAAAAAATAATTTAACAAAGTTGACATCTTTGTATACACTCTTCCAGCAAATGTTGCTGTTGAAATGTGACACCCACAGGTGACTTGTGAAAGGTAGCCAGTAAAGTTTGTAAGACCAGGTTCTAGTTTGAAGTGTAGTGCATTATCAGCCCAAAGATTATAGGGCAATAAATTACAAAGCAAAACATCAGGAACATGATGACCATATCCTATAAAGTGTTTGGGGAAATAGCCTTTCAGTGAGACCAACTGTAGTCATTGTATTTATGTTAAATTGGTAGAATATAGTGTCTGTGGAAGCACATGCAGGACCTCTTGATTATTTTCTGGTGATCTCACAGTAAGATTGCAGAAATCTAAAGTGGAAATTTTCCATAATTGATGTTTCAGAGTGGATGAATGAGACACATTTTTGTTCAAAAGGCACTAGAGAAGTTGAAATCTGACAGACTAAAGACTGGCTGACCTCTTATGTGACTTTGATGATAGCATCAAAAATCAATTTTGCTTTATGTATGATGTTCCAAAACAGGTTAAAAAGATACTACATTTCAAGATTGTTGGCAACTCGGAAATGTTGACAGTCTGTTTCTATGAAGGCAGAAAACACTGTAAAATTAACATTCAATTTGTTGTTTTGTTTAATCTTCGCTTAATATAAGCATAATTCAACTAAGGAATGATTTCTGTGCAAAATGGCAAGTGTTCTGAACAGTGGAGAGCCATGAGTTTGAAAGATCCAGTTGGTATTCCCAGTTTAATATCTTTTGGCTTGCTTATAGAAATATAAGCCTGTAGGATTTGCATTTAAAAAGCACGAGGTTCAGAAGGGAGAGAATGCTGGGTATGTAACATTAAGGGACCTCAGAAATAGATGACTGGAAGCATCTGAATGCAGCCTGACATTATGAAATGACCCAGCAAAATTTCACTAAATTGGGAATTAGAACAATATAACTAGCAGCATGTTTTTGTTCAGAGAGCTAAGGTCTTATTGATGCAGGGAAAGCCTCTCAGGCAGACTTTGTCTCTGTGGAGTCTTTCTTCGTGGTTACTGACCCATCACAGCTTCCTCTCTACCTGGGAGTATTTCTAAAACTCCAGACTCTGAAATTCTGCTTTCCCTTGAAGAATTCTTATTTTATTAAAGCCTGCAAAGCTTTTATATCTTCAGAAAAGCATGAAACAGTGGAATATTAATGGCTCAGAAAATGTAAAAGCCTGTCAGGAAAATACATGTATATGCATGTGTATATATATATATATATATATATATATATATATATAATATTCAACAGTAACTTGTAATGTTTTAAGACATTTAAAAGATTATTTTGGAAACCAAAATTTTGGAAAAGTCTTTTATTTAACAAAACTGTCAATGATCTCGGTAAAGGTAAGAGATGGACAGGACATCAGGTACAATGTGGTATTGGGACGACTGAAATACTCCTTTTTGAGACTCCTAATGGATACTATTTGAATTAATTAGTGTCTAAAGGACAAGTTTGAAAAAAAAAAACCCTTGACTTTAAAGGTCAGGATTTTTTTTTCCATGCTCCATCATTATAGTCTGAGGTAGAGATTTTTTTTTTTTTTAATTAACAGTAAACATACAACCAGAGATTTGCATACTGAGAAAAGTACTAAATAGGCAAAAGCAGATTGTACTACTGGACTCTGACTATAAATAAAAATTGAAAAAAAAAAAAAAGCACAGAAAAATTTTGTAAATAGGATATTTTTCACCTAAATAAAACCTGTGGTAGTTAAATCCTGATTTTTCTTGTGTTGAATTTACACCAGATGAAAGTCAGTGGAGTTGCTGCACAATGTACAGTACCACAAGGTTAGAACTAAGTGCTGGATCATAAAATATTACATGTAAGTGTATACATGCTTCTTTGTGGGTGCACTGTATCTCTTTGTCTATGCATATTCAAGTGTATATATTTCACAGCTGCTGTCTGCATAATTCACTTCCAAACCCAGCATGCGTTCATTTTCATAACTTTTTGTTCTATTACAATATTAATGGGACTATCAATGGGAAAGGACAAGAGAAGCATTTTTAATGTTTATCTGACAGTTGCAAATTTCACTTGAGGTTGTTTACTGGGATCTGATTGTTGGCAAAGAGGAGTAGGAAAGGCAGCAAGATGAATGGGATCACAGGAAGAAGAGATGTATTTATGGGTCCTCTTAGCACCATCTAAGAGTAATAAAAAGTCCTGTTTTACCCCTCCTTTACCCAGTCTTCAGTTTAAAACACCAAAAAATGAGGGATTGTTTTAATTAACTTCTATTTAATCCAGGTGACCTGTTTAAAGTGAAATACATTGCATTTAAATATGTGAAAAATAGGTGTATATGTATATTCTCATCCAGTGTCTTCTCCCTAGTGGGAAAAATGCCTGCAAATAAGAGAGAGTTTGTGGACTTGTATGTGAATCTGCAATGTGATGTCAAACTGTGTACCAAATTACTGTCAGAGCTTGTCTTTTTTGACCTTCAGTTCTTGGACTATCCTAAGTGAGGCTTATGGGGAGAGCTAAACATTTTCCCAATTTTGCTCTGCAGTTTTACGAACTTAAGCATTGCACATCCACATTTTCTGCTCTGCAAAACACATTACCTCAGACAAAAAAAAAAAAAAAAAAGCCCCCAAGCAACAAAACCAACAGTCTTGGAATTCTGTTTGTATTTTAGTTTATATTTTAAAGTGTTTAAGTATGAGTTTTTCAGATAGAAATTCTGAGCGCCTAACTTTCCATGAACCAATGTTTAAAAACAGAATAAAAAATTTATAGACTATAGTTAGCACAAAAATGGTAGTGTGGTAGCCTGAGAGTATTGTGTTCCTCTCTGGTCACCTTTGTCACAGACCACTGAAGAAATGGAATTTCAGAGGTAGGTAGCAGGTTGAGTTGTTTGGAAAAACAGGCTGCTTATCTGTAGTGGTAGTATGAGGGAAGAGTTTAATTTTTCACACAAAATGGAATAAATTTTAAGTAGTTATGTAGATTCAAACTGCTAAATTCTCCTTCCTGGGAATTACAACTCATGTGCTTCTCTTGCTGTTCTTCTCATTAGGCTGGGCTTTTTTGGTGGACTCTGTCTCCTTTGATGCATCTTGACTGCTCCACTAAGAAGCTTTTGTGGGGACTTAGGCCAGCACTACAGAGCACTGTGGCAGATCTTTTTTTCAAATAAAGTAAATGAAATTTCTACAGGAAGCAGAAACTTTCCCCAAAATTGTAATTATGTCAAAGGTATTTAATTTGAAGGAAAGCTTGCAAGAGCTTTCATTTGTCAATGTATAAAATAATAATTGTCACAGTACACAGCACATAAATTCTTACTGTGTTTTATCAGTGGAGAAAAAAAATTTGGACAGGGAAAGGTACAAAACTCTTGGGGGCGAAATCAAACAGCTGTACAAAATGGGGTAATGATGGCTTCTACCATTTGCTGTCTTTTGGCAAAGCAGTTGTCAGACAGAGTTAGACTGCTTTTTCCTGCACTGAAAGTACTGTGGTAGAAAGAGATGTATCACAGATAGTACATGAGAAAGACAACTTGGATGGGTAATGAGAGAGTTTGACAATGAACCAGTCAACCAAAACAGTGACCTCTCTGAGATGCTGTTGTGAGCCTGTGAGCATTTGGGCTGGATTTTTTTGGTAGGGACTTCCTTTTCTGGCCTGCAGTCCTGCTTTTCCTGGATCCCTCTCTTTCCCATTCTGTGAGCTGGGGAGAGCCATGGAGGCAGACAGTGTATGGTCATGCACACAGCTCAGCTGCTTTGAAAACTGTCTTGTGGGAAAAAAGGGGGAGGTGAGAAAATGCTTCACTGCTGCTTGTGACAGGATTCCAGAGAGACACAGGGACATCAGTGGTGTCTACACATCACTGCCTGTTAGCTCCACTCACTGTTTATCAACTACCAGCATTAATTTCTGTTCAGTGTTATGTTTGGGTTAATTACAGCTAGGTTCCTTTCAGTAGTTAGGTTAATTACAGTTGTGTATTTCCTGTTGTCACTGCCCCCAAAAGAGGGTCTGATTCTGGCTTGGTTTCCTACCTACGAAGTCCAAATTCAAACTGGGACTAAGGTGGTCTGGGGCAGTGCTTTGTTAAAAAGCCAATGGAGCATCAGCCATGTTGCAGGTGTCTTTACCAAAGCCTTCCCCAGCACTTTTAAATCAATGTAGATTTAGTGTGTCCCTGTTTAGTGATCCTTCCATGCACTGTACATAACAGGCAGTACAGGCTTAGCTATTCACTTATCCCTGGGATCCATGTGCAGCTCACTCTACAGTGCCACTGGTCCCTGCCTACCTTGAGAGCCAAAGCCTCCTTATTTGGAAAGCCTGCAGGAAGAGTCCTACCCTTTAGTTTAATAGTGAAATTGTTGGTATAGTATCCAAACATGTATTAACTGGCTGCCAGGGCCAAATCCACTGCAATTTCCCCTCAGTTTGCTGCAAAATGGCCTTTGGATTCCAGTTCTTTGTAGTGAGACGGCCTCAGCAATCTGCCACCATAAAGGTGGCATCAGCAGTGCCTTTATCTCTGGCATGCAAATATCTACATCTTCAGTCCCCATTACTGAATTTTTCTAACCTGATTCTTCTGGTAAGAAACTAGAGTGGGTTTTGGTCATAGACACAGCCCTCTGCACAGGGAACACTCCCATTTATTGGTCTAACCATTAAACTGAAAGCCCCTGTCTAAAGACACAAGTCCCTCTTCAGTGCAAGTCACTTGACTTCACTGTCCCAGCTTTTTACTTTGTGGAATGGAATTCAGCTCTTCTTGCAGGGCAAGGGCTGAGGGGTGCAGCTGACAGACTGGCAAATGAGCCTACTGGAATGGAGCAGGCTCATTTCTTCCTCTTGGCTGTACCTGATTCTATTTTTAGGGCCCCTGTGGTAAAAAGTACATTCTGGGGGCAGACACCTCTCACAGCAAAGGTGGCAAATACTTGCTTGCCTCTGGAAAAAGCTCTGCAGAAGTGCTTTCAAAAGGTGTCTTTATGAAAGAAGATAATATATAGGGAAAATGGATAAGAGTTACATGCTGAATTCTACTGTACTAGAACAAGGCAGAGGTCTGCAATGCTGACAGGAGGTTGGTTTGAAGCAGCTGAACTGCTGTGCTTGGCTGCTGGGGGCTGTGGTACCTGAGAGCACTAGGATGTTCAAAGAAAATTTGTGGATAACAGACTAATTAAATGGGTGCCAAAGAGAACTTGGGGAGGTATTGCTGAATGTTACAGCTCTGAAGGAAATAAGGAGCTAACAAAGGTGGATTTAGAAGAGGTGGTACATGGCTCTGCTTAGCTGGCTTTGTTTTGGAGTGTTGTGTATGACAGAAAACTGGTGTGGCAGGACTAAACATGAAGTGATCTGTAGACAGAATTACCAGAATAGCTTGTGATCCCAGTGGCCTACCTGGGTTTTATGTAAAAGTAAATACCTCTGCTTGCTCTGAGGTGCATGTAGTACTCAATGAGTTGTTTTCTCAGGGTGATATTGACTGATATCATTATTTATGTGCTGTAATTTTCCTTAACATATCCTAGGCTGGTTGGTGAATGAAACTGGATGCACACCAACAGAATAAGCCCTTGAAAAGATATCTTCAGCAGTGCTATGTGTGCACCGATGCTGGAGCTTGTTCTGTGGCTTGGGATGTTGGGGACAGACTGTGCTTTCTGCCCCTCCTTATTCTTCAAGAAGTCACTTCAGCAATGAGCATTGATGTGCAGTAGACTCTGCAGCAGTGATTCTCAACTGAGTGACACGATCACAGATGGTACCTGTTCATGCATCAAGCTTATCCCAGAAGCTTGTTTCACCGGATCATCCCAAAATGTTGAGAACGACTATGTTGTTAATGTAGAAATATTATTACAGTGCCTTCAAAGCTGTCTATGATGCTGAAAGTCATGTACCATCTCCTTATGTGAAGCTCTGCTCCAAGACAACTTGATTCCATTTCCAGGTCATATCCTGAAGTAACAAAGGTGTTATATTTATTCTCTCTTTCCAAGGGAATGTCTTGGAGCTGTACACAGCTTTTCTCAGAATAACCTTTCATAAGACACAATGGGGAAATTTGGAAATTATGTTTAATATGTTTATGGTTACCTTTATTCATATTAATAAAATGCTTTGCATGTGTTTATAATGCATTTTCAGATCCTGCTCCTAAAAAAAAAAGTGTTATGTCTAACTTGAATGAAGAGGGTGAGTAAAGGTCAAAGAAGGGAAAGGCTTTTGCTCAGGTCTGCAGATAGAGTCACTAGGCATTGACGTATGAAATCTGATGCTTTTCTTTGTGCCTCAAAACTTGGCTACTCTGCTGATGGCCTGGGGAATCACTAAATAATAACTTTGCTATGCTTGGTATTAATAAAGGTACTGTCATCTGTATTTATTGGGAGGATGGCACTGGAGTGTGCATGATGGGAAGGTTGTACAGACTAGTGAATAAATCTCTGGGTTTCACTGGGTGCTGGTTGTATGAAGATGAGAAGGAAGCACTCTGAAGGATCAAGTTGAATTTAGCAGTAGAATTTATTCTCTCTGGATGTTGTAGGTGACCAAGAACATAAATGATATTAGGTATTCAAGTCCATTGATGGGTAATACGTGAAATGGTTTTAATACAGCCTTTGGCTTTATTAACTCCCTAAAGGACTGGGTATTAGAAGAGTAGGTGGACACTTTCCCAAGCACCTAGCACCAGCTGTTGGTGAGACGGGATATTTGCTGTGATGGACCTTTAGTCTGTCTGCTCTGATGAACTTCACAATGCACGTTTTGCTATGACAATCAATGTAAGTTTTAGTCTTGAGAATGATGGACAGTTATTAAAAGCTATGACAAGGTCCTACAGCAACACTTCCACTTCAATATTCCTTGCTCTGTCCTTGTAGCACTCTGTGCAAAACACAGTTCTCTACACTCTAAGAAGTTAACAAGTACCAGCTAGCACAGGTCCTGCTATTAGAACTGGTGATAGGGACTTGCTCAGCCTGTGATTATGTAAGTCATACTGATCTCCTACTATGCTGTGCTCATGAAATTGCAGTGTTTCAGAAGCAGTTTAAGTCTGAGGTCCTTTTGTATTGATACACGAGCTGATGTTAAATGTCGTTGTTCTAGACTTTGACAAATAAGTTAATTATATTCTGTGTTCTCTAAGTGCTGGTACTGCAATACTGGTCACTTTCTGTCCTGACTTTTGCTGCCTGTGTTGTGAAGCAGCCTGACATATATCTGGTTTACAGGTGCCAGTGTTTTCCAGCAAGGTGAAATGATTCCAATATATGAATTCCAAGGTCTTTTTGAAATGAACCACTACAGGTGCCTAGGAGTATCACATAGTAAGTCTTTTTTCAAATGCCAATTGAGCAACAAATCTGCTGCCATCTCAGTGTTTTGTATACTTTTGAGAAGTCAAATGGTCAGTATTAAGAAAAGCATATATCCTATATCAAAAGTGTGAGACATAAATGAAGCAACTGGGGACAAAGCTTCCCCAGACCCTCCTTTATTTTCAAAAATTTTAATAAGTATAAATTTGAAATCCGGTGTTCATTCATGGGCTAGGTTTGTAACATTGAGATTTGTTTCTGTGACTTACATGGCTGGGAAAGGAAGAAATTTTGGAGCATAGTGAAGTTTTTTCAGAAATCACACACCTCTTTGTCTGCTTGGGAAGAATGTAAATGTGGCTGTGTTTCCTTGTGATTGTCCAGAAGATAGCCTCTTCGGCATTCCACTGGATGGCCACCTGTCTGCCTGTAATAAATGATGGCTATAAAGGGAAGTGATTGCAGCTGTGATACAGCCAGAGGCATTTGTTTATATTCTTATAATATGTATCAGATTGAATAGAAATTATCACAATTGACAAATGGAGAGTGAAGATAGTTGGTGGGTATGCTCAGTAAGAGCTGGGCCAGCTGCAAACTTTCTCCAGTGAAAGCTGTCACCAGAAAGCAGGTGTCAAGCCAGCTAGTGCTGCATGGTGAAGCTGGAGGCTTGCTTGTGTTAATGATCCACATATCTTTGTATAGCAGCTCACAGTCAGTAAAGCCTTTTGTTGCTACTCAGGCTCCTGATGGGTAAAGGTTGTCATTTTGGGCATGGAGCCTGTAATTCAGTAAATGGGGGGCAAAGTAGAGGAGTATTCTTGAGCATTTCTCCAGAAGAGTAGTACTGCCATGTAGTGTTTCCCCTCATAGTTTAAGCGTTGCCAAGACCAAATGTCTGAACCCAAGCATAGCACACCTGGCTGGATGCAGAAATGCTATTATATGTTACTATAATGATAATACTGTTGTGTAAATAAGGGAAAGGGATATTCCTCAGAACATTTTCAGATCCATAAATTGCCTTACATGGCTGTTTTCCTGAATGGCAGCTACTATTTCTCCCTCTTGTCTCTGTGTAGATACAACACTTCCTTCTCCAGATCAAGAAACTCAGTATGTCCAAGTGAGAACTCTAAGAACTGATTAGTGGGCTGGAGAGAGAAAGTGCATTCAATCTGAAAACAGGCTGAATGTTTTAAGCTCCCACTAGAATTTGATCTTTTTTGTCAAGTCTTGAGAGGGATACTGGAACTAAAGTAAAATCTTGGACCAGAGATGGAAAAATGTCATGGCTTAACCCCAGCTGGCAATGAAGCACCACCCATCTGCTCCCTTGTTCCCCATAACAGGATGAGGGGAGAGAAGATGAGAATCAGAAGAGTAAAAGTGAGAAAACTCATGAGTTGTGAAAAAAGACAGTTTCATAGGAAAATAAAAAGCCATGCATGCATGCATGGAAAGCAAAACAAAGAATTAATTCACCACTTCCCGTGGTCAGGCAGGTGTTCAACCATCTCCAGGAAAGCAGAGCTCTATCACGGATGGTGACTACTTTGGAAGATAAATACCATACCTCTGAACATCCCCCCTTCTTTATTCTCCCTCCTCCCCTTATAGGCTGAGCATGATGCCATATGATATGTGATATCCCTTTGATCAACTGAGGTCAGCTCTCCAGGCTGTGTCTGCTCCCAGCTCCTTATGCATGCCCAGACTCCTCACTGGTGGGGTGGTGTGAGGAGAAACTATTTGAACCAAAACCAGCATAAGAAACAATTTCTCAAGACAATTAACACCATCCATGGTGCTTGACATAAATATAACACAGGAGTGGACAAATCTCTACAAAATATGCTGCTGGTAGAAGCAGTGAACTATATGCCCTCTATGATTTGCAGGAGAGCTTTTTGGATTCTGCATGTGAAGATATATTCCCACAGATACCTGCAGCGATGTGCTACATTGACATTCTTGTTTCCTGTATGAAGCCATTTAGAGGTGGGGTTGTTGAAAGAGACAAAGTAGGAATGGCTGCAGAAGCAAAGTGCAGGTAAGGGTGCTGCAGTACAGGTCAATTCCACCTTTTGTGCCTTTCTCCCATTTTTGTATGAAGGAATAAAGGTAGCATCACCATCTATATTATATTGTGTAGAGAGAAACCCTATGGAAATTGTAACAAAATCTAGAAGAACTTAATGTCTTCTCACCCTTCTGTTGGTCTCTGAAAATGTTCCATATGGGCCCAGTCTATTTGTGAGTCTGTGGGATACAGAGCTGACTTGACTGAAAGCTGCTCAAGAGAGAGGCTCATCACATAGCTGCTGTCGGGAGTAGGAATAGACTGGGTTATTAGGTGCCTTGTGTTCTTTCTGTTTATTAGAGTACTGCCTTGTGGCTGGTAAGGGAGACTACCTCCTAATTCTTGGAGTCTTGCCCTGAAGCTGTCTTTTCAGTTTGGTAGAAAACCTATGTCCCAGATCTCTGAGAACTCATTACTCCTGCTGGATGATAAGTTCAGGGAGTGCTGCCAGTCAACCCTGTGCAAGGACTTTCAGCTTGGAAAGGAATATTCTCTCTCTTAATTTTCTGTCCAGATACTGAATACTACTTGGGATAGTATTATACATGAGTTAGGTAATTGAAAACAACATTACAGAAAAGCGAAACATTTAAAAGAACCTCCAGTTTTTTTCTTCATGCAATAGCTCTGCTGAGGGCTGCTACTTTAGGTTTCCCCAACAACACAGGAAGCTATTGGATACTAATAAACTCTCATTTCTTTTTTTATGCTGCTTACAGTTAGAAGATGAATGGTTATTTGTCTGGCTTCAAATGGAACAACAGACCCATTGGCTTTGGCTTGCTTCCCTGCCTTAATTTCTTTTCACACTTCATGTTTGTGTAGTGAGAAGGCTCCTCTCCAGGGACCTGGTTAGATAGAGTTCACTGCTCTACACACTGCAGTCTGGTCTTGCTAGGACAGAATGTTCCTTACATAAATTCATAAATCACAGAATGTGTGATCTGATCAATACATCCCTTACATAGTGAACTTTTGCTAATCAGCTTCTCCAAGAAGGTAGAAGGCCAAACTTGGTACGTATACACTTCAAATCCTGTTATGTCTATCAACATACTGTTTTGGGGGATTTTGTCACAGACATTGGCACTGTACAGTCTCTAAAGCAGTAATTATGATGTGTTTCTGCTTATGAACCATTGTTCCACAGTAGATCATTATTTTTATCCCCGTGTTTAGAATTATGCGTTTAAGTTTAATGTCGCAGCTGTGGGCTTGTATTCTTAGTTCTGCCATCAGCTCCTGTGCCCTGGAGGATTCACTATTGGTCTCTGTCCTGTACTTTAGATGGGACAGCAATATTTCTAAAACCACTCCTAAGTCTTTAGTCAAGATGAACCACTCAAGGAATGTTTTTTGAACAAACTGCCTGGCTGAAAGGTAAAGCAGAAACTCAAAAATTCCTTTGCCAATTTCTTAATATCTAATTGTTTGGAAGAAAAAATCAACTATCCTTCTTATAAAGATTTCAACAGAATAATTTTGACACTTGTTTTACACCTGAAAATCTTTACAATAGGAAAAAACCTGTTTATTGTTTTAGCTTTACTATACTTCTCTTTGTGTGTTACATTGACAAATTCTTGTTGTCTTTTTATACAAATGGTGTTTTAAGGGTGAATCCAAGGCAGTTTGAATTTATCCACTCAGACCTTGTACTGAGAAGAGGTGATAATAAAGTTATAACTTATAACTTTGCTTAGGTAATTGCCACTTTGTTGTGGTATCAGAAATAAGGTCTGTGCAGTTTTAACAATTAAATTAGCTACTAGCAGCAATTAGGTGTTGGCTCCTAAATATATTTGTTGGTGGGTGCAGACACATACCTAGACTTGTGATGTGTGATTGGGTGAAAGATATGTCTTTAAAAAACCCCAAAACATTGAAAACCAAAATCACGTAACAAAATAATCAACTCCTCACCTTTGGAAGTTCACTTTCTGATGTCTGATGGAACATTACGGATCTGAAGGGCAGTGCTGTTGCATTCATCTGTCTGGCACTTGAGTAATAACTTAATTTGCTGCAGCTTCAGCATAGCTGTGCTTACCCACTTCAGAGTTTAACTGAGTATTATCTTTCATGTTCTTACTCTGCTGTCTTCTTGTAGCTGAAGCTGCAAGTGTCTACTGCCATATTCATTTGGGAACACCGACTTTCATTCAGAGATACATTTGAGCTACGGAAATATTTAAAATTAAATAGAAAGAGATAACAGCCAGCAGTGACAGTATATCTCACCAGTATAGTGCTAAATTAATTGAACACTGTGAACTCATTAGTAAAGTTAAGGAAGATACAGGAGGCCATAGTATATATTGATTACATAGCTACCACCTGGATATTTTCATAGCTGCAAAGGCTTTTCCTCTAACACGAACTGCTCTGGGTTAGGTGTGGGTTTTCTTTTTCCAACCAGGACTTTCATACATAGAATAGTGGCCTTTACTCCAGTCTGGAAAGTCCTCTGTTTCATCAGCACAGATGTATGAAAAAAAAAACAAACCAGTGCATAATGAGAGGAACAGAAAAGGATCAAATTAGTCTGTAGAGGATATTGTCAGTGGAGGTAAAAATGAGTGTGAGCTGATAAAAGCTATTGTAGGGCTAATGAGAAGCAATGGGCTGAGCATGGCTGTTCAGTGTGCTTCCTAGAGAAGAGTGTCTTAACTCTGCTTTTGGTAGGGAAATTTTCCATCTTTGTCCTCTCTATTCACATTGACAAAATGCATGAGAACTTTGACAGTATGAAGCAGCTGTGTATGTTTCAACAAGGGTTCATGTAGTTTGGTATCCTGTTTGATGATGGCACTATTGGATACTTTGAGAACAGTAGTGTTTGGTAACTCAGCAGTTTAGGGCCTTCCTGAGCCAAAAGTTTCCTATTAACTGCTGTGATGAACTACATTTAACAAAGCAAAAGGCAGAGCTGTGTAACTTAGATCTTCGTTGATAGCTGAAATATACTCAGAAGTGAAACCAAAATACCTTTAGTCAACTGTAGAGGTGGTCGTAGGGCAGCAGTGCCCTGGCTGTTTGATGTACTCAAAAGTGCGAAGTTCATCTTTAAAATAGGTGGCAAGGGGTTAAATGAAACCCTGTGACCTGAAAAAATGTAGGACTGGAAAATACAATCTGTATGGAGCATTCTTTCAGTCCAGAAGAAGTCTTGTTCCTTTGGTGTAGGATATGAATCACAAGAGCAGCCAGTTCTCACTCCATAAATTTGTGGCTAATTAGTCTTGTTCTGGAGAGAAAATGTATCCTTGTTAATATGGTTGCAAAGAGGCCTGCCATTGTGTAAAATAGAATTTTAATTATGCCAGGGTCCCTTCAACACTTAGAGCTTTCTTGAAGCACTCACAGTTTGTATATGAAACAGAACTGATTATAGCTATCTGCCTTCCTGTGAGACTAGAAAGTTAATGGCTAATGGCTCAAGCAATCAACCATTTGCAAAAGCAGCAGTGATTTGCTGACGATGTGCAAGGTCACAGCCCAGGTGCAGCGTGGTTGAACACCCACCACAGGATGCTACAAGCTGGAGCTACAAGTTTGAGCCAGATAAGGGAAGAGGCCGATATGAAGCAGATCCTGTGAGGTGGGATTTTAGCATGTGTGCTTTTTGTCATGGCAATATCCTTATACAAGTGTCTCAGGTGTGAAAACTTCCCGAGAAGTACTGACATTCACATGTAGACCTCAAGGTATTTGTCCCTTCTGATGAGCCATAGTTGGCTCAACTACTGATGTGAGAGGCAGCTGTAATATCCTAAAAGTTGTCATAAATCATTAAAGATTCTGACAGGGCTCTGTGATCCCCACGTGTTATATCAGACAGTGTAAAACTCCCCAGCCCAGGGGAGGTACCTGGACATTCCCACCTGGAACCTGAGCATATATCAACCCATTGAACTTTGTGTTTTGTGGGCTTCCCCACCCCTGGATTAAGACTGTGACCATCTCTTCAACAAATGGGCATTGAAATTGCAACAATCAAGGCTCATCACTGAATCCAAGGGTGGTGACTATGTACCTTTCTACTGTTATCCTTTCTTTCTCTTTCTTTCCTTCCTGTTATACATTTTCTTAGGTGTTATTTTTATGCTTTTAGAGTGTTGCTTTTCTAACCAAGATGACTGCAAGTGTCTTGCTCTACTCTAATGTTCTAAAGTTTGCAAGTAAAAGTTTGTCATTGAACCTCCTGAGAATTTTGTTATTTCTCTGTGCACTGCGCAGAGTAAATCAAACACCCTTCCCCTAAACCAACCAAGCAGACCAGGGTATAACCAGCCAATGAATTCCAAGCATGCCTTGCTTGGAACTGGGCCATGAGGCTTGGAGTATGAAGAACATTTATGTGTGAGTGGCTGGGATGAAGATGTACACTAGAAAAGGGACAATTATGCAGTACAGGAGCCTGCACTCTTCTTACTTGTGCATGTTATTAGCCCAAAAAGGAACAGGCTGTGAACAATCCAACCAACTCAGTCTCAGCTACAGATTCCTGGCAAGTAGATGCTCTTCAGGACTGGCATTTGTTTTGAAGAAACATAAATCAGAAAGCTATTACTTGTATGACAAAGTGATAAAAACATAGTTTGTGGGATTTCCACTTTCTTACAGGTTTACTGCTTGTCCTTTCTCCCCACCTTTTAAGGAAAATCAGGGATTTGAGTAATAGGTTGTGTTTTGCATGAGTGTTATTCTTCTTTCTTTTTCCCAACCTACTGGTTTCTCTTCTTTTTTCTGTATCTGGGCTTTCCAGGCTGGCATATATCTGTAGCATGAATGTGGAGTCATGCAGCTCTGGTACAAGGCCATTCCCTTTCCCTTCTTTACCCTCAGACACATGTGCCAATGCATTAATGCATTAATCAGTCGAGAGGACTCCTACCAAAAAAAATAGCACTGACTAGCACTGTCCTACCACCCTAGGGCTCCTTTTGCAGTATTTAAGCATTACTATTAGCAGGATGGTGATCCAACCTCCCTTTGGGGTGCTTGGAAACCCTAAATGGATTAGGCTTTTATCTCACTTTTGAGGGTTTCCTACACACACACACATATATATATACACACATACAGCTGTGTACTTATTCTCAAATTTCAGTCTAGATGATGACCTCTGCATTTTGGTCTGTTGCAGTTGGTAGGACACAAGGGGACCCTGTTTTCTCTCCTTTCTTTTCCCAGACATCCTGCATGGAACATTCTTCCCATATAGAACTGATGGAACTTCCCTCTCAAGTAAATCAGCGCTGCCCTTACCTGGGCTGCTGGATAGGAGCAGGAGATAGAACATCTCTGGTCCTCCTTTTGTAACAGTTTTGCCCCGAGTGAGGGGTGTGTCCCATGGCAGTATATCTCAGCATATCCTTAGTGTATAATTTGCTCTGGAGCTGAGTTTTAACAGTGATAATTACCTTCCCTGTAGTTTTCCAATAAGGAACCACCACATGCGTTACATGGGTTAATGAATTAAGTACCCCATGTGACATCAGTCTCTCTCATTATGTTTGTTCCAGGGGAATGAAGGAAACTAAGCATTATTATGGGAATTGACAACAACTTGTAGCCTCATGCAGACCACCCAGCTCTTTCCACTAAATGAAAGGGCACATTCACTCTGAGCTGGATCACTTTTGGGTCCTGACTTGCAGCCACTAGCTCATAACACTAGGCAATGCTTCCTCTTCTCCTTGTCTCTTTCTTTTTCACTTTGGCTCTTCCATCTGCTCACCTGAACAACATCCAAGAGAAGAGCTAACAACAAATAACACAGGGTGGGAATCTTTCCACTGCACCGTCTCCCCACTCCCTGCTCCTGTCCATACAAGATTGATAATGAAACCGATACCTTTCACCAGCGTAATTTTCATATTTAATGAGCGTGACTCAGAAACTATTACATTAATTAGTCAAATCCCACAAACCGTTAATGGTGCACACGGTAATTAATATTGTATTCAATTAAAAGCTGACCTGTTTCACGTGCCTTCCCCTGGTTTGGGGGGCTCTTTGCAGACAGCGTATGTTCCAATGCCTGAGGCCAAGCCTTTTATTTTGTTCCAGTGGTGGGCAAGGGAGGTATTTTTTTTCCTGTTTAGATTGTATGTTTTTTTTTCTCCACGAACATATGCCGGCTTCTCCCCCCGGCCCCCCGCCCCTCCATCTCCAAACGTGCTGCTCTCACTATACAGACAACCTGCTTGCTGTGATTTATGGGTTAGCACGGCGCGGGGCTCACAGACTGGAAAATTTCCAGTTTACACAAGAATTCCCTGAAAAATGAGCTTGGTTAATTTATTTCTTTCATTAACGAGTTTGAACTGTGAGATAATCTTTCTGAAACCTGTTATCCTTGCCTTCACAAATCCTGAGAAGCAAATAGGGTCCCTGTTCTGCTTCCACAGGTCTCAAAATCGCATCTTAAGTAGTTGTGGACAAAAATGTGTGGTCAAAACTTATTTTTGAAACTTATTTAAAGAGGAGAGGTTTGTTTTTCCTCACCTGAAGGTAAGGGGTGGAGGTCCTAAGTCCTAATGTTAATTGTGCAGTTCTGCTCATCTGAGTTGGCTCACTGCTATATCCTGCTGAAGCCTGTGGAGATGCTGCTCATTGGTTCTGTGGGAGGAGGGTGCAGGCTTTAAGGTAAGCCCCCTCCTGTTCATTTGTGGTTCACTGGTTGCCTAAAATCTGCAGACTACATCCAGTAGTTTCCTGTGCTGTTTCCTCCTGTTCAGTATGAAGTGAGGAGTTGTGCATAGGTCCAGTCTCGATGCTTCCGTCTGCTGATGTCATCTGAGGACCACTGGTTACAGTTGGGGTTGTTGCTTCATATCAGTTTGGGCCATTCCATCAGAATCATTAACAACAGCATTGATTGTTTGTGGTATACTACTGTTATGATGATGATGATGATGATGATGATGATGATTATTATTACTACTTCTACTACTACTATTACAATTACTATTACTATTATTATTATTTATTCATTTATTTATTTATTTTTGTGGTGTGTGTCCATTTTGTTTGGGGTATTTTTTTCCTTTTTCATTTCTCCTCTGTTGTCCTGGTCACAGTTATGGGATGTTTCCATAATACTGCTACCCCATGCCGAATGGCTTGGAGTGTGCTAGCTAATCCCTTCATCATATGCTGAGATCTTGCTTGAGCTCTCTCTGATTTTCCTGTGTTCTGACATAAGAAGGATGTGGACTTGTTGGAGCAAGTCCAGACAAGGGCCATGAAGTTGATAAGAGGACGGGTGCCTATGAAGACAGGCTGAGAAATGTGGGGCTGTTCAGCCTGGAGAAGAGCAGGTTATGTGAAGACCTCACAGCAACCTTCCAGTTTCTGAAGGGGGCCTACAGGGAAGCCAGAGAGGGACTCTTCATCAGAAACTGCAGTGATAGACTGTGGGTACAGACTGAAAGAGGAAGATTAGGTATTAGGAAGAAATTCTTTACCGTGAGGGCAGTGAGACACTGGAACAACTTGTCCTGGGAGGTTGTAGATGCCCCAGTCACAGCAGTGTTCATATCCAGGTTGGATAAGGCCCTTCAGTAACCTGGTCTATTGATGTCCCTGGCTGTGGCAGGGAGTGGTTGGGACTAGATGATCATTGAAACCCCTTAACATTCTATGATTTTGTGACATGCAAGGAGGAAATATTGAATACTGTTCTAAACCTTGTCACTAAAGCTGAATAGTGAGGAGCCATTGTCACGCATGGGTCTCACAAAAGTTGTGTATGTAGATAAATATTAAAACCTCATTTGTAATAAAATCACCCTGCTTGCTGCTTAACAATTTGGTATCTGCTTTGGCCAAAGACTTTTCCCCTGAATCACTGCTCTGTAAATAAATCTCTTGGTTTCTGTTGCATTTTTATTCCCTAAAAAAAATATATATTGCTATTTGGACTAAGTTTCTGCAGAACAGAAGGGAAAAATACGCTCTTCTTGAAAATATGCTATTGTTAGAAAGACTTTGAATGAGAAACTCATGAAATACCACTGTGATTTCTTTCTAAATAAATTTAGTTATCTTTTAAGAAATTTTTTAAAATACTTGCTTTGAAAAAAAATAATACCTCAAATTCTTTTAACCTGCATATGCTTCCCTTGGAAAGGCAGGTTATATAGTGACCATTTTGAATTTTCTGGTATTTTCAAGGACTGGAGTTTTCCACTGAGCAACTTGTGATACTGCCTAAGAAAAGTGGGGGCAGGGCAAAGTCAAGCACATATTGAAGCTGGGTTCCTGTCTTTCCTCTAGAGACTGAAGTTAAGGTGGTAGCATGTGAAATCCCCTTGGTGCACAACGAGTCACTGCATGTCTGCCAGTTGTTTTCCTCCCATCATTAGGAAGTTTATTGTGCCTAAATGAAGGAAAGTCTAAGTTTTGTTTTATTTTTTTTTGGGGGGTGGGGTGGGGAGTGGCATAAAAATGTACATACTTCATAACAGGAAAAACATAAGAATTCTGTAAGTCTTGCTGACAGTGCTTTAGTCTCAGTCTAAGGGCAAGCTCTAGAATAGGTGAGCAAAAAATTCTCTGATGCTGTATTAAAGTGTGGATGGTAGTACAGCTAAACTGAGGAGAAACTGTGGGATGGGTATTGCTTGATAAACTTGGGATGAAAGAGACTTTTGCATTTAGGTTTCTTATCCTTCTGACTTAAAAGGAAATCAAAATGTGAGTAGGAATATATTTTTTCTGCTTTTGATTCCTAGGACAATCCCACTCTAATGTAATTTACAAATGAGAACAAATTCAAGTAAAACTAATTGACAATCTCTAAAAGGAATCAGAGAAAGAAAACGTGATCCAGCTCTTTTTCTTGAGAAAAGACATTTCTAGATCAAATTACATTAGAACAGTAGATATCTGCTTTTTTTTTTCTCTCTTTCTTTGTAGAAATACCTTCATTTGATTTTCAAAAATCATGAAGACCTGAGCATATTACTTGCTAAGTAATACGGAGAATAGATGAAAACAAATAACTTGGATGTACCTACATTTTATATTTTAGATTTTTCATCAGTTAGTGAACCACGAGTGATTAGATTCAATATATTTATAAAAATGGAATATCATCCTAGAACATGGTTCCACACTGAAGCAGCTGTCTGCTTTATCTGCTTGCAAACATGATGCTGTGTTTTTAGCAGCTCTATCACAGGTACCTTGCAGAGGATCTTTGTAGGGCCTATGCACAGTTCTTAGCCTTCAGCTGTCATAATTCAGAAAGGCAACAGGATTTTAAAAGCTATTCACATCTAAGTTTTACTCTTCTTAAATCTCTTAGCCTTGACATTCCTTTTTGCTTCATACTAATTTTCTCTCGTAAATGGCTGTTCTTGCTCCTACATCCATTGAGGTCTAGCTGGCCCGGGGCTGCTAATTTGTGCCTTTCTCATTCAACAAGTTCTTCAGGGACCTCACTGGTTCTCTCTGTAGGGAAAAGGACATTTTTCACTGCCACTATAATATGCTGAACCTGCTGTAGTTGAACTTCTGGATGAGTTTCATTGGCATAATCAGTTCTGTAAACCTGCCTATAATATGTCCAAAGTGATAGGCATGTAAATACAGATATGACTGCCAAAATCTGGTAATGCACAACTGTAAGGGTGCTCTAAGAGCATAATGTTTCTGTTACTAGTTAGCTACTTTCTGTGGAGCAAATCTGCAGTTGAAGAACGCAGTTGAAGAACTTACTGGCAGTCCTTTACCTTATCTTTTCTGTTCCAGCTCCAGCTGTTTGTTCCCTGGATGCTAGTACAGCATAGTCCTTTTTATCAGTGGCTTCTTCACAATTTCTGTGGCTCACAGTCCTGTGTCTCAAATTCACTAAATCTTCTAGCCCTGAGCCCAGAGACTTCTCATTAATCTTTTTTTTTTTTTTTTTCCCCTGGAGAAGAATGAGTAACTCCTTGGTTGATGCCCAGTTTGTAGCTACCTGAAAATCTCCTGTTTGGGAGTACTTGCTTTTTTTATATATTTACATATCTTATTTCATATGCAATGTAGACAAGGGCGCTGTCTTGGCTTTTACCAAGAGTCCTGGAGGCCAGGTTCTGGGCTAATGGAAGATGCACGAATGTGCCCTACCTGTGAACATTTTTGCACACCATCATGACAGGTTTCACTTGTTAGGACAGCTACCCTTTCTTTCTGTTCCAGCTGAGGCTCCTCTCCCTTCATCATCTCTGCTGCTGTGCTTCTTTCATTATGTGCTTCTCTCTGACATTGCTTGTCCATTCCACTCAGAATGGAAGCCACCAAGCTCTTCTCCCTGTATGGATCTGCAGCAAAATGGTCAAGACCGTAGTAGCTGTGTTCCAAAGCACATGATTCTCTTAGTTCAAAGGAAAAGATGTCTGGGAAAATGCTGTGTTTTGATTTTCTTTTTCTGGCTTATGAAGAAGGTCAAACAAAAAGGTTTTTTTTTTACTGTTATGAGTGGATAAATCACAGCCCAGGTCAAAGTTGTCTCTCACCTTCCTCCTGAAGCTCTCTCTCTTTGCTTCCATATCTACCTTCATCTACTACTATAAACATGTCCACCAATACAGGTGATTGCTATTTCATTTCTCCTGGCAATCTGAGCAAGAAGTAACTCAGATTCAAAAGATTATCCTTTGTAGCTCCTCATCTTGGATGGAGCATCTAAGCAAGGCAGATGTAGTGGCATGCAGGGTTAGGCTTAGAATTTGCAAGGAGCCTCAAGTACAACATAAAATGATCTTAAAATGATCATAAAATTTCTAAGAACCATTTTGAAACCTTAAAGATGAGAATCTTCTCATTAGTCCTACTTGCTTTATGGCAGCTGGGTTAGAGGGCATAAGATTTGGCTTGCTGGACATGGATGCCTTTCAGAAAGCAGGAGACATCTGATCACAATGCTGAGAGCTGCTTGTGAGGATGGCAGTACCCAAGCATGAGGAAAGCAGTTGTGAACTCTGCGCATCTGTGTCTCTGTGTATATCTTGTGTGTGTGTCTCCATTTCCAGCACAGGAGAGAATCCAACAATATTTCACCCAAATGAGAAATGTTATTCTGCAGATTAAAGCCATGCAGTGCCTGGTTTTGTCTTTATTTATGCTTTTCTATTTCCTTCTCTGCTGACATGGGTGCAGATGCCGGGAAGCACTGAAGGACATAATTGGCGTTGTGAAAAATTATTGGGAAGCCAGGACGTTCCCTTGCAGTGATCCCCCCCTTCTCTTTCCCATCTGTCACCATCTAATGTGACAAAGTTTTTATCGGGCATTGAGGCAGAGGAGATTAAAAGTAAATACTGCAATCAGGAAGCAGCTGGGGGGAAAATGTAACACATTTCACACTAAGCTGAACAGCTCATCAACTTAGCCTTGTATATCTACGGCGGATGAGAGGGAGGGAGGGCTGCAGGGGGATGGTGCGGTTCAACATGCTTCTCCACACTGGGAGTCTGAAGAGGATCCTCTACAAACAGGACTTGTACTTTCTGGCACTTGCTTGCTTTGGGAAGGAAAAAGCCTCAGCAGCCCTGTAGTTCTCCATTTGCTTTTGCAACAAGCTCCTGTAAAACACTGTTTTCTCAGTCCTCAGTTCATGTATTTTTGGACTTCCTGCTTTAGTGATGATCCAGGAGCTACTATGTCCTGTTCAGCGAGGAGGGCTTTACCAGACTTCTCTCTGGCTGTTGTGGGCATCCAGATGCCATCCTATCTCTGGGGAGCTGCAGAATGAAGTATTTGTTGGCTAAATGGGAGATACTACAGGCAGATACAATAATGTTTCAAGCTCATGGAACTGGACACCAAGATATTCAGTATGCACTGTGCTGGGCACTGTTATATTCTGTCCAAATTGATCTGCCTGCAAAGGCCAAGAAACCGAAAGCTTATGTGTCATATTACTTTATTCTTATTTGTGTATATAAAATTTAAGGTTGTTGAGCACTACCAGTCATATTTTCTTCTTGCAAGGCTTTTGGAAGTATTTGTTTTCATTCCCAAAAATGTTGCCTGCTTCATTTTTTGCTGTGATATCACATGAGCTCAATGCTGTTGAACATGAATAGACTGGTGCACGTGGAGGACTGTGAGAATCTTCTCCTCATCCCTAGGATAAACAAAGCTTTGGAAAATGATCCAGACTTCCCTAGTATCCCTGCCCCTGTAAATGTGTCACCTGTTACGGAAGGTCATGGATCCTCCTACTTCAGGAGAATCTTAGTCTCCAGCATTTGTTTGGTCCTTGGCTTTACAGCTGAGTGGCAATAAAATCTAATATCTGTCCTTTTGGCTGTCATTTCTTGTAAGACATTTTTTCTTCCATTTTGCTGGGTAATCCCTGTTTTTTAATTAATTTTATGTGATTTCCTTAACTTACAATTATTTTGTCGTTTTCATGTCACTTGCTCTTCGGTGTTGATGAGATGTCCTGTAATTGTTAACAAGTTTTCTAAGGATAAAAAAACTCTAAAATCTTTACAGCTAATTGCTGAACAGTTAGATTGAACAGTATCTTCTAACATGGAGATCCTTTTGCTGTGCTTGGTAAGCTTTCAGGATTCCTAAAACTATAGGCAGCCTTGACTCTGAGGTAAGTTATTGTAGCTTTTGTAGTTTGTTTATTTGTGTTTTTTTAGCGGTGGTCTTCAGTTTCCAAACACTACTGGTGCAGCTGTGTTGGGGAGCCACCTGGTTTGGCCTTATGTTGCCTTTTGGTGCCCTGCTGTGGTGGTGCCACTCTGGGGCCATCCAGCTAGAAAAACTTGACCAGCTTGTAGAACATATGCCAGCAGTACGTACTTTGTCTGTATAGTAACATTTTCATTATTGGCCAAGGAACCCTTTTATCTCTGTAGTGTGAAGGTAATGAGGTAAGGATGTCAGGCTGAAAAACTTGATGGGGTCTAACAACATACACTTGCAGCCCAGAAAGCCAAATGTATCCTGGGCTGCATCAAAGGCAGTGTGCCCAGTGTTCTGCTCTCCTGGGACCCCAGGGAGAGTACTGCATCCAGGTCTGGGGTCCTCAGCACAGGAAAGGTGCAGACCCATTAGAGAGGGCCCAGAGGAGGGCCACAAAGAGGTTGAGAAGGATGGAGCACCTCTCCTAGGAAGGTGGGCTGAGAGAGTTGGGGTTGTTCAGTCTGGAGAAGAGAAAGCTTTGGGGAGACCTTAGAGCAGCTTTCCAGTACCTAAAGGGGGCTACAAGAAAGCTCAAGAGGGACTTTTTACAAGGGGATGTACTAATAGAACAAGGGAGAAGGGCTTTAAAGTGAAAGAGGGTAAGCTTAGATTGAATATTAGAAAGAAAATCTCTACTGTGAGGGTGGTGAGGCACTGAAACAGGTTGTCCAGAGAAATTGTGGATTCCCTGTCCCTGGAAGTGTTCATAGTTAGGTTGGATGGGACTCTGAGCAAGCTGGTCTAGTGGATGGTGTCTCTGCCCATGGCAGGGGTTTGAAACTAGATGATCTTTAATATCCCTTCCAATCCAAACCATTCCATGCTTGTATGATTTCCAGTAAGGCAAGGGGTCATTATATGCTTTCTTCAGTATCCCTGCATTATAAAAGGTAAGTAACTTACTGATTTTTTTTTTCCGGTAGCTCATATGAAATCAATAACTGCTTTCTAGTGCTTGGCAGCCAAATTCTCATAGTGCTGTCTGTAGCAAGCAAGTACCAGCCCTCACTATGGACTACTTGTATGCTCTTCTATTGATGCAATTACATGCTTTATCTTAGGTCAGTGGGCCTTGAGCTGGTCTTCTATGTTATTGTTTCTCCAAACATCTGAAGGGCATTGTCATCTTACAGACCAGAACTGGAAGCTTGCTCTTATACTGGCATCAAAGCCAGAAGGAGAAAAAGGAGTCACTGTCATGCAGAACATAAGACACAGAAAAAGTAAAATGAGGTGGGAGGAGCTTGGGAAAAGTGCTGGATGGGCAGAAGAATGTCTGTAGGAAAGATCAGACTAGACCATGAAACCCTCTAAGGATGGAAGGTTTCTGTGCCTACAGCCTCCTTAAAACCTCATTTGATGTCTGGAAGATTTTACATCTTTTGGTATTGTGTAAGGTATTGGGCAAACTGCTAGAGCTGAGCAAAATAGAGATGGAACTCACATAATTTGGAGACTGACAGCAGCTGCATTGGCCTTAACCTATCAAGAAACTGCTGGATAAATCCTCCCATGTTTTCCACCTGCCCCAGGAACCCAAGTTACATAGGACCTTTCAGGCTGGTGCTCTCAATCCTCTAGAAGGATTTTTTGCCCTGTCTTAACCTGTGCTCTATTTCCTTTTAGCTCTGGTGTAAATAAAGTATATGGCAAATGGCCCATAATGTAGTAAAGGAGGAAAATATTTTTTTCTCTTTTTATTTTTGACTGTACTTATTGCTGCAATATGTCAGCATGCTAATTCTGATAGGCCAGGAAAGAAAAGACAATGGTCAACACCTGGAAGTTTTGTGTAATTCTAGCACTAGATAATTACCTTTTACATTCAAATATCTATGAGCTATTTCTTTTTGGGCTCCAAGAGAAAAAAATTTGATTAAAATCCCTGAGGAGGTGGATGTTTCACTCACATTGAATAATTTGGCATGACTTGGTCTTTGGTCAGATTAGAACCAGCATTTGTACTGCAGCCATTTCAGAGCTGATATGGTGGAGAAAAAGTAGGTACTCAGCTTACACCATGGTAAGAGCCACTGTTGGCCTCTCATCTTCCCAGGCACCTTATTTATTAGAGAATCTCTGCTTTTTTTTTTTTAACTCATCTCACTTAATTCTCTGACAAAGTCATGGAGGTAGAGATGGTGTTGCTCCTTTAAAGCTTTTAGACTGGGTGAAGAAAATATTTAAGTTGATTACCTATCATCTCACTCATGAGTTCTCTGCTTCACTCTGTATCCCTTAGGTTTGGAAATGTAATGGCTTGATCCCAGATCTGGGATTCCCTTAGATGGGGAACAACAGCAGCTGATCAACCCAGGCACATTGCATTTCCTTTTCCACTCCAAGTTAAACAGAGGAGAAGGGAATTGGGTGATTTGCTTCAAAACATTTGTGCAGAGAATCATATTGTAGCTAAATATTTTCTCAAAATTCTTGCCAGGAAGTTTGCCTGAGCATTCCTCCTGTTTAATTTTTTTTCAAGCCTCAAGAAGCACAAGCAACTTATATTGATGACTCCTGATGTTTCATTGCTACTGATGTTTCATTGCTAGTAGCTTTCTGTCTAATAGTATTTTTTTAAAACAGAAGGAACTGATGATTTTAGCAGCTACTGCCTGAGGGTGCAGTCATGTGAGCAGGCAGCTCTGGGTTGTGTCCTCTCCAAGGAATGCTTTACTGCAAGAAGCACTATTAGAAGAAGTGCAGAAAGTAGTACTTTTCTAGCATTAGGTGGATGCTCTCCTGCTAAAGATTCTGCCTTTTGGATAAGACATAGAACTGAAGTTCTGAACTCTTTCATATTTTTGTAAGTGTTCCCTGACTCTCTGCTGGGTGTATTGCTTGTGCTTTGTTTGGGCAATACCAAGTACTGTGATGAAGTGCAAGTAACTCAATGGGATTTATACGAGCTTATGAAGCGGAGAATAAACCCCATAGTTTGCACAGTAAATCAATTTGTAAAGTGCTTTGGGATCTTTCTGGATGAAAGGTCCTATATAAATGTAAGCCATGACCATTCATCATTATTGAATATGAAATAGAGATATACACTCTATCAAGCTAGAAGCAATAGGCTTGGGCTCATGATTGCTCACAGGACCCAATCAGTCATCAGATCACGACATAATGCAGCTAGAATAAAAAAAGAAAACCCACAGCAAATCATTTCAAGCAAAGCAATTAATGGGCACCCAGTATAAATAGTGATCTCAGTCAGGAAGACTGGGATTTTCCCAAGCAGTAGAGTTGATGCCAGAGTGTTAGCAGGGGAAGGAAAGATTCCTCACCAGCAGTACACCATATAAACCTACACTTAGATAAGAAAACATATGTATGCTTTTCAGAATTGGCTTTCCATTTGGGAAATGAAATAGAAAATGGTTTTGTAAAGAAAGTATTAGCTTTTGTTCTACAATGAGCCACAGAGATATTAATATTTTGCATCAAGTTGTAGTCTGGGTACCTAGCGTTGTCACCAAGGCTTGGTTGTCAGATGTAGCATCTGTGGCTCTTGCAATGCAACATGCACATGCATGGCAGGGTATATAATCTGTTTCCTTGAAGATACCGACTGCTGTGCTCTGTTTTGTGGCAATTAAGTCAAAACACAGGCTGCTCCAGTCCTCTGCTTCAGGAGCCAAGCAAACTGAGGGCTTTCTTCACTTGTGCTAGAGTTCTTTCTGTCTGTATATTTGCCTTCTGAGGCAAGGCAGTACTTTGTACAAACTTCCCCTCCTTCTCCTTTCTGTTGTGGTGATATGTCTGTCTCAGACTGCTGTGATGCCACAGATATAATATTATACTCTTGTTTGCTGTTTGTTTGTTACGTAGGAGAGATTGAGCTTTTATAAAATATAAGGAAAGGAGGTGAAAACTGAAATAAGAAAGTGAAATAAGAAATATGAACGATCCCATTTCATAAAATCCTTCTTACCACAGATCAGGTTATGAAGAATGGGAAACTCCCATCAGCTCTTCTACTGCCATGACCACCAAGCTGCAGTCTCAGACTGTATAGAGTCTATAGCACCCTATATTGCTGCCTGCAGCTATCTTAATGTCTAGTATAGGCTTGCAGCCTGACACGTTCTGAACTCTAGAAAAGACATGAAAGAAATAGAAATATTCTTGAAATAGAAATGAAAATCAAGAAATCTAGAGGGAGCAGATTAAGAACAGTGTCTTAAACTACCCTTCTGTGCCAGATGTGCTGCTAACACAATTCAATATCCCATCAGAAGTATGACTGTAGGGAAGACAGGTAGAAAAGGCCTGCTTGTCCTCACTGCTCCATATTGTGATGTCCTCTCTGGAAATCTAGACTGTTGTGTGTTGCCCTGAAAACTCAGCTTCTGAGCTTGCTAACATAGTTTTCTAAAGACTTTCCCAGGACAGTAACTGTAAACATAGATATGTGTACATTCTTTCTGTTACACGTCTTGTGATGGGCATCTCTCATGGCCAGTGCAGTGAAAAAGAGTTATCCTGACCACCCAATCCCTGGCTGTGGTCAGGAGCCTATAAATCCTGGGGGGAAAAATAAACTTTCTCTTCTTTTCACCACACCTTGACCTGTGTCCATGTGATCTATTCATCTTCAGCGGTAACAGTTGTGTATTGCTTCGTTGACAAGGTAGGCCATCTTTCTTCCCCTTCTCCCTCTTTTACTTAAACTCTGAATGAGATGAGGGGAATGTTAACTCCTGACCTTTCCTCCACCCATCACTCCCCAGCCTTGTCTTTGAACTAGATACTATGAACCAGAGACCTTTCTTTTGCTCACAGGCTAGAGATCGTGAGGTGCAAGGATGTGTCCCTTTTTCTTCCTTTGACTCTGGTAACAAATATTTGGACCTTTTTCCCCCTCCCCAGTGGAGCACAGATGATCAGGCTGTCCTGCTACATCCGGTCCCCGAGGCCTTACAGAAGGCAAAAGTTGTGGCATCTGGCACAACCATTTAAGGGTCAGATACTGCATTAGGAAAAAAGTAAAGTAGGATGTGGGGGAATACAATTTGAAAATTATTCCTAAATATGTCCTAAATTGTCAGTTGCAAACAAATTCAGCTGCTGTTCCACCTGTTTTCTGTTCTGCACATGAGGCGTATTTACTACCCTTGAATTACAAATCACATGTTGATTTTGTGGTGCTGCTATGGCACATCAAAAAGTGCATGCAACTTTTGTGAGAAGTGTGAGTTAAAATCCATGTGGTTAGAGAGAAGCTCTGCAGTAAAGGACCTGGGGGTTCAGATACACAAGTCAAAGATCAATCAGCAGTGTGACTTTGAGGTAGTGAAAGCTGAGCACATACTGGATTGCATTAATGGGATTTTATCTAGCAACTCAAGGAGTGATTATTCCCCTCTATTCAGCAATCACAGGACTGTACCTGTTGTCCTGCCTTCATTTTTGGGCTTCTTAGTATACGTAAGATGTGGACAAAGCAAAGCAAGTCCAGCCAACAATTACAAAGGTGGTTAGAGGGCTGGAGTACATGAAATAAAATGAGAGACTGAAAGACCTGAATTTATTCAGCTAGGAAGAAAAAGCAAAAAGAGGTCTAATTGTAGTCTTCAGCTGCTTAATGTATAGTTGAAGAAAAAGCAGAGAGAATCCCAGAGAAAGAATGAGAGGCAATGAATACAACCTGCAACAGGGAAGTTATGATAGCTCTAAGGAAAAAGTTCTTCACAATGGAAGTGGTTACAGAGAGGCTGTCTTCTTCAGAAGAGACTCAAAATTCACCCTGAGCAGCCTGATCCAAGTCTGAAGCTAGGACTGCTTTGAGCAAGGGTTTGGATCAGAAGACGTCTAGGATTCCTTTCCAATCCTATTTCTGTGATTCTAAGTGTGATTTATAAGACAATTACATGAAATTATGCAGATTTATAAGACAATCACACTAAATTATGCAGTGAGCTAATTTGAAACATGGTGGAGCAGACTAAAACTAGTTCTTTGCTTTAGCCAGAGAAGTGGACAAAGAGCTGAATAATGTACATGAGTTTTGGTTCTTTTGCCTTCTCTTGAACTGAATCAGAATATCCTGAAGAAAAGGCTCCCTGAAGTCAATACATGCTTTATTTGGTATTATACAATGGGTTTTTCTTGATGGATGGTTGCATGTGTATGAGCTGCTCTCATACACCTAGCTAATGATGAGTTTCAGTGGCATTAATTAGAACTAGAGGGGACAAGTGTGCCCCTGTGAGTTTATTTGCACTTGATAACTACCTTAGAGAACTGAGTAGCATAAATGAAGGGTCATATTCAGAGATTGAAATCTCTGCTCTGTAAAACGCCCTGCTGAACAGAGAATGCCATGGAAGTTAGGCTTGCACTCAGACATTGTTTAATGTCTTCTTGATTGTTTTTGTGCTGCTTTATTCTGTCAGAGGGAGTATCAGAGTACCATAATCTTTCTTCAGTTCTGCTGACTGAGAGAGCTTTTGAAAACAGAAATCCTGAAGGAGTTCCTGTAGTTAGTTCTAAGTTTCAGGTAGTATGAGAAATGCATTTGTACTTTCTCCTTGTGAGTCTGTTTCCAAATGTTTGCTTATTTTTACTCATTTTTCTCTTACCATTTTTAAAATAGTCCAGGCAGGACTTGGTCTTCTGCAAGCTGTGGCCAGGAGTACATCCTGTGTGGATATTTGAAGCAGGCATAGGGAAAACTTTCCTAGGGAGCCTGTGCTGCAGTGAAAAACATTACCCATAGATAGGATGGAAGTTCAAGTCTCAACTAGACAAAGGCACAGCTGATGAGTTCTTGTGATGGTAGATGTCCCACAGTGCTTCCCTCCAAATGATTGAATGAGGTCATGAAAATGCCTCCTCTCTCAAGACCCCTGTTCTCAGAGGAAGAGCAGATATGTTCATAGGGTAGCCAGGTGTCTTGTATCAAACAATGCTGCAAAGACCACTTGGGCTGAGACAGGTGGCCTGTGCTGCATCTTGGGGCTGGCCTGGGTTTGCTGGAGAAGGTGAGGTGTGAAGGTGCTTTAGGTGCTGTACCTGTTTTCTTCTGTGAAACTGCTGGCTTGCTGCATCTCCACATCAGCTTGTCTCCATGTTCTCACTCTGTGTCAGAGGCGTGGAGCCAGCAGCAGCCTTAGGAATTGGCAGAGAAATCGTGTGTGTTTTTCATAACCTTGCGCAGCTCAGCCCTTTCTTCCACTTCACTCTGGAGGTTTTGGCCTCACACTTAGAACCACTCTGTGAAGATCAAACTATAGTGGGGAGCAATAACCTGTTCTCTCCTGGAGATCAAGAAGAATATGAAGGACCCATAGTTCCTTCAGCCTAACAGACAATTGGTGTAAAGATTTAATATTTAATGGGAAGATTAAGGCCTGTTAGAGACAACTAATTAAGCTGATAGATGACCTCCATGTCTGCTTAGCAAAATCTGTGTTGGTTCCACTACAGCATCCTTGTCTGAGAGCAGCTCCTTACCTTTTGGCTGGTGAAGGTAGAGAACTGGTTTAAAATGAGATTTTGCTTGAACTGGTTATACAGGTGTTTGTGTATTATTTTCAAGACTTCACTGCTAGGTTTATATGGATGGAAAAGTTTTGCAAGTCATTGCCTGGATTATCAAAAATTAATTGCTATGATGAGTTTCGCTGCAGTGGTGTATTACCAAGGCTGCAAATAGACATGTTCTCCTGCTCTTCTTGGGTTTGATAGACAAAACCATGGAGACTGGCTGACCTCATGTTGCTGGACCCAACAGTGAATATGAGACTAGTTACTGTATCACAGACCTGTTCCATTGTTTTGCTTTTGTACATTTCAATGTTGTTACATTCCAGAGCTGCTCCTCAGGCAGGATATGCCAACCCCTTCCAGGAGGAAGCATGATGGCTCTGCAGGGCCATACACTCACGTGCAGTAGCTGTGCACTTGCTGGCTGAGTGCTTACACAGGTTTCACACTAGGATCTCTGGAGGAAAAGTCCAGAGTTCTCCGTGTTGCACTAACCTGAAATTATCTTTCTGCACCATGCAAGAACTTCCCAGACTCTCCTGGGGCTGTGTGCACAAGTGCTGTCTGTGTGCCTTTGTACCAAGTGAGTCCAAGTGTGTTCCCCTTCAGCCCATCCCCTCCTATGACTGAACTGTGGGACAGCACTTGTGCAAGTGCTCCTCTGCCTATGACTGCATTGCTTATTGCAAGAACATTCAAAGGAAGGCCATGGAAATGTGATTGAGTGTTTTAACTGAACAGTGCAGTGAGCACTGAAAATTCGTCAGGCTTGAGGTCTTCCTCTTCTTAAAAAATGAATAAATTCAGGCATTGGTGAGCCATGGCAAAAAAAAACCAACAAACCCAGACTTGTGCAAATATTGACAGGGTTATATTTCAGGAAACACAGACAATGGGACTTAGAGGCAGCAAAACAGCCCTCAAAATTATGCTGTGCATGGAGACTATGGGAATGCCAAATTCTGACATGAACAGGGGCTTTTTTCACATATTATGGCCACAGGATTCCATTCAGGTTGTTTGGGGTGATCCTGTGGTGCTATGTAACTGTATGTGTACTGGCATGGGAGACTGATGAAGAGATCAGCTTGTGCTGAAATACATGACATGCTCACTAAATCAGTAACTGTAACTTCAAGTAATGAGTTCAAAGTAGTCTGGAATAAATCATTCCTTGTATGTACACATTCCACCCTCACCCCTCAGCTGGAAACCATCCTGTATCACATTAGAAGGGAAGAAGCATGACTTAGCACTTTGCACAGAATCCAAAGGAATTCTGTGGCACATAGTAAAGCTGTTATCTGTGTTAAGTTACTAATCAGAACTCAGGACCTTTTCCATTTATACCACAGCTTTCTCAACATTGAAACACAGCTAAGTTTTATGCCCACTTTTTATCCCTTGGGCATGCCCTGATCAATCCTTAAAAAAGAGTCACAGGGCACATCACACCCTAATGGACTGTGTGGCCTGTTCCAGGACTTCCTCTGACCCTGGGCTTTTGGAACTTTCTTGATTGATATCTTCTTGCCTTTTTCCAGAAGCTCACCATGAGTGATGGTAAGGCCTGCTCTTGTTGTGGTGTGAGCTTTCAGCCTCATTACCTGTAGAAGAGGTAGATATACCTGATCTGTTAACTTCTGCTCTGTCCCTGTGAGATTATATCTATTTGCAGGTATGTCCAATTGAAAATTTTAATTATGGTCATATGTAGGAGAGCCAAACATATTGCAGTATGGGTCTACATGGATATCTCAGAGCACCCTACATTAACCCAGTATCCAGGGACCCTTTGCAGTTGTGGGAGTTTTTTTAAAATTTGTGTTTCGCTCATCAAATTAATCTGACTTTTGAAATAACTGGATTTTCCTGTAATGTTGTCACAAGAGGGCAGAATCGGGGTTTGTACATGCAGTAACATTTAGCACAACTGAACAAATTGCTACGTATCTGCTGAGCTGTGGTAACAGCTGTGTGCACAACTAGCCTGCAGCAGACATGGGGTAATTCCACTTAACGCTGTCTTCTCCTAGGTTAAGTCAAATGACCTTGCATTTATCACATGCCAGAAGCATGCACATGCTCAATTATGAAGCTAGGATTATATGCCACAACTTCTTAAGGCTCAGTAACTTAATCCTCTGAGCCCTAAAGGCTGTTTGTGTACCTTGAATGAGTATCTTCCCTATTTTTATAAAGCCAGACACTGGCAGTCAGAGTAGCATAGTATGTTCTTTGGAATGCTCTGAAGAATATGCAGGTCATTTCCTTACAAAAAGCTGGTTTTGGGAATCTGGGACTGTGTGAGTAGCCGTGTCCCAAGCACGGTTACCTTCACCCACTGATAGTTTCCCAGCATGACCTACTTCCATACCCATGGCTGAGTTATTTCGACTGTTGCAACAATCTCAATGTAAGGGTGACTCAAGTTGTTGACTTCAATCTGTTTGGCAGCTACAAAAACCACACAGATCACTTTGAATTAATTCATTAGCAAATACATAATTCAAAGTAATTGCTGTGATTTTCCTTCCCATTTTTAATGGACTTTGAAACTATCTTTCATTTATAAAGAAACTACTCATAACTCTGGAATTAACAAAGCACTCAGTGAGAAAGTTCCTACTGAACTGGTCTGCAGCTATCTGACCAACTTCTGAGACAAGTTAATGGATACATATTTACCTGTACAGAGACAAACCTTCAGATATGTTTGGGTTAATTCTAGAGTTAGTTTAAAAAGTGCACAACCCTCTAAGAAATAAAGGTTTTTCAGCTTCTGACTTTTAAATAATCATTAGTGACAGCACAGAATTGCATGTCCTCTGCTTTTTAGGTGAGAACCATGAGACTGTAGTCCAGAAAGGACCTAAAAATGTCCTTTCTGATGACTAAGTCTTTAGTAGCAGGTGGCACAACTATAGGAGCTGTTGCATGTAATGTTTTCCAGTTGATATGCTTGAAACTACAAATGTAAGGAAAAAAAAATAAAAGAGACTAAGTGCACAGACTTTGCCTCTGAGCCATCCAGGTTCCTGAATGAACCACATCATAACTGACCAAATATATTCTTCCCAAATTAGCGTCTCTTCTAGTTTGTTAAGCAGAACCTGTAAGACTCTGATATTAGTGTCTTCTACAGTGCTACACACAGCTACATCTGCAATCACCCTTACTTGAGAAGCATCTCTAAGGAGATTACATTGCATGGTCCCACCATGCAATGGAGAGGTGCACTCAAATAGAGATGACTTGGTGGTGGGATTTCTAGTCTCTGGGAACAGTGCCACTGGACAGAACAGGAGTGCGTGAAGGATTTTACTCTCCCATAGTAAATTAGGAGCTTGTCTTGAGAGCAAATTGCTCTCATTCAGGCCAAGTTTAGGTGACCTCAGTCTGAGTCATGGATATATTTCTTCCTGTTTTCCCCTTTTCCCAGCTGCTTCTGAACACTTGAGATGGCACTGGCTTGTTATCTTGCTCCTCATTGTGGGTACAGAGGAACCTGTGCTCTGTGTGTGAGCATGCATGTGTGTGTCTGGCTGCCTGTCATTACAGCACTAATGGAAATACTGCACGGATCACAACTCTCAATTAGCTCCTCGGGAGATTGCTGTGACAGCCAGTTACCGAACAGCAAGGCCTGAAGGAATGAATTAATTTGTACTACACGGTGGTTAGAGTCACAGCGTTAGCAATGGAATAAGACAGCAATAGACCCTGATTAGACTTTGGCTGCACAGTGCAAGAGATGCTTACCTGGGGGACTGTTACCTGTTACCTTTCTTTTTTTTGTCTATCATTCCTCCTGAGGTTAGAAAAGATCTTGGACCATGAATGAATGAGTTTAGAGCTCTTAGTTCAGTTCTTGGAATCGCTGTCTGTCTGCCTGAGGCTGTTTGGCAGCCGGCAATGGGCTTTCATTCAACACAGACAAGGGCATGCTGCTCTCCTCCTGGCCTGGAGCCAGGCCACAGCCACTAAGTGAGTTGTGTTCAGGGGAGGTAACCCAATCTTTCTGTCCTCTTCAAACAATAGCTCTCTTCCTTATTCCTTCAGATACTCGTCTGTCACAGAGGGTGTCCTAAGGCTGCTGCACCAGGGGATGCTGGTGTCTTGCCTTTGCAATGATACGTTTATACACATAGAAGAGCAAAATGTGCTTGATAAGGCAAGGCTGGGGATCTTTATAGATAGTGTGAAGTGTCCAGGGCATCTGCCCGCAAACAGGCACATATTCCCTGTACCCTGGTACCACACTGTTCAAAGATTAGCAGTCTCCTATTCTGTCAATCACAAAGACAAGTATTTTATCAGTTATGCAATCACTTTGTCTTAAAACTTGTTTTTAACTTATTTTATACAGATGGTTTATTTCTGTGCAGAAAGTATTTGTCACAGTAGGACACCATCCTTTCTTTACCCTTGATCAACCACCCATTGAAAAGCCATGTGAAGCCACTGTAGTTTTGCACATGGTACTTGTTTTATCTGGGTCAGATCTGACCCTCTGAACTGTGTGACATGCAGTGCTGGGAAGGAATAAGGTGAAAATAAAGGAATGTTCACAGAGCAGTCCTTGTGAAAGGTAAGAAACATTAAAAGAAAGTTTCTTCTGAAACTGTGTTGCTCTGCTAGGCTAAGTTCTTCATGTTCTGGAAAGAGAGATTTCTGAGTAGAGAGGGAAGAAGTAGTTAACTGACAGTGCAACCCCTAAAGGCCATTGTCCTGTGTTTATCTGTAAAAGGACATGGAAGCAGCACCAGCCAAGTCTTTTTATGCCATCCTGTTTTTCAGGCACAAGAGGAATCTTTTGTTTTGACTGAATTCTCAAGAATCATTTGGTCTGTGGTCCCTGCACTGTCAACCAATAAATGGAGCAATTCGCATTACCTTTGTTAATAGGAGGCAAGAAATCAAGCCCAGGCTCCTCTCAGTACTGGTGCCTTTGTAACTTGCAAGTCAGCAAAATGGTTGTAAACGGATTTGCATCTCTGGCAGAGCTCCTCCTGTGAGCAATATTGCATTGGTGTGCTTTTATTTTCCTTCATTTTGAGTACAAACTAAAGCCCAAACAGTCCATCCTTTCCTCTTTGCAGCCTGTGGCACTTCTTTGATCTTTGTGTCTGCTGTTTGTATGAAGCATGTCCCTTGCTGCACATTCTGGCCAGCAAGTGGTGCTCCCCCCTTCCTTCCTGCAGCTCCACTCTTTGTGCAGAGCTGAGAGTGCTGTCATGCATTGCTGGTGCTTTCAGGTGTGTCTCACCCAGACGGTGCGTCATGCTTTGATGTACTGTATTGATACAATAATGGTATTTCTTAATGGGACTTCTAATGGTGTGTTTATAATGACATTCTTGGCATTATCCCGTTGTCCATACATACTGCGACAGAGGTCCTTGAATAGGTTCCTCTGATGCAGACCTCCAGATGAGATGCATCTCAATGGGGTTTATGTGTGTCATGTTGAATGTGGCATGGCTAGATGGAGACTAGAAATACTGGGAAAATAAGACCTTGTGATTTGGTAGTTTTTGGATCCACTCGTCCCAGTAGTGTATTCTTGCCAGTTGAAGAAACATGTTTCCTTGCAAGGCTATGTGATTTGGCTGGTATATGGGATTTGCCTTCTCCAGTGGCCCTTTAAAGACAGGATCTTTTCCAGTAGCATTATTCCACAATGAATTTGGATGAACTCGGTTGTGATATTTCCACACTTGATGACTGTTGTCCTGGGGTTTTTGCCTGGATATGAAATTCTAACATGCTGACCTGGTACCTGTGTTGAGTTTGTTCTTCTATGTAAAAAACATGACACCAGGACCAAGGCAGAAGAAGTAGTTTATCCTTAAGTGGTGGTACATTTTTTGAAAGTAGCAAATAGCTACCCAAATAGTTACATTTCAGAGACTGGGGAGTAAGACATATCTGAAGAACAGGGAGGAAGAAATGGACTAAAAGAAGCAAAGAAGATGGGAGTACAGAAAGAGAGGAAAATTGATAAATAAAAAAAAGAGAAGTGACAAAAGCAAGAGAAGAGAGCGGGAGATTCTCTCCTGATTAGAATTCATGAACTCCATTCTTACATTAAGTCTATATATGACACCTGGCCTTTAATGTGAAGCTGCCTACGAGCATTAAAAATTAAAAGCAGAAGGTAGGATCCATCCATCTCGGGCAGCGCTGCTCCCCTCCTATCTGAGCTCTGCACAAAGCTATTACACATTGATAAATTATTTTGGGTAATAGCTGAGATATTACATTGTTTCTGAGTGAAGGTAAAATCTCTCCATGACATGGGCATTTATCAGGAGCGCATTTCATCCTATTTATTATGGCCGAGACGAGATCGCAGGCTGCGGGCAGAGCTGGCACGTCGTGCTGATCACCTCCCCCATCGCCTCCCTTCCCTCTGTCACTTCGATGATGGGATATTGATGGAACTCATGACAAGTTAATTATTAACTAAAGATATGCAGTTCACCTTTGCCAGGGGAGGGGGCATAGAAGAGAGCAATGGTAGTTCTTATAAAAATAAATATATCCATTGTATCTTAGGATTCCTCTCTCCACATTCCTCTCCCTTCTACCTGTGGTATTTTGCAGCCCCCCCAAATAAATCAGATACATTATATGAATATCTGTACGGTCTAGAAAGCCAACAGAAACAGAAGAAGCTCTAAGAACCTTTAGTTTTCTCCAAAAAAAGTTTACACAAAACTTTTTATCCATTGACTTGGTACTGGAAATAACTAGGGAGAAATTTTTGTTGTTCACTGCATAGCGTTGATTTCTCTCACTCTTGAGAGGGCCAGAAAGCAGAGGCATGGAATTTTGATTCTGTCCAATAAATGAATACATCCTTTCTTTATAAGGAAGATATGTCTTGACACCATCTAAATATTTCAGCTACTCCCTTCCACTGAGTGCTGGATGTTCCCCTGAAGGCTGGCTGGTTGTGCAGGAAGGTGATTTCTGCAGAGATAATGCCTGCTTGCATGCTCATCTGAGCTCTCAGGCTAAACAGGATGAGTTTGCCAGCATGTGAAGGAGAGTTGCTCAATTGATTTGATCCTGCAGTTTGTTGACTAGGTTAGAGCCAAGGCACTAAAAGGCAGTCAGGTGCCAGAGGTAACTAGTATACCATTTTACACTCAGCTGCTTCTGGTTTGTCCATAAAGTTATATTTGTTTGTCCATAATATTATGTTGTTCAGGTAGTTCTAGAAGAAAGGTGCCATGGCTGTAAACCACTATGACAGTGGGCATTTAAAAAATAATCACAAGGCAAAATAAAACAGTCTATCAAAGGAATCATTCCTTCCATATGGTCACTTAGCAAGACCTGCCAAGTAAGTTTTCTCCGCTTAAGAGTCCTTCCAGAGAAAATGAATGTCTGTTTGTTTTTCAAAACCCAAGCTGCTCTAGATGCCAGACTAAACTATGGGCATGATAAATTTCATGCAGGTTGGATTTGAACCATATAGCTCATTTAGGACTCATCTAATTCCCTTCCTAAAAGAAAGCATAAGATCATTACTGTTGCATTGGGGAAAAACAAAAAAGGTTATTTTTCTAGTTGTCTTCTTATGAGCTGTGGTAGGCGATGCAAGATTACTGCCTTTGTGTCTGCAACAAACTGGTCTCTCCAGAGTAAAATTGTACACACTTTCTTCATGCTGTTCTACTTGAAGTATTCCAAAGCTTGCGAAAGCTGATGTGTGGTCTCTATTCTTTTGGTGTAAAACATATATGCCTGTGAAGCAGCACTGATCATGGTAAGGGAAAGCCAGTGCCATTCTTTGAAATCCACCAGTTCTGTTCACTTGGATTAGTGCCTTATACAGAAATTTCAGAAGCAGACATTTTGTTTTATTGATTTTTGGTTTCTCCTATGAAATCTAAAGTTTTGGTTCTGGACTAATGCTGAAAGTTCCTTTTAAAAAATTAAATTATTTAAATAAGTAATTTCCTATTCTACAGCTGTGAGGACACTCTCTTTGAAAATATAGATTTCTAATTATTTGCCTCAAAATGGGAAATTTTAAGTACATTTGAGCAGATCAGTTTGGATTCTCAGGTGTAACTCTTCCTCCTTGAGACTATGCTAGATTCACATGCATTGAAACAGCTGCATATAAAAGCAAAACTTTCAGAGCCTTCATTTGCTTTGTATACTTCAGCTTTTTGAAATCTCTGAAAATCTAAGCTGCTTGCTATCAAAGGTGTAAGAAAGAGAGATGGGCTCCCAAGTACAGATAAAGTGAGTGCTGTCTGAAACATGGTGGGTAGATTAGCTGTCTGGTTTCCAAGTAAGAAACTGCCCATCACTGCAGTAAGGCTAATCTCCCTGTCCTTGTCTGGTCATAGTGATCAGTTTGCCCTCTACTTAATATAATAAGATATATAATAAAAATGTATTAACAGTTGTGAACCACCCTCATCCCCCTTCCAAAACCCCCTGGGATCTTCCAAGGTTAGAAGATGTGCAGTATACTCACCTCAAAGTAAATTCATGGTCATTATCTTCACCTTTTATTGCACACCTTTCTCCTTGTCTGTTGCCTCTCTTGCAGCTGCTTTTTACTCTGGGCCTTGGTCTATAGTCCCTGCCTGTTCAATGTAGCTGTGTTGACATCACTGGCAAAATACTAATGGTGTGATACCTGGTGGTCCCATTTATCTTCCAGAGATACCTTTCTGGTGAGCTTTGTGAGAACCACACCAGGCTGTGAACTTGTAAATATGTGTTCAGGGTGTCTGGGCTCATATGCTGTCTGTAACTCCTCCAAGGCAGAGGCTCCATCACTGTTTCCAAGCAACGTGCCCACCTTCTGGTTTTGGTAATGACAAGGCTTATAGCTTTTTTCCTAATTTTTTTACTTTACCTAGACTTTGCTCCTAGACATCTCACAACTCAAGCTATAATTTCTTATTCAAAGAATGCCTCTCACACTAACATAGGTAATAGCAGGAATTCAGTGCTCCCATGTTGCTCATTAACACACAGTTCTGTATTGGTATGAATAAGGAAGTGATGGAGAAAGGGCTCTGCTTGAACTTGGAAATCAAAGCACTGAAAGCCCATATGAAGAAGCCTTGTGTTGAGAGACAATAGATGAATACATTTTTGTTGAGGTCCAAAAGTACCTATCCATAATATTAGTATTTTCTGGTGAAAAGATGGTGATACATAGTTATAGTACCTGCTGGCTCTGAAAATATAAGAGAAATCTGAGTTAAGTTTATACAAGCTTTACTGGACTTAGTTTTGAATGTAACTCAGTGTGATTTAGCTGATCTGTACCTAGGAGAGTGTGTTTGGCAGTATGGGAAATGTCACAGGGCAGAGAGTAGCAGCAAATCAGACAGACCAAGACGTATTAGAACAGGGTTCCTTCACAAGAGCTAGAACTGAATATGCAGTTTAATCAGTGTTGTGTCCTGTTGTATGTGATAGAGTCTTCCCTGAGTGTGAGCTGACAGGCAGGCAGCCTACTTGTTCCACAAGGCTTTTTTGGCTGTGCTGCCCTGGATGGGAGGACATGGGGTGCGCCAGATCTGGTATCCTTTGCTAACCTGCTTCCTTGTCTTTTGTTGTGACTGATGCAAAATCAGCTGAGAAGGTGCAAGGACTCCAGGCAGGTGGAAAGTTAAGGAACAGCTGGACTGTGAGGTCACATCTACTGAGATTGTATATATAGAAATTGTGCAGGGGCTTAGCTGTAGGTCTCCACACCAACACAGGTCTAGATCTATTCTTGGACCTGCCTTACGTTTTTCAATTGTGCCAAGCTCCTGGTATTAATAGCAACTGAAGTGAAGATCGCACAAATTATTAGTGTTTGGAAATATTACTTTGTCATCTTTTCATTGAAGGAAATATCCCCTTCTTTTATATTCTATTTTAGACTAATGGAAATAACAACCCAACATTTAGCTTTTCTTTTCCTGTTCTTTATTCCTCAATATCATTAGCAATCTGCACTTCGTGTTTCTTACTCTTTCTTACTTGTTACTTATAAGGGAAGATATCAGAAACCTATCTGGTCTGTCTTCTGTGGTGCCCTTTATACTTTTTCTTTTGTATTCCCTGAAATGACTGGCAAACTCACTTCATCCTTCAAATCTTTTCTTGTGATCCACTTCAGTATTTTGATGCTTTTAGTAAAATAACTGGTTCTGATATCAGTAAAATAAACTTGGTATTTATTAGTATTTATTTGTCTTACACTTTTATATTAAAAACATATTTTAAACTAAGTTTTTCCCAAAGTCATCTAGTCTTGCTTCTGGCGAGTCTATCACTGTATGCCACCTTCTTTCGGCCACTTGTTTCAGTCTGGCATGTTGTGCCTCACTGAGTCTTCACATGACTTTAAGTCATGTTAAGTGTTAAACTGAACAGTGAGACCTTGTGCTTGAGGGAGGTGTGGTGGCTTTGAGTGGTACCATAAAATAAATCACTCCTACTAATGGTGTGTTCTAGGCCAGACTCGTGCTGCCTTCTTTCCAAACATGGCAAGCACAGGGTGAAACATGCTGTTCCACTGTGCTCGTTCTGTACACCTGCAGGCATTGGGCACCCCCGTGCCCCCCACCTTCTCTCCTCCATAGCATAAATGGAGGATCATGTTCCATATGCTCCCAGGTCAACCCTCAGAAGCAGTTTAAGCAGCTTGGAGAAACTCACAACAACTTAAAGAGTTAACCCTACAGTAATTGGGAGGGAGAGGGGGAAAACAGTGTAATGGAGGGGTGAAGAGTTTCCATAAACCTATTGCCTCAGCTCAGAGAACCTGCTAAGGGGCAGTGGTCAGAGAGAAACAGAAGGAGAGAGAGAGATATCAAGTGTAGTAATCAGAATGAAAAATGGAGCTCCGGTTACTTTAAACAAGAGCTAATTTATCACAGGAACGAGTGGATAAGTAGCTGAGTTTCAGGCGTTCAGTAAGTTCCCCGTTCTGCTCCAAAAATTATTCCACCCCTGTCTCCATGCTCCCATAAATCATCCCCTTCTTCACTTCTGCTCCGATTACCAATTACTCCTGCCTACGACACGCTTTCCCCTGCCCGACACAATCTGATGGGCCCCTGCCTTTTAATTTTACAAATGCTTTTTCCTTCTTGCTTCTCAGCTCCCTGTCCCTACTCCTCCCCTCCCCAGTTTCCCTCTGTATCTTTGTTTCCCCTTTCCCTTCTCATCTACTTTTTTTTTTTTAATTTGAAGAAAGGGAGGGCAGTAATGTTTCCTGGCACCTCCCCCCATGAGGTTGACTGAGCTGAAGCAGAGGAATAGAAATTAATTATTTTTCCAAACCTGAACTCTCTTTAGGTTTGTGAGTCTTCTCCCTAAGCACATGATGAATTCTAGACCCAGTACAGCTGTATCAAAGGTGAAAGTCTTGTTCTTGAAAGGATATGTTGCTTTTTGTTGAGTCTTTGAAGGAAAATATAAGGTTTTTTCCTTTTTTCCCTTTTCTTTATTGTACACAGAACTTTTTTCAGAATGGAGGTATTTTGTGAGCTGTACAGCTGCAGGCAGAAGAATTTTAATTTATATTGTATTGTGTAATTTTTCTGCATATGCTTCACTGCTGCTAATATTTACACTGGAGTACTTCTAGCTAGCTGTCATACAAATGCAGAAAGACTGATCTGTATCAAAACCCTGATAATTTAGAAAAGGCTCACACAAGAAACTTTTGCTGGTTTCGATGACTCCATACATGAAATCAATTTAAACCAAGGTTGTACTAATTAGCAATTATCTACTTTAGGAGCATATGTTGAATTTATTGATATAGCTACACCTTACTAATATAAAATCCTTTGATGCTGCTAATGAATGGTAATCTAGTATATCATAAGTCTGGTGCATTATTCAGATGCTGCATACATATGCACTTGGATTGCATTTATAAAACTCCTAGAAAGAGATTTCAAACATCAAAGAACTGGCATAAAACAATGTATTGTTTTGCTTCTATAAATTTTCTTTTCACAACATGAATTATTTCTGAATGTTTGCCCAGGCTACAGTTAGAGTGTTTGAAAATCACTCAGTGATTTGAAAAGCAGTGTTTTGAAATTGCTGTATGTTTATGAGTTCAGCATAGACTCAACAGTTGTGTTTGATTGTAGCAAAATAGTTTCTGGATGCTTCATTAATTGAGACTTAAATAGCCTGTGTTCAGGAGGGCTAACTTGCATGAATCTAGTAGATGCTGGCAGCTGCTAAGTTGGAAGAGCCATGCCAACTGAAGGGAAATGTTTATGCAGGTCATCAGTATGGCCTAATGTGCAAAGAGCTGTTATTTCCCACCTGTAAGACATTCAATAAAATTGCTATGAGACTTACTGAATCCAAAAAGAGAAATTCCCTTGCCCTGCTGAGAACAGGGTAGGCAAAGTGACAGCTCTGCCTGCTCTGCCGCAGAGAAAGCGGCTGTCCGGAGCTGATTTTTGTGTGGGATAATGGATGGAGGAGATGGATTACCAAGTGATAAATCACACAAAGGAATTGGCTGGTGCCAGAACCCATGTGCAAGAAAATAGCTGGCATGCTCTGCAGTGGGCATTAGCATCTCCATCTAAGGAGCCAAAGCCTTTATGCATAAACAGTAAGACAAAACAGGAGTTAATTATAGTACAGCTTCTTGACATAAGGCTTGTACAGCAAAACAAGAATGGTGAAGGGACTACATCAGCTCATGTTTATTGGACAGTTTATCTTTTTCTCTTCAGGGAAAGAGTTGAGGAAATCCTCTCTGTTCTCATTTCCCCCTTTTATTCTCATTTTTGCTTTATTCACATTCATTAAAGCCGTGTTATTTTCTGACCAAGGAGTATTGCACGAGTCTTTCAATAAAGAAATAGAGGAGCTAACTGAGCATGTCTCAAGTCATTCCTATCCCACATGATACATATGTAGTCCCTCTGTCCTGTCAGGGAAAGGATGGCTGCTGGCATTCAGTATGTAACTCAGTAATCAATAATACTGCTCCACATCACCCTAAAGACCAGTGATAGTCTGAGCTCAGTATACTCTGGGCTGGGAAATCCATGCATAAAAAAGAGTTACTTGGAGATGGTGGAAATTTGGCTTCATCCTACAGCATCTTCCTGTGATCCAAAAGATAATATTATGTTGTGTACTTTAAGTGCACCCAGAAAGTGTGCAGAGGTGCACTTTCCATGTGAAATATTTTTCCTTTAAGTTACAAGGTAATTCTTAATTCTTCTATTGACTGTGCACATGAAAATAGAGCAAAAAAAGAGCACCATGCTTCTACTGTGCAAGGAAAGTTGCTGGCTCAAGGTCAAGACTTGTCAGGATGAAGTGTGTTCTGTTTACCTGTCTTTAATAACAATACTTTATTATCATTAAAAGCATAATGGAGAACGAGGTTGTTGATATTGTTATCTAGAAAGCTGTCTTTGCTGAAGAGAGAAGAATCACAGAATCTCAGGCTGGGTAAGATTGGGAAGGACCACAGCAGGTAATCTGGTCCAACCTCCCTGCTCAAGCAGGGTCATCCCAGAGCACATGGCACAGGGTTGTATCCAGACATTTCTTTAATATCTCTGGTGAGGGAGACTCTACAATCTCTCTGGACCACCTGTTCCAGTGCAGAGTCACCCACACAGTAAAGAAATTCCTCATGTTTTCAGGTGGAGTTTCCTGCCCATCAGTTTCTGCCTGTTTCCTCTTGTTCTGTTGCTTGGTGCCACCAAGAAGAGCCTGGCTCCATCCTCTTGGCACCCTCCCTTCAGATACTTAGAGATACTGATGAGACCCCCTTTTAATTGTTTCTTCTTGAGGCCTACACAGGTCCAGCTACCTTAGCCTTTCCTTGTAAGAGAGATGCTTCTCTCTCTCAGCCATCTTTGTTGCCCTCTCCTGGACCTGCTCCATGTCTCTCATGTACTGAGGAGCCCAGAACTGGACAGAACTCCAGGTGTGGCCTCCCCAGATCTGAGCAGAGGGGCAGGATCACCTCCCTCAACCTGCTGGCCATGCTCTTCCTAATGCACCCCAGGATATTTTCAGGTGTCCAGTACTGGGCTGACATCACAGTGGAAACTATACTCAAGTAAACTGAATTATTCCTGGCTTGGGAGTATCCTAGTGTGCATGGCCTGTGTAAGCATGAAGATGACAATGATGATCTTCCTTTGACAGAACTGTAGCAGAAGGTAGTTGGCAAAGAATCAGAAGGGGAAGATACAAAAATGGCACTTGTGCAAGGTTTTTTCCAACAAATTTCCTGAAATGTACAGTGAAATTAGAGCTTATGCAGCTCTCTAGGAGGTGCTAGAAGTCATCTTCTAGTCACCATCACTGCTAAATGACAGCAGATCTTTAACTCATCTTTTCAGGACAATAGTCCTTCAAACTAATCTTTTCAGGACGGTAGTCCATGGGCATGAAAACTTAAAAGTTTTAGATATAATGGCTGAAGCTTTGGTGACTTGATACTTTTTTTTAGTAATTGTAGCCTGACACTTGTTTTTAATAATGTAAAACATTTGACCGAATCTTGACAAAGTCATCCATTACACATGGAATTAGTCTGTATGTTGTTCCATGACTTGTAGAGCAAGCGAGATTCACTCCACTCAGACATACGGGCACTGGGTTAACATCTGACACACCAGCAGGCCCTCAGCAGCATGTGTCACTGACTATCTCTTTTAGACAAAGATCCTTGAAGCTTTACTTACATATTTTGAACATAATTTTATAAGGTAACTTGATAGTAGATTAATCTTCCAGCTGGCTCCTCCCAAGGACTTGGCATGTGAACACTGAACACTGACATGACAGACCCACTACCTTTCTCTGCTCATTGTTGAAAACTCTATGTGTGATTTAATGTTCAGAGTTTTTCCCAGAAATCCTTACTATTGCACAGCAGTCTCATCCTAGAGAAAAAGAGAGTGACCTCAGTTTGCCTTGAATCAAGCATTCTTAACCTTATGTTTATTAGGTGCTCTGAGAGGCACACTGTTTTGTGGGCCTATGAAATTTGCTATGGAAAGAACTTTTAAAAGGGTTCTTTTTTTTTGATGTTATGAAGATTTGGCTGCTAGAAATCTCTGTTTCCTTCCTGCAGCTTGTGTTTTTCTAGGACAACACTGACACAGCATCAAGGCAGTAAACATGCAGACTTTGCGTCCAAGCAGAGACAGACATTTGTGTTGCAGTCTGAAACCTGGTAGAGCTACCCAAGACTGCAATAACAGACAGCTGGGCTTGCTGGGGCTGCCTCCCACCCCATCCCACCTTCCTTTGGATCTGATAGGGAGTTTTGCCAGGGTTCTCACATACAGGAAGGAGGAGCACTGCATTCTCTTTATGAACTCTCAACCCTCCTTTGGTGTGATGCCAGCTGTCCACTCCCCACTTCAAAATGTACTGACTCAGCTGGTTGGGAGCAAGAGCAGATCTGAGAGTTTCACTGGCAGAATGCCATTGAATTTGAGGTGGAATAATTTTTTTGAAACCTAGATTTGATGTGGGGTCATAGATGTGGCTGAGGCTTTCTCTGCAGAGCAACTGTGGCAGAAGCAATGGCTATTTACACTTCCCCTGGCTTCCTGTTCTCAGTACTGACACCTTCCAGTGAGAATACTTTGCTCAAATTCCCAGACAGATTTGTCCCTCCCATCTCAGCTGGGTGAGTGTTTATGCATCAGGAAGGGGGCTGAGAACTTCCTATTTGTTCCATAGGTGAGTGAATGTTTATGATACCATCGCTGTGAGAATAGGCCCTTCCCATAACGAGACATCTTCAGGCTAATAATATCTGCCACATCCATTTTGTCTTGAAAACAAATCTCACTGAGGAAGGTTATCATGGAGCTCTTTAACCGATCCCCTCATATGTCCATCACAACAAAGAAAAACCAATTTGGCTTTACTGCCTGCTTGCCTAATCATCACTTAGGAAAGAAAGGAGCTGACAGGATTAGGGATACACTGGGGTAGAGGAAAATGGCTCTGTTTCAGAATCCTTACCTAGAAAAAGTACCTCTTTTAGTTCTTCTGTTTTTCAGTGATAGTAACACTGTAAAGGGACAGTACTTAGCACTTGATCTGCCTAAAGCATAGTTTGAATGACTCATCTAATGCATTCAGTCTCTTCCTACACCAACACTTGTCTGCCATTTTCTGATCATCTGACATTGAATTTTCTAAATAATACTGCATAGTTATTAATTTTCTGCAATGAATTTAGTTAAAGAAGCCCATTTTACTACCCCAGAGGAAGAAGCAGAGTTTATGTGTGTTATGAGGAGAGAAACAGTTTCTTCAAGCATACAGCAAGATTCCTGCTTGCAAAAACTTTAGCCAGAAGTACAGCAAGGTACAGAGAAACAAGTGGATTTCAGAAGTAATACACCATGAAAATTCTTCACTTAGCATTTTCTGGGAGTTGACTCTGGTATTTCTTATGACAACTGCAAGTGTAACTGTTGTGGTTTTAAACCAGTGATTAAATAAAGGGGAAAAAAATTTTACTTATTTCTTGTTGTGAGATATGGATTAAAACAAGAGCAAAACAGGCGTAAAACTTAAAAGGAATAAAGAAAGTTTATTGACAAACTACAATAATAAGAACACCAGAATAAACTTCCAGAAAAACCTTTTCATTTCTTACTGCCCACCATTCTTTTGTTCACATGACAACAGAGACAGAAACTTTAGAACTTTGATGGTTTAAACAGTTCCAATTCTTTCTACAGTCCCTTCACCAGTCTCTGTAGAGAAACAGAAGTTCCTTTCTGTTAATTTATGGAGTTTCTCACAAGAAAACTATTTTTGTTACAGTTTTCCGTTTCCCTGATATCAGCTGCCCAGAGCTGCTGTTATCAGAGCCCACCCCTCCCATTCCACATCACTCTGAAATGTGTTATGGGTCATGAGTTTGGGGATAGCATTTTTAAGGATAAGTTATTCAAAGGCAAAAAGTATTCTTCATCTGTTTCTGTGAGCTTCACTAGAAAACAGTTTTCTCATTGCCTCTCAAGGCTTCAAATCTCCCAGCACTTCACTATACCATAATTACTCTACTTTTTACTCAAATTTACACTTTGAACACTCTATTCCTCCCCATACTCCGTGTCATGAATTAAAGGAGTTCTTTTCAGGACTTCATTGTCCATCCCCATAGTTTTAACAGAAAGATATTTCAGCTTAATTAAAGCATCTTCTTAATTCTCTACCTTTCTTGAAGCTTCTTTTCTTTCTTGCCACTAGCAGTTTATAAAGTCTCTTTTCATGTTGATCACTCTCCTTTTCTCTCTCTGGATAAAAAGATTAATCCGCAAGTCTCATCTGGATAAGAAAGAGTTAAAATCCTGCCCAAGCTTTTGTAGATGGTTCGGTGATCTCTGCTGAACAGGAGCTGGAGCTGTCTGCGATGGAAAGTTCCTCATAGCTGCTCTAGAGAGTGTGGTCGGTGTTTCTGCTTGCTGCAGGCCCAGAGCCCCTCTCCTTCTTTACTCGGCAGTTTCTGATAAATTCCATCACAGCAAAACCTGCAGCCAAGCCAGGAACCGGCCTGGCCCGGCTTGGCTCGGGGCAAGCCCCCGCAGGCCCCATCTCCCGGCCGGGAGACGTGGCAGGCCCGGCCCGGCCCCCACCCGGCCGCATGGCCTGGGCAGGGAACCGGAGGCCAGCCGGAGCTCTGCTACCTTTCACAGCCAAGCAACAAAGAGAACCACAGAGTTCTGGTTGTACACTTCAAGGTGGGGTTCACAAGTTGATCCCACTTTTCAATGGCTAAAACTGCTGTCAATTCTCAGCAATGACCGATAATTGGTCAGGAGAAAAGACTCCAGGCAGTCCCCAGCAACTCCAACTTTCCTTAAAGGTAAAGTAACTCCATGACAGTAACACTGACCTGTCTGTAGTCCTACAGAAGAAGAATTTAGCTCTGTTGTGAGCAGTGTGAAGTCTTCATTAACAGAGAGTACTGGGATACCACAGCCACAGATAATAGGGAAAATGGAAAACACATCTCTGAAATCTGTGTTTGAATATGTTGCCTTCTTGTTAGCAGTTATGTACAGTTAATCTTAATGACTTTGGAATCAAAAAGAAGCATTTGTGATGTTTTACATTGCAGTTGGATTAAGTCAGGAGGAAAGGATGCAGGTTTCTGTTCCTCCCTTACCAATTGAATCTATGCCTTCCCAGAACAGACGTGGAGGGAGGCAGGTGAACAGTTGCATTGTGCCTGTAGCTTTAGTCAGGGTCAGACACATTTATGCAGTAGAGCATTTCTTACCGACAAGGCACAAGACGTCAGAATACAGCATGATTTTGTGAGACTTGATTGAGTTTACTCATGACAAGTAATGATAGCTTTATGAAAACAAGCACATCATTTTTGAAGTCATTAGGCTTCAAGTACTCACACCTTCCCATATGGGTCTAACCACCATTTCATTTATAGAACTACAGGAGAGATAAATAGCTATGTGTATACCTTGCAGAATGCATGGATGGCCAGAAGTTTTCAACAGAAACCGGTCATGTGGTGCACCAGAGCCCAGCTATGGCTATATGACCTTCGAGCTTCTACAGGGCTGGTCTATTTCTTCTGGAGGAAAAACCTCCAGGGTTTTTGGCAATAGGCTTTCAACTTCTGATTAGGAAAGATTTTGAGCTCGTGCAGCTTCCAGTGAAGTAACTGGTGCTTCCAGGTGCTCAGTGCTATTCTGATTTGGAGCTTAGCAAGATTTTGGGGTAGCCTGGCTCTTTTTATTTATGTGCTTATTAATGAGGATGTTCTGGGTAGAGATTTTTTTATTCTTTTCTATGAACATGCCTGGATTTTTATAATAAGATGTGATCCCTTCAAATATTCCCATGGTTCACAGTACAGAAATGTGATGCTTTGTAAAGCAACAGCCTGCCTAATTCAGCTTGCTTTCTCAAGTCTCTCCTGCTGTGGGAGGGCATTTCTCAGGCCACCTACCCAGCTGTGGTTTATTGTTAAAGACCTTCATTCCTAAGTGCTAGAAATCTATCTTCTTTAATTCCAGACACTAATATCTCTGGAGAAATTCTTTTTTGTATTAAGTCAAAACAAGAAGAGGCTATATTAAAAAAAAATTTAAAAATTGAGAAGTACGAAGAGTCTGGTTATGCAGCTGAGCCCCCAAGAGCGTGTTAGAAAATATACTATTATGGTAAAGAGACCACTGCACATCACCATTGCTCACCCCTAAAAGGGGCAGAATTACTTAATATTGTGCTGTAAACTATATATACCACTAACTGGAAATAGGGATTTTTCTCTAGCTTATACAGTAGTTTTGTACTCTTAAAGGAAAAGAACCTGCACAAGAGCAAACCAGAAGGTGGGATAAAAAGCAAAGAGATAGCTAGCTTTGATAACTGGCTAGAGCTTGTTTGTCATGAGTTCAGAAAACCTTTAGATAAGGTGGCACAAGGCCATTAGTGGAGGAATCATAGGGGTGATTGAGTGGGGGGACAGCAACAGGTGCTGCTGAAAGTTGAAATCTTATGCTGAAAGGAGCTTTCCTCAGAACTGATCTTCTCTTCACCATTGGCCTTGGACAAATGATCAACATGGTCCCGATGAAATGTCCAAAGCCAAGAGGCATTTTCAGCAGAGAGATGCTTCCAGTATAGAAATGGAATTATTGCGCAATAGTCCAAAAGCCTGTTATGACCACCCCTGAAGCAGCACATACAATTCCCTTCACCACCATCCCAGAGGAAAATGGACAAAAGGAACTGAGCACAGAAAGGTACTAGGATGACCAGTGATATGGGGAATGTGTTTTGCAGGATAATAAGGGATTTGCTAATTCTGCCAGGCAAAATGAGGAAAGAGGGGATATGATTTCTATAAATACATCAAACTGCAAAACTCTCAAGAGAGAGAACAGCTATTTAAGCTTAAGGAAATGTTGGCACAAGAAAAAATCAGTATAAACTGGCTGAGAATAAATTAGCATGGAAATTAAACAAAGGATTCTAGCCATCAGAAAGAGAAGCGAGATTTTGTAATAGACTTCCAAGCAAAAAGAAACAGAATAAATTTTAAGATGGAACTTGATCTTTTATGAAAGGTCTTCTGTAATGGAAGAGAGAAGACTACATAGCCAAGGAGTCTCTTCCAATCTGTACTCCCACTCCACTCCCCTTTCCTCATCCTATACTGTGCCACTTCTCTTCCTTGGTACCCTGAGCTCCACCTGCTCCTGCTCTGAAGGCACCATGGATCCCTTATCAGAATTCTGCACTGCAATAGGTTGTTTTTAATCCTCCCCGTATCTCCCTATTTTTTTCCTTGCCAAGCTTGCTGGGCTGTAATGTTTCCCTTCGTGTAATCCATCACAGGCACAATGTCGCTTGTGCAAATTAAAATGCACCTTGGAATAATAAAAAAGGGTGGGTTTTTTTTTTTTCTTCCTTCCCAGCAGCAGTTCCTCAACACAAACCATTTGTCTCTGGAAAGAAATTCAAGTATGTTAACCCTGTGTATGCTCCTATGGGGTACACAGCACCTCCTGCGAGAACAACACTTACAGGAGACCTTGCAGTTGTGGACCTTGCAGATGTGGAGTTAAATAGCTTGCAAATAGCTGGAACTGTAACTCACTAATTTTCTGGGGAAAACATTGGTGATAGGATCCAGTGTAACAAATTAAAGATACCCCATGTCAGGACAAAGAGATATAATCCAGAAAAACTACATAACAAACCTTGTGGTGCTCCACAGAACTCAAACTGGACATTGGACATTGGGACCTTTAGACGGAACCACTGGAAACTATTTGAGTGACAAAAGAGTCACCAGGCTATCCCATACTGATGTACTGTTCTGGAGGGTATAATTGGCTCATGGATCAGGCACTGGTCACTTGTGATACAGAAACAAACTTACAATGAACTGTGGCTGGATGAATTCTATCCTTGATGAGATTCTTCATGTAAAAGGTTTCGTCAAGGACAGGATTTTATATTTCTTCCTTCTCTCATTTCGGGGGAGGGTGTGAATTTCTCCTCAGTGGCATATAAATTCCATTTAGTTAAAGATGCATTTTAAAAATCCATTTTATGTGATAAGAAAGATCCAGAGTTGGATTGAGAGGTAGGCAGGCACTAGATAATTTGAGTGCTTAGCCATAGGGGTGGTGTGGCATTGCACAGCCACCTAGGCTGCAATGACATGGCAATAATAGTGTAGGCAGTAGACCAAGATGAACTACATTCCCTGTGGAGAAGCACTGGTGCTTTTATAGAAGATGCTTTCACAAGGTCATTGGTGAGAGATAGGACACCTTTACTGTTTGTGGCATAGGCTTTTGGCTTATGGCTTCAGCTTTTGTGCACTCTAGATTTTGCTCAGACATAGATGGATGATTTTTCTTCCCCCAAAAACTGTTTCCCATAGACTTTGACTCCCATCACAGATGTTTCATTTACTATCATAGTAAGAGGACCAGTGGGTCACCTCATACTCCCACAGAATCAGTATTCTTTACTCTCCAGTTCCTCTCTTTCTTGATGTTTTCCAGTTTAGGAGCTTAGTAACTTCTTCAGTGTGTGATCTTATTGGGAACTTAGGTTGATGTCAGCGCAGTAACACTTACTTGGCTTTCTACATCAGGCACAGGGCTGGAATCATCCACTTCAACATGGGGAGAAAGCATATCCCCAAAACAGGAGCTAGACTAGGCAATGCAGGATGCAGAAAAGACAGCTGGTGTGCAAGAGAAAAAAGAGGGCCAAGCTTGGCTGGAAAAAAGCTGCTCAAAGCTTCAGGTCTCCAAGAGAGGGGATATCTTGATTGCTCTTCATCCTTACTTGGAATAACAAGACCAGGAGTGGTTAGAAAAATGGGCATGTGTTCAACAGTTCAAAATGCACAGGCATACTGAACATTACTAGCTAGGCTTCCAGAGGAAGCTCTCTTCTCTTTGTGATGGCCGGATTTGTCCTCACTAATTCAAGGTTTGGTTTTTTTTAACTGTTTTGTAGAGGCTGGGTAGGTGGCTGGAATTCACTCTGTAGAGTAGCAAATTCTGTTTCTATATTGTGTTTTGTCTCAGTAGCAAGGCTGTTCTACGTTTCATTTTCTTTAGGGTCCCAAACAAATGACATAAAATCCTGGAAGATTGTTGGTTTTGAATTTAGTTTTTCCCCCCAGTTTTTCCTACTGTGAGTCTTGCTGTTTCCAAGCATCATTATAACGTGAAAATAAAAATTCTAAGTTCAATCTCTTCTCAAAATTCTTGTTGTGAAAGAAATAGTGCTGTTTTCTTACAGTGTGATTGTCTTCCTTAAGCTCCCTCTTATAATGCAAATTTCATAATTTAAAGAACCACCAATTTTCTGGTAAACTTTCTATCTCCAGTGGAGACTTCCACTTTGGAAGTGGATACTTCCAAAGGAAACAAAGCTTAAGAGATCACACTGTCTGTCCACAACAGTCTTTATCTGTCTATTTCACTCATTCCTCACAATAAATTTTGAATTGAACCTCTCACACACAAATAAATATACCTGAAAGAGATACATAGATCTTTAATGTGCTATGTCCCATAAATTCCCCTGAACAGAGATGACAGTTTTTCAGTATCAGCTCTGAGTGAAAGATTCCTAATCTCACTACTTGCTAGAGAAACAAAAAGTCCTGAAAAGGGAATGCATGGACATCTTAATTGTGGGGAAAACTCTGACTGGAGCTCACCTGTTTTGATATGCATAATAAATTCAGCACAAGACACAAATCTCTAGGAAGCTGAGATTCATTCATCCCCTGCTCACAAAGCTACTTGTAATGGGTTCATTATGTGCTTTTGGGATTCCCCAGACATGGTCATTTGAGTTCTACCTGCCATGTGAATTTGTGTATTTCTCTGCTTTCTTCTAGACTGAACCTGCCTTCTCCACTGAATCCTCACACTTTTCCCATTTTGCTTGTGCTCTTTATCATAGAGTGTCTTTAGCAGTGTGTTCTGTTTAAGTGTCTGTGTCCATGGTCACCCTTCACAGCAGGAGGGCAAGTAGCCAGCAGTCATCAGATCCTAAAGAGGACAAGTCCAAGCTGGTGTGGCAGAGCCTTCCTGCTTGATGGGGTCTTACACAGTTGTTGTCTGCAGTGAGATGAGGGTGTCTACCTAGTTCGTAAACAGTTAAATATCTGGTTGACTGTGCTTGTTGTTGGCTGTGCTGGTTTGGGCTGGATTAGAGCTTATTTTCTTCGCAGTGGCTGGTATGGGGCTGTGTTCTGGATTTGTGCTGAACACAGTGATAGAAGAATGTTTTTGTTATTGCTGAGCAGGGCTTACACAGCCAAGGCTTTTTCTGTTTTATGTACTGCCACACTGGTGAGGAAATTGGGAGGTGACTCAGCTAGGACAGCTGACACCAACTGATCAAAGGGATATTCCAGACCTTGTGACATCATGATCAGTATTTGAAATGGAGGGAAGGAAGAGGAAAGGGGAATGTTCGGAGTGATAGTGTTTGTCTTCCCAAGTCACTGCTACATGTGATGGGTCCTGCTCTCCTGCAGATGGCTGAACACCTGCCTGCCATGGGAAGCTGTGAATTAATTCCTTGCTTTGCTTTGCTTGCATGTGTGGCTTTTGCTTTTCCTATTAAACTGTTTTTATCTCAACCCATGAGTTATCTCACTTTTACTCTTCTGATTTTCTCCCTGATCATACTGGTGAACAAACTAGATCACACTTGGGGGAGTGAGTGAGTGGCTGCTTGGGGCTTGGTTGCTGGCTGGGGTTAAATCATGACAGTTGCTAAGAGTTTTAGATCAGCTTGAGAGACAGCATTTGCTAAAGGAGGAAATTACAAACAGTAGGGAGAGTAGGGAGTTGAGAAAGCCTGTATATGAACCCTTGCTGTGTTTGGCCTTGGAAGCTCCCTTCCCTTGCAGAGTCTCGGTTTGCCAAGATGCAGGCTAAGCTATCTGTGTCTCTTGCCATTAGTGGAGCAAAATGAGATGTGCTTGCCAGTGAAGAATCACCGAGTATTGCTCCTGTTCTGTTAAAGAGAGCTGGGACTTTAGCCGGATATACTCTCACTGAAGTTTAGCAGGAATTACTTTCCAGTGCCACCTAATATTGAGAGGAATGATCTGTCAGAACAGTAGTGCTTGAAAGTTCTTCCTGGCTCAGGCACACAGGTTCTCTGGGTGTCATGTTTTCTGTTTGATTCAGTATGGGAACAGGGCCAACTTGGCTCATAGATGGAGACAACAGGGAGCTGGTAAAGGCAAAACCAGGCATGATACCCCATCCCATTCTTAATTCTGTCCTGACCAGTAACCTTTTCCTCACTACCAAGCCTTGGAGTACAAGGGCAGCTGCACTGAGCAGAACACTAATTCATCAAACCTGGTGCTCAGGAAGCCTGACAGAGGTGATTGCTTTAGAAGCCTTGCCTTCACTAGTTACTGCCATTGCCCTGGTGACCTCCTCCTGTGAAGATGAGGTAAGCCCTAGGAAGGGATTTTTATGCTCCTCTGAAGGAAGGCAAAGCTTTGTGTGGAGTCTGAATCTGGGGGAGCACTGAATGGTATTGTACATTGTGATACTCATCTTCTGTAGCACTTTTTCCAATCTGCCTTACAGCAGTGTCCCATCAAAGGGTACTCCCTTTGATAACTACTAGGGCAGTATGAGAAAGTTCATGATCATCTGGAGTTCTGTGATCCACATCCTCTTACAGGTCTTCTGCACTGGCATCCAGTGCTGTCCTGACCCTGTCTATTGAATTCAATGCTCTATGGAGCAGCTGAAGTTCTTAGCTAACTGAAGAGAAATTATTGCCTCTTTCTCCCCTGCCCTTTTCTGCAGGAACCCAGGAAAGATGAATTGGTCTGTTGATTCAGAGCAGAACTAACTTGATCGTTGTGTGCTCTTTTGGAAAAGGATCACACTGCCCTATGCCCACATCTTGGTGTTTGCTGGTTTTACTGCTCTGACAGCATGAAAGATGTTTGGTTTTGTTCGTAACACTGTTATCATTTATCATTCTCTTGTAAAGCCAGAACCTGCTGCTCACCCGTCCTCCCTCTATGTTAGGTTTTCTGCTCTCCCTCCACTCCTGCCCTGGTAGGGAAACTGTTTGTATGCCAGAAACAAACTGTCTGTCCATTGGGTACTAGAAAAGACACAGGATTCTTTTTGCTTCCTGAAATCACTGTTGCCATCAATGGTGATGGTTTGACTGGGTTTCAGCTCTTGGATTGTGGAGGAGCAGCTCCAGTCATGGAGTGGAGAGCTGACAGTAACCTTATTTTATCCCATAAAGACGGTAATTGGTCCTGAAACCAGGGCACTCTTATATAGCTGGTGACTGTGGAAGGACATAATCATTCAAATGCTAGAGATGGTGAAGGGGATGGAGTGTGTAATATCTCTGTCCTTCAGCTAAGTAAGTATCTCAAAGCTGCTTGGGCTATAGCATGCATGTGTGGAATATGTGGGGCTAGCACACAGCTGAAAGAGCGTCCTGCCATCTTCTGTCTTGTATGCATGTTCCCAAATAATCCATAGTCAGCCCTCTAACTGCAGATCAATGGTACATCAGTTTCTGTGGATAAGCTGAAGTAATTCAGCGAGAAGCAGAAATATCTGATAGGACTTGGAGATGACAGGGTGAAGGAAGAAGACTTACCATTCATCCCTTCCTTCTCTCTGGCAAGGTTTTCAGATAGCTACAGCCTGAAACCTACAAAAATGTAGTTTGGGGCTAAAGATATGCAGCACACTGCTACTCTTGTGGTGTTAACACGGACTGTGCTGAAGGATTTGTTTCTCCTCCCTTCCCTGTCTCACTTCTGCTTCAGCAGGAAAGTTTCATCTCTAGAAGCCTACAAATACTGTACTGTGTTTCTAGAAATATTGTGTACACCCTGTATGGGATTTCTCACCCACCTTGGAGAGCCAGGCTGTGATGGCAAGACTGCTTGCAGAAGAACCAGCTGTGTGAAGTTTTTAGTGATGGGAGCTCCTATTGTGGGAGGACAGGGTCTGGTGTCCTCCTAGTGGTTTAGAGGGGCAAGCATCACAAATCTGCAGCTGGGATGGTGGTGCCTTCTCTGATGTCAAGCTCTTCGTGGACCAGGGTGACCCTATACTTTCTATGCTTTCTAGGAAGGCAGAAGTTACTTTTCACTGTCTAGTATCCCTGGACATTACTTTTCATGAGAATTCTTTGTAATTCTGTATTGCTTTGCAGCCAGACGTGCACTTGTGGGAATTGTTGCATCAAATTGGCTTCTTAACACAGCACTAGATTTGCTCTTGCTAGATGGAGAAGGATTTTGATAGGTGTTGGACCTCATGCAGAAGCCCATTTTGATATAAAATCTTCCCGTAAGCAGAATGATTTCATTCCATGGGCAGGCCATCATCCTTTTACTATACATCTGCCAGAGTTGCCAGCATTAGACTCTTACTATCCTTATTTATAGAGCAATATAAAGGTTCTGAGCATTTTACAGATATATGAAAGAGAAGATTCTCTCTCTTGAAGATGCTGACAGTATCTCATATATATTGGAGAGATGGGGCAATAACTCATGTCCTGAGGAGGGGCAACATGGTGCAAGAAGAGCTCAGAGCAGAAGTCTGTGACAGGGGGCTGTGAGAAGTGGGAAGATACTGGTGACAATTCGGTGCAGGAAGCAGGTGTGGGTGATGTGGCCAAGGGTGGTGATGAGAGAAGGTGGCAAGGTAGAAGCCTTAGGACTTGACTAGTAAGAGAAGGGGCATTAAAACTGCTATTGATGAATGGATTAAAGCCAGTCTAGCAAGCAGTGCTTCATTCCTTTTCTGCTCTCAGCACAGAGGATATTGAGAACTTCTGCACCCTCCCCACTCCCCTTCTACTGCTCTGGTTGCTGAGAAAGAGAGGGAATGGTGTTAATGACTATCATTAGCAGTACTTACAGTTTGTCTGCCAGAATGGAGAAAAGACTGAAGTTCACTTGTAGTTGGTACAATGAGAGTTGTGGTTTTTCCCTAGTGACTGCTGGGGTCTCTGTACAATGTGTTTTGCTCTTCCCTCATGACATGTTAAACAAATCCTTCACTGTTTCTATGCAACTCTAGTGTCAGCTTGTGGGTTCCTAGGCTGGATTCAGACCCTTGTTTTAGGTCTGTATAAGCTTAACAGCAGTGGAGTTGCATGGTTTTTTACCTCTCCTTTATGGATTCATGTTCCCCTGTGACTACCAACCACAAGTCAGCAATGTCATCTGTTCAAGTCAGTGCACGTGGTTGCACTGACCTTCCTCCACAAGTATGATAATGATTGTGGGAGAAGGCTGCACGTTTTGCTTTGTTGTGTGTCTGTGGTAATGGGCAATCGCTGCTAGACTGAAAGACACCCTTGTCCCCCCCTCACCTCCCTCCCTGACTTTGTGCCCAACTGGGGCTAAGTACTCCTGCTGCCTTTTATTAATCTTCTCCTGGGACAGCACTATCAGTGGCCCATCAGCATCAACATGCCCTCAGTCACTAGTGCTAACTCGATGAGGGCAGTGAGGAGTGACTTACAGGGGAAGCTCTTCTCCACAGGCTATATTTGCATACAGTGATTGATGCTGGTACCTCCTCTAAACACATCCACATTTTGCATTTTAAACAAAGCAATTGCTGTACAGCTGCTCTCTGCCACTCTGTGGGATTCTCAGTACCAGCACAGGAAGTACCTACCCTTTCCTGAAATGGCCTCTCCTTCTCAGAGAACACTACAGAGAGATGAGGAGAAGGTCACTGACCCCACCTCATGTTTGAGAGCATGACACTAAAAGCTGTTGCGTGTCCTGTAGTGTGAAGTGGCTTGTGGAGAGTTCTGGCTGTGTGGTCGGTGCCACACAGTTGGTAGGCTTTCACCAAGAAGGTTAAGCTCACATGGGGTACATAGCCTGAAGCCTCCTGAGTTTCCTTCAGTCTTCCCTTGTCAGATTTCAGGCTCATAGTAGGGTCCCACAATATTCACCACTGTCTCTGTCTTGGGAATATATGAGCTGACTGCGCCATGGAGCACTGAATATATGTGTGTATTATTCACAAGCATTTTTCATATTATATGTATATAATATACACCCCTCCCCCCATATATGTGTATATAAAAAAAAAATCCATCTTACAAATTGTCCAAAGAAGCAAAAGGTGCCATACTTTATTACAGCTCCAATTGTGGATTTTTTAGCAGGGTGTATCCAAGTGAAATTCTGATTTGGATGGGGTTGTGCTAAGCCATGTCTCTGAAGAGGAAAGTGTACAAGGGTGGAAATGGGTGTGTTTAACTTCTGTTTGAGAGAAGGACAAAAGGAACAAAAATAAACCTGTGGTGATACTGCTGGTATCACAGATTGCTTTGCAAAGAGGCAGTTGTTTTATCTTCTTTATTATATTTTAAGTGTTTTCTTTCTTTCAAAACAAAAGAAAATTTTCCCAGAAAGTGCCCTTTGAACAGCAGCAGGGACTTATCTATAGCTGAGGCTGTGAGTCCCTTGGAGCAGGTACTCAGTCCTCCCCTTTGTCCCTGGGGTGCATGGATCACTATGGAGGCTAAATAAATATCACTTACATGCACTGTCTGGTGGTCCCAGAAAGAATGGCTCTAGAGGCTGCCAGTGCTCTTTGCCTTGCCTGCTGCACTGTGAGAGTTTAACACCTTCAACAAAATTCAGAAGCCTGCTGGCACACTGTTCCAGTGAGGCCCAGAAGAATTTTGATGGGGTTTAGTAGGAAATACCTGTTTTCACTGATTCCTGTCATTACTTTCTCATCTTTGTGCTTATCTTAAAGGACTTGCCATGTACTTCTAGTTGCCCACTTAATGTCTGAAAACTTCATGGTTGTGCAAAACCAGACACTTAACTATTGGGCTCTCGCTGTCTGGCTCTGTAGATGTGGGAGCTCTATGTTGAAGGTGGCCCATTCATCTCCTGCCACACCATATTAATTTTGCAAATGTGACAAGCTCAGCTTTGCAAAATAACACATTACCCATGTCTTGTTCTATTTAATACTGTATTCAAATGGTCCAAGTGCTCAGTGATGTGGGCTGACATGGGGATGGCATGATGGGGAACAGCTCTGCAGACTTTGTCACATGAGTGGCAGCTGGCTTCCAGGAGTAATTACAGCTGTTCAGTGCCGCGGTACATCAAACCTCCTGGGGATTAGTGAGGCATCAGGTGCGTGGGGACTGTGAGTTAAGAGCAGAGATGCTCCAGTTCCCAAGCCATAAGGGTCATAATCTTTAGAAATCCTAAAGAGTGGACTTAGGCTGGACTTCAGTGAAAAGGAAGCATTGCAGTGACCTTGCAGAGAGCATTCTAATTTTCCAGAAATCCAGACAGAGTAATTTAGATCTTAGGAGTTTGAAAGTGAATTGCATTGCCATCATGTGGATGCATGGAAGCTAACGTCTAGTCAGAAAAATTCTGGAACCCTTCTCTATTAATTAGAAATAAAAACAAATTCATAATAGTTATGAAAGTAGTTAAGTCAGAATGCTTATCAAAATGTGGAATGAAATGATAATAATTTAACTACGGTACTGTCCAAGTAAACACTGAAGTTAGTTTAACCCAAATAATATGGGTTATTAGTATGAATTAAAGTCCAACATGTACATTAATGTCACTACTTAATGACATTTGGGGCTTACAGAATCAGGTGTTAGGTGTTAGAAAAATTAAGTAATTAGAAAATGAATATGCAAAATAGCTAAAATGGTATGGGATCAACGTGATTCTTTTATGTCTTCTTTAGGGTGGTATTTCCAGACATGAAACTGCATGAAGGGGTGTTAGGGAAAATCTTATCTGCTCTCCTTGAACAATTAAAGCTGTTAAAACAAGTAACTAGTTTCATTTCTACTTATGTAAATGTGATTTTATGCAGCAATTGCAGTACCAGAAGCAAACTGGCAAAATTAATGAGTGTTTATTAGGCTCTGTGTAATCTTGAATTCATCTAAGTCAACAACAAGTACTTGAGATAGGATAGGTTTGCAAATACTCATGGTGCAAAGATCTAAACAGATGTGAAAATGTAATCGTGCCTGTCTGTGCTCTTTTAGGACATGTCAGCTGCAGGCTGGGTGCCTGTGTGCCTCCAGCCTAGCTTTTTGGAGGACATGTGCCTGAACTCCTGAGTTTTCTGATTGGGATCTTCTACTGTCTGCTTCTAGCCTCTGATGTTTCCCCATGGGTAAGAACCTAGCATATTGCCTGGCTGTCCCAGAAGATTCCCATGCTGGTTTCTGTCTTCTGCTTCAAGCTCCCCTGCTCCCAGTTCCTCCAGTGGAGCACACTCTGTATCTATCACATGCTCTGCTCCTGACTCGTCATCTCCTGGCTGTGCCCTCAATAGCCTGGCCGTAGCTTGGCCAGCATCTTTCACAGGTCACTGCTACCTCCCACTGCTTGTTCAGAAAAAGGTATTGTGCTGCAATATAAAAGCAAATCCTGAGTCAGGAACAGAACTGAGACACCTGCTGGATCATTCTCTTCTGTGTATCTTACCAAGGAAACTGAAGGGGTGATCTGGCCTTTTGTTTCATCCTAAGACTCCATCTAGATCAGGAATCATGTAAGGGTTTGTGTAGAAAACTCTTTGCTTAAATGTTCTTACAGGTGGTTGCACGGTCTTAACATGGTACAACACAGTTTGCAGTGGTTTAAGCAACTGTCCTCCTAGAACTTATAGTTCTTGTCTGTTAAGACTGGGACAAGTAAGACACTGATGGTGGATCACTGGGACATCGGGTAGGATTTCTGCTATTGCCACTTTTCTCTGTAGTACCCACAATGGCAACAGAGTTATGACAAGAATAAATACAAATATTTCCTTATGCAGTTTTCCCCAGGACAGAAGTAGGTGGGAAAAAGGAAGATAAAAAGCCTTTTTTTTTTTTTTTTTTCCCTGCAGGACATAGACAAATGCAAAAAAAGTAAAGAGGATTAACCTAAGCAGGAGACTTCAGAAGAATCAACAGGACTTTTAAAGTAGTGAGAAGCAGTGGAAAGATGGTGAGGACACTGGAGCAAAACTAAATGAATTATTTGTGATAGTCCTTCCCTGTGATTCTAATTTTACTTGATAATTCAACCAATTTACCTGATTCAGAGTAAAGTTCAGTGGTCTGTGACTTTCCAGATCATCCCAAATGCCTTTTTTAGAACAACTTACAGTATTTGCTACCCTTCATTACTCCAGTATAACAGCTGACTTTAATGAGAGAATTCATGTCTTCAGCAGCTCAGCCACTTCAATTCAAAACTCCTGCAGATCTCTTGGGTGTACATGATACACCGTGCTGGTGATTTATCTGTTATTTAGTAGCTTGTTCCAACACCTTCTCTCCTAACACTTTGGACTCAGAAGGTCTCTTTTCTTCATTACTTGGAAAGGGTAATTCTAGGAGAGATGTCTCTCCAGTGGCACAGTCTGGAACAGAGAAGCACCATCTTTTGATGTCTGGGCAAGTACTTGTCTTTAAGGCCTGGTTTTCTTTCTTGTGTGCTGCAGTGACACAGTCATCTCTTCTCCACAAGGGAGAGCACTAGGAACCACATGAATGTGGGAGCAGGAGACACCCTGTGTCTCACACAAATGTATATGAGTTGAGCTGCATTTCAGCAGCTGCAGTTTTTGCTGCTGGGAAGCAGTCTCAGAACTTCTAACACTCTTCACTCCCTCTTGTTCGGATTCCTTGCTCCTGGCTATCAAAACACATATTTGGGGTAATAGGTTATATTCTGCTTTTTAGACAAAGAGATGATTAGATATTTGGAAGATTAGATATTAAAAAGAAATTCTTTACTGTGAAGGTGGTGAAACACTGGACCAGGCTGCCCAGAGAAGCTGTGGCTGCCACATCCCTGGAAATGTTCATGACCAGACTAGAAGGGGCTTTAAGCTGGTCTGGTAGAGGAGGTCCCTGCACATGGCAGAGGGGTTTGAACTAGATGATCTTCACAGTCCCCTTCCAACTCAAACCGTTCTATGATTCTGTAATCCAATAGAAAGTAATATTGTGCCCATGTCTCCCTACTTCCATTAAGAAGTGGAGGTTGGGGACTGTGAAGGAGAGAAGTAACAGAAGAGGGATTATTTATTTGTTTAACCTGCTTAGCAGCAGTGGCTGTGAAGCATAAAGCTATCTGCAAAGGGTGATTAATTCCTCAGCACAGTCTGAAGCACAGAGATGCTGTGGTATTGTTTAATGTTCCCTTTGTGTTATCATTATATTTTTTCTCTTTCCTGTTTGTTTCAGAGGTACTATGTGTTCCTGACTGGCTGGGTAGCTAGTTACGTTGTGAGTGTTCATGGAAGAGATGGTTATTTCATTCCTCCATCACGGCTGGGAGGTCAGGTAGATACTTTTGTGAAGGACATCTAGCCAGCTCTGCTCACCTTGTGAAGCACTGTCCTAGTGCAGATTAGTTGCTGTCCCTTGGCATCTAACAGGTGAATTGCAACTATTCATAGACATAGCCCAGACAGTTTCTGTTGCTGTTTCTGTTCTTTGACTCTTTTGAGTCTGCCAGATGAACACTTTGTGCCGTGGAGGGTGTGGAGCAAAAGTCAGTGAAAAGGGCATTTGCTGTGGCGACCTGTGTGAGACTTAACACAACCAGCAGAGTATGGGACCTACTACCAAGGAGGTGACAGTATCAGTGCTTAGCATGATGTCACTGACAACTTGGGGGTAAGTTATTTATTCCTTGTATTAGAACAAATATCACACACAGCAGGCAGCTGTAGGTAGCCTGCTTGTGGAGATGTTTTTGCTTGTGAGAATATCCAGAGGATTGACAGGAGCAGCTTAGCAACATGCTCTAGGACACATAGCATCACAAGCTCCAGAATGAGTCATTGATGCACCCTTTTGTGAATGTGTTCACGTGAAAAGTAAACCCAAAAACAATTGTCAAGTCTCAGTCCAGGCTAATTCAGCCAACACAGTGAATAGGTCTCCCAGAATTTGAGAGGTCCCAGGCATGTTTTATATTAGGTTTTCAGTAATTTTTTAAACTTATTTTCAAGCCCCATTCACTGGGGAGGAAGAGGTGAGCCAGGGGCCTGCTGGGTGTGCAGTGAGCAGCCATGGAATGAAAAGGAGGACCCTGCCCAAAACGCTTGCAATAGGCAATGGATGGCAGGAGGAGGTGCTGAGCTATAATGGCTCAGTGTGCTGGGCAGAGGTGTTATCCAGCTGCAATCTCTCTTACAGAGTTAAAATACACCCAGGGTGTATTCCTCTCACACAGTTTTACTCTGCTTGCAGCAGAGGCTGGTGGGCCCAGAGGAGATCGGCAAAATGGTGTCACATTTGCTTATCTATCAATTAAAATTCTACATAGTATTTTTATAGTTATGATAATAACATTATCATTTTGGTAAATTCAAAACATTTTATTTGCCTGTCCATGGAGGTTTTGTTTGTCCCTTGCTCACTTGCAGATGCCACTACCCAGTCCTAAGGTAGTCCAGGTATTTTCTTTTCCTTTAAAAAAGGCAGGGTGGACTCTTGATTCAAGCAAATTGAGAAACAGATCTTAATGTATGTCCAGGCAGGCTTTGTTCTTTTTTACTGGTTGTTTCTCTCATGTTTACATCATGTTTACATTTCTGGGCACATTTTGAAGGTGTCTATGATTTATTTATAAAAGATTTTTATTTTCTGTCATCATTTAGTATGAATTTTTAGTAGCGTTTCTATAATTGCTATAACTCAGTTTGGGTTAATAACTATTTGCAAAGCAAACACAGCATCATGGGAATGCAACTATTCTAGTTAAAGCACTGGCAACACCACATGTGGCTGTGTGCTGTTGTGCTGCATGGCCTCACTGGCTTATGCTGACAGGATTTCGAGGTTCTTTCGAGTTGTGCAGTGGAGCCTGAGGTCAGTGTGGTATTTCTCTGATTTGGAATAGCTTATTCAATTAACTTGAGTTGCTGCAGCAGCTGCTGTGATCTAATCTGGCTGTGGACAGAAGTTTGAGAATGATAGGAAAGGATAACCTGACCTAAAGGGCGTCAATGGTGCAATTTTACAAATATCCTCCTGTAGCCATTCCTTTGGTTTGGAGAATGTCATTTAGGTGACACTGCATTTCTTGCAGCACTGGAAAGCCACAACATCTGAGCAAAGCTTCAGCAATGGGAACAGAATAAACACTGTTAGCTGGGGTGACTCTTCTTCCAAGTGGAGGGTGTCCAGAACAGTGAGCTGGCTGCCAGCCACACGGGCCTTGTTTTTAAGGAAGCTGATCAGTCTATCCCACCAGATGCCTGGAGAAGTTCAGTGTGATTGGCTGCCACAGGGGATGGGATAGTCACTTGTGGCTTGCTCACCCACGTGTTTCTGGCAGTGTGCCAGAAACGGGACAGGAGGAGGGAGCCAGCAGAAAAAGAGACTGACTAGTAGTGTAAAAACCAAAAATATATCCAAGCTAGTCAGGGAAACAGGCTGGATCAGAGCAGGAACCTTGTGATGAGAAATCATAGAGCTCTGATGAAAAGAAGAAATGTGCAGAGGGAGCGATTTAGGATTTTCTGCAGCTAGAAAAAGTGAGTTTGAGCTAGAAGAGCTCAAGACAGTGCAAGAGCTGGGGATAGCACCTCTAAAAGCTTATGTCTGTGCCACTGCTGGAAACATCGCTTCCTTAGGGCACTGCTGATTTTTTGTGGTGTAATGACAAAACCAATGGGGGATGTATCACCCATAAGTGATTACCCAAGTCTTGGTTACAAGGGTTCATTAGATTGAAAAATATCTGATGAAGCCATACTTCCTAAGACTGACCCAGAGGATCACTGATTTGTAGTAGCATTAATGACTGACAAAAATATAAATAAGAGTTTGGTTGATGTGTTTGAGTTTAATAATGTAATAGAAAATTATTTGCAGCATTGACTGTTTTCAGTGTTGCGATGGAAAAGAATTTGCAATGCTGGAAATGCAATTATTGAAGGTGATTATAATTTTGGCTTCAGTTAAATAATTTTCATTCCAAGTATAACACTCTTCACTCCAATGAGATTATTTATAACTTATGTATTGCACTTGAATTAATTGGCATATGGTGCAAATTAACCCCTCTCAAAGACATGATTTATGTGCTTTGTTACAACTGACCTAATAAATGCAGCTTTATTTTATGTTGATTCATGCCAATTTAGGCAAAGTGATTTGAGTTTACACTGTCCTGGCTTCTCTTTATCTGATTGCTGCCCTGCTTTTTATAATTTAACAATTGCAGTTACGTCAGGGATATATGATAAAGCTTTTTGAAAATATAATGCCAGTTTCTTAAAATCAGAGGAAAAAAAGTATAACAATTTAATTCAGCAGAATAATGAACTTGTTTCTGAACCTTTATAGAACGGTCAATGTGCTGATTTTAAGCACTTAAAGAAGTAAGAGTTTGGTATTTCTGAATGAAGGAAGCTGGAATTCCTAAACAGAAATCAACTTTGTACTGTGCAATAGGAAGAAATACATTAAAAAATTATTTTGTTCAATATGTCAAGGAATGCCTTAAAATATCCAGGATTTAAAACATTCATTTGTATTATAATAAAAGGATCACATCAGAAGAAGTGCCTTATTAGTTTCCTCTGTTTTTCAGGTGGGTAAAAAGAGAAAAAGATTGAGGAAAAGACTGCATCCATATAAAGGAGGAAGTAATCCAACCTGTTATTTTTATTATTAGGAAAATGTGATTTAAGTAGGCTAATCTTGTTTCTAAGTTACTTTTGAAGGCAATTGCAAGCTCCAGTAGTGCTGTGAATGAAAACATAACTAAATAATGCAACGGGTGTGTAAATTTGTGTGTAGCTAGCTACAGCAAGAGGGGTCTCTGTATGTCTGTGTATTTCAGATTGGGATAATCTGAATTTTTGTACTTGTCTTTAAAGCATCAAGATCAAGTGATAGAAGGCAGCCATTTGCCTTTCTCATTGTCACATTTTCCTAACTTTATTGGTGCTGAGTGTACCCCCGGAAGGGGTAAGGCTGGCTGTCATACTTCCTCCCTGAAAAGAAATGACTGTGGGTAAAATCAACACACCTAGAAGATTGTGACTGGTAAAGAAAATTGAGCAGGATTTTTGATCCTTAAATTGCTTGGAGACTTGGATCCTTAAATTGAGAGACTTATTTATACCTCTTTGCCACGTTCTAACATTCTTCCTTGGTCATCTGCTGCTGGCTGTGTTAGCAGAGAGGAGTGGTGGGCTAAAGGGCCTGTGGTCTGAACCAACACAGATGTTTCTGCATGTGCTGTGTGTGCTTCCAAGAGATGGTTGCAGTAGGCATGTGATTCATATTTATAACTCTGTCAAGCACTGAAGTCTTCAGCAAATCTGTGATATGTCATTGGTAGCTGTTTTCTTTCTTCTGTTTTTCCTGCAAAAGATGCTTTGAGACTCTAGCCAGTCCTGATCTTTCCTGTGACTTCACCTCTACTTATGATTATTTGGATGCTGCTGCTCTCAGCACACTGCTAGGTTAGTCCTCCTGCTCCCCAGGTGCAGGTGTTCCACTTTTCCTATGGTGTCATTTCAAAAATGCTGCAATGGGAGAAAATGTCTTTCCAAAGAAAGCCAGGCACACAGTGCAAGCTCTCCAGCTTTCCATTACTGCAAGTTGTACACTAAAGTTTTCTGTACCTCAATCAATGTTTGCTTTTATTTTCTGTGTCATACCTTGGCTTGAAAGAGAAAAGTCATCATAGAATCATAGAATGGCCTGAGTTGGAAGGGACAGTTCTCTTGCTGGTTTTCCTTTTACTTTGTGTGTAGGTAGCCACAACAAACTACTGCACTCATGTTTTAACATTTGAAATTTAAGAACATATCCCAGCAGTTAAGCATGCCCTTAACTTTTAGTGAGAGAAATGTGTTTAGAGAACTTGACATTGATTAGTAAAGAAACCTGTTTTCCTCTCCAGCTAATCAGAGAAATTAGAGTATTTTCCTAGTATTTCCTGTGAAGCTCATCTGTAAGAGGAAATATCAGGGTTGGCCTCAGTTTCTCTCAATGCTACGTGGGCTTACTATGAAGATAATCCCCTTCTCTTTTTTTCTTTAATTCCAGTGTGAGTGAACACTGTAAGCAAAGCAAGGAAAGCCTCAAAAAAACCTAGACAAAGGACACCCAGGAAATGCCAGTAAGGCAGCCACAGCTTTAAAGGTACCAAGGAATGCTATAAAAGCCCTTAAAAGGTGTTTGAAGAGTGGGACTCAAACTCTCTGTAGTCCACCAGCCATCCTTACCAATCTCTTGATACCATCAACTCCAGTGCCACGTGAACTTTTCAGAACCCCAAAAGCCAAAAATTGACATCCCTTTGCTATATTTAATCTGAAGTAGGACCATTTTAAAGTCCTACAGAGGTGGCCAAATCCAAACCTTCTGTGAATGGATACAACGTTCATAGGACGCAATGTATGCACGCAACGTAGGTGGGCTGTGTGTGACTGTGAGCTGTGTATGTGAACTTGGAAGGGAACTGAGTTGGTTCCAAGACTGCATCTGTCACAGTCGGGGTGCTGCTGACTGTGGGGCTGGGGATAGCTGTTTCCAGTGTAGAGGAAGGTTGTCATACTTCATGTCCCACTACAGCTCTGTGCTCATTTTGTTTTTTCATTCAGGCTCACTTTTAGCCTGTGGTCTTTCCCACTGGCCACCACTAATTCAGCCACCACCTCCTCTTCAGAGGGCAGGCTGAGCAGCCTCTTGATTGCCTGGTTTGATGCATCATCCCAGTGAGTGCCACTGCATAAAAGAAGGGCATTAGCAGTGTTAGCTGACTTGTGTTGGAGATGGAGGTGCTTTAAGAGGGTGGGATGGTGTCTGGTACACTGATAGAATGAGAGGGAGAACAAAAACCTGGGCTCCTTGTTTCTCTCATCCCTGCCCCAATTAGCAGAGTGCATTTCCTTCTGTTTTCTCAAGCAGCTATGAGCTTTCCCTCTTGCCTGACCACCAGATCAATGTGAATGCCACAACTTTAGCACTTGCATCTACTTCATAAGCACTGGGCAGCTGCTGTAATGCTTACAACACTCATGATGTCACTGCTGGGTTTAAGCCAGTGGTCTATTTTATGATTAGAGGGGATTTTTTCCACTGGAACAACTTCAAGATTTTTTCATCGCTTGCCCCTGTTTGTTCCTTGCACCACTAAAGTGTAGAACATGGAAAGAAAAGGAGTGAGGGGGAGAAATCAACTGGTCTGTGGCAGAGACTGGCAACAGTGCCTCTCTTAAAAGTCCTCAGCAAAGCTCACCTCACAAAAACTCAGAAGCTTGCAGAGAATTTTTTCTTTTATATGGAAAAACATGAAATGAGCATTTCTAAGTGAGAGGGCTGTGGTTTTCCTGCTCTTCCGCAGCCAGTACAGACAGATCATGCCTTCCCCCCACCAGCCTTTTCTGTGGAGCCATGTGCATCCCAAGGGACAGAACAGAGCAGCTCCTAAACACAATAAACATTACTCTGTCTGCATTTGTTTTTACATTTCTTTGTTTTATTTCTTGGTTTGTCTGAAATGACCTGTACCACAGGAATACAATTTATTTAACAGGTTGTTATTTTTTTTAGGAGCAGATAATAGTTAAGTAGATACTGTTTATTTCACTGACTGTCTATGACTCCCTGCATCATTCTCACAGCCTCTCTCTCTCTGGCTTCTCCACATAACCCAGCCACAAGAACAACAGAGCAGCCTTTGGCCATATGATTGATTATAGATTGTGGATACAAAGTGGAAGCTCTGTTTTCTTAGCTCCAACTGGTAATAAAAGCTCAACATGTTACATTCTAGGGTCTTTCTCAATTACCTGCCCCTCTAATAGCTGCTTACATGTTTCTGGTGAAGCATGTTTTATTTTATATATTTATAATAGTTAAAAAGAAAAAAAAGATGACATAGCTTACAAAGAGGAAAATAATGCCCCCTTAGCATGAGCAATACTGCAAGGTTCTGATTGTTGTGGGGACAACACAGTTGTAGCTTCACAGTTTTGCTGCGAGGTGTAATGCCCAAGTTTCCCCAGAAACCTAAATTCAGAGTGGTAATTTACCTTTTAATTGATCCCCGTGAAATTTGTTTTGCATTACAGATCAGACACTGCTGTTCCCAGAGAAGAATGAGCCCAAAACAGAAGAGCTGGTCACTTGGGAAAAACTGCCTTTTGTAGTAGCTGACAGGTACATGGTTTCTGTTATCCACACATGCAAATCAGGGGCTGGAACTGTTTTTACCATAGTTGCTGGTGTTGGTATATTCACTGTCACTGATACACTTACCTCTACTGCTTCTCTTTTCTTTAAAGTCCTAGAGCCCATCTGTGTCCCAAGGCTCAAGCTCCATCATCTTTTGTCCCATGAAGGACAGCTGTATGACACTGATTCTGTGAATCCTGTATTACAAATGAGCAGCATAAAGAGCACAGACCCACTTCCTAGTTCATGTCTCACCTTCCACATCCCCAGACCTTTTTGTAAGAGACTGTGAGCATTCAAAGACCTAAGCAGTTGCTGAAGCTTCCTTTCCTACTTCAAAGTGCATTGGGGGGACTATACTACATTAGATTCCTGTGCAATCCCAGCTCATTACGTAGCTGGAAATGCTCCTCAGCTGTGTCAATGTGATAGTACTAGTGATGCACAGCAGATCAGAGTAACTGGGAAGAGATGATTGTGATTCCTGCACTCATTTGAAGGGCTCAAGAGACCTGATCTTCCCAACTTAGGATGGTACAAGCCTTTTAAGGGTTAAATCTAGACAGGTGTTTGTGTCCCAGTTCCTGGGGAAGAGTTTGCATTCCTTGGTTGTTAAAGAGTTTAATATGTCCTAATTAGTGTCTGGTTCACTTCCCATCCTGTTTCAGAATAAATGCAAACACTTCCCTGCATATTATCTTCAAGCAGTGGAGAATATTCAGATGGGCTCCAACGTTATGCAGCTTTAATGGAGAAAGAAGTTCCTGGAAAAAATGTATTTGGTATCTTCATTTTGCTGTGCCAAGGCAGGAGATGCCTCCATCCCGTAGCCCTAATCTAAATAGCCAGCAGTCTCTGTGGGTTAGAAGCTAACTCGGCAGATCTCTACCATGTTTTTTAGATAGTTTCCTGTTATGGAGAGCAGGCCTGAGTTAAAATACAACAAAGCTAGAAGAGACTTTTGGGGTTGTTTTTGGGAAGTTTTGGGGTTTTTTTGGGAGGATATTTGGTGGGTGTGTTGGTGTGTGAGTAAGTGACCTTTCCAGCAGGGCCCAACAGAGTAAGAACTGCTTCTTAGGATCTTTTCAACCCATTTGGGACAGCTACCTTTGCAGAGCAGGCTGGGACACAGTGTGCTGCAGCTCAGCTGGTGGGACTGGGAAGCATTGCAGCAGTGATCAAGTGAATCAGACTCACAGATGATAATGCAACCCAGCACATCTGTGAAAGCACTTACACCACAGCCAGAAGGAGTTGCCAGAGTGCAGCACAAGGCAAGCTGGCTCTGTAATGCATTTCACTTTGGTCCCTCAGTCACAGATGGGTACAGGGATCATGAGTGCAACCAAAAGCCTCTCATTTTCTCCCCAGCTTCCTCTGGGAGGGTGTGGGGGAGAGAAGCACAGGTACCTGCTTGAAGCACAAGGCCACTGTGTAATTGCTACTGCTGTGAGCACAGAAGGAGTACCAGTTCCCATGTGCCTTCTGCCCCTTAGGTCTTGGTGGTTTACTAAAATACCTGAAGCAAGACAATTCCTTTACCAGGTGAGTACAAAATGAGTGGCTGTGTAGCACAGGAAGACTCAAAGGAGATGGAACGGAACTAACTTAAGTACAAGGTGTGGCCTGGCTATGAGAGCTGAGAGGTCACCATGCCAGCACCCTGTGTCTGAGCCTGCCAAGACAGGGTCCTGCAGTACTGACAGCCCTGCTGGGACACATTCTGCTCCAGCAGAAAAGCAGCCAGTGTCTCTGATCACTCACCTCAACCCTGGTTTGGAAGACTTACTCCTGAGGGCAAGCTACTCCTCTGACACACCACCTTTCTCCTGGGGAAGCCAGGAAGGGGTGGAGAACAGAGGCAATAGTTAGTGGTGTCTCAAATGTAGATCAGAGGTTTTTTTCTCACCTCTGGTGCCATGCTGCTGACCACAAAAAGAAGACAATACGCTCAGGTTTCATCAGTTCAGGATGACTTAAAACTAAGTGACCTAGAAAATAAAGTTTCAGAGAACAACAATAGTCAGTTTTGTCAGTCACCTACATTCCCCTCTGGCTACTGGGAATGCAGCAGTTATGGCTTAGGCAGCAGATCTAAACCAGGGCTTGGAGACAGCAGGAACCTGGTTACATAAGAGGAGTAAATAAACATTCCCCCTGTTCTTCTCCTGCCACCTCAAGGTCAGGTATTTGCTTTCTGATCAGCAAGAGAACCTCATACCAGCCCCAGGTATAATCTATGCTAGCTCTTTTTCTGCTGTTGAGGATAATGGGATGAGGCAGGGGAAGACAGTAGTTGGAGTATCAGGGGTTTCATGCCATCCTGTAATTTATTTCCCTAGGCTGCCACAAGAAAGCAATCTCTCAGGCTCTAGAGCTGCCTCCTCTGAAAAGCAGTGCCCTTGATTCCTAACTAGAATTTGGCAATAAGCCTAAAGTCTCTGTGGAGCCAAAGAGCTCTAATGAAGTCTAGGAAAGATCTGTTTTGGGGTGTATTTATACTTGGGCAGTAACCATGCAGAAAAAGCCTTGTGTTCTCTGCCACAAGGAACAGGTGGGGAATGGCACTCAGCTGAGCTGAAGAGGCAGGTGTGATACACTATGGGGTGAAAAGTGTGGAAGAACTGTAGTTAGCACCACATAGGAGAGGATGCAGAGATTATCAAGTCAACCCAGCACTGAAGCATAACATCAGGCTCTTTTCTCTTGCCATTTGGGAACGACTTGCATTTTCTCAGGGACATACATCCTACCTCTTCAGGGGCCTGCGGGGATTGTACATGGGAGGGACTAGCCAGGCGTAATGACACACTGTACAAGGTTGCAGAATATCTTACACAGTTAGGAGCATTTTTCCCAGTAAGAAGTGGGGCCTGTATGTACAAGTGTTAGAGGAGTCTGGGAGGCAGCCTGTTTGTTCAGGAGAGGTCCAGCAGCATTGTTCTCCAAAGGAGCATCTACTCTATAGTAAGAGGCAGAAAGGTGACAAAAAGAAGGACCGTGGCTGCTTCCTTTTCTAACTGACCCCTCGTAACACCAGCAGATAAAGTTTATATTGACTCTATTCTTCCTCTCTTCCTGCTTCTGTCCCCACTCCCCCTCCAGAACTGGCAGAGGGAGCTGGGGAGCAGGCAGCCTGGACAGCGCTGAGAGCATCACTGATCAGAGGGGCTGAGCCCCAGTGATGCCTCAACAAGTGCAAGAGCATAATCTGGTATTTCCCACAGAGAAAACAACAAAAAAAAAGAGGAACAGGTGACTGATTAAAATTTTCCCCCTCCTGTACACAAGATTCTGCAGTCACGCCGACAGATAGACATTAAATAATTCTTCCATAATAAATGATTGGAGATAAAAGCCGGCGGTGGCTGCTGCTGCTGTTTGGATTGCTCCGTTGTCTGCATCTTTGTTTCTAGTTTGTTCCCCGGCCACTGTCAGCTGGTGCTGGGGCTGTCAGACCTTTGCCTCTAGCATTTCTAGGAAGAGTTTATGCATGGGAACCTTGCCCTGCAGTTTGATGCTGTAGAAGTGCTGCACAGCTTTAGCAGCCGTCTGCCGCAGGAGAGGCAAGGTCAGGAGCAGCTTGCCTGCTCGCCGGGGCTCCTCATTGCGCTGACTCAGCTCGTAGTCCTGCAGGGCTTCATGGAGAAGGTCCTGGAGCTTCTGCACTGCATCCATGTCCTCTATGTGCATGGAGTCTGGGGTGAGGGAGAAAAGACAGCAAACGAGTCACACACGAGAAAGGAAATCCTTTATGTTTCTGAAGCTAATGATGTTTTCTTTCCTTCTTATCTGTTCTTGTGGGGATTGGTTTTTTTGGTTGTTTTTGTTACCGCCACTCCACCCCCACAACCCAGGGCAGGGGGTGAGGGGTGCTGTTTGGTTTGTTTCTTAAGCAGAAAAAAACAGCTTGCTGGCAGGTGTGGTGCTGCTGCATGAAGTGTGGCAGCAGCCCACTGTGTTGGCCCTAGCAGTGCAGGGACAGTAAAGGTTGCCAAGGCTAGGTGGGTGCCACACGTGCCCTGTGTGCTGCCCATTTTGCCAGCCACCCCAATGCAATGCAGGGGTCAGGCAGGGGCCTTTGTGATTTGCACTTTCACTTGCCCTCTGTGCTCCTTATGGGGAGAGTCACCCTGCAAGGGGCAGCAGCTGCTGTGCTGCCGCTTGGGAGCAATCTCATTAAGAATAATTAACGCTGCTATAGCACTTCATCTGTCTAAACTGCCTAATTGCCGTGCAGCTGCTAAGGGTGTCAGCAAGACAGAAAAGCCCCAGTAGGTCACAACCAGCGTGCCCAGGGGTGTTTCCAGACCCACCTTTGTGCATATGCCCCTGTTTTCAGAGACCGCCAGCAGCTGCTCAAGGAGCTTCCTGCTGAAATAAAGGAAACCTATGGCTCCTGCAAGGCTTCTTCCCTTAGGCTGCCTGTTGGAGTTCTATGAGCTGTTGGAGGGGCTAGCAGGGTTTGCAAGGCTCCCTGGAGAGTCTGTGAAGCAAAGGTAGCTAGCTGGTAAGGACCCAGTCCAGAGCTGAGACAGGGAGCCAGCTTAAACAGACTGCTAAACTTGTGGGTAAATCATGGTGTCAGAGGGCAGCACTGAAGAGCAGAGAGGCACAGCATCACCAAAGGTTTTCTGCTTTTTCATCTTGCTGATATGTGCTTCTTTCTTACAAAACCATGACAGAACTGGAGACACAGATGCTTTGTCTTCGTTGTTCAGAGACTTAATACTGAACCTATTGATAAAGATTCCTGCCACAAGGCAACAGATCCAGAAGCAATTGCAACGAGAGACAGTGTGGCAAGCACACACGCACACACGTAGTTGCACCGCCTGCCATCACAGCCTGGGCTTTGCAGTGTGGCAGTGCTCTGGCTCAGCCTACGCACAAACACAAATGTGAGGACATGGGTTCCCCAGAGTGACAGCAGTGAAGGGGAGGGAAGCTGACTGAAGTGCCAAAATCTCTCTAGAAACACGTGTCATCTTTATGGAGAGCACAACACAAATTAGAGACTGTGGATTTTGTAAGATATTTGTGGTAAAAATGCTATTTATGATGCATGATTTATAAAGTATTACAACAGTTGGGAAAATATTATGTCTAGCAAGAAAGCTGTTTAAGAAGCTGTTTAGAAGGAATGCACTAATTAAGAAGGTATTAAAGGGAAGTATTCCTAAGAAGCCTACTGAAGAATGATTCTTGATGCATTTTATACTTTTTATCCAAGAGACCAGGCAAAGAAGCTCAGAAGAGGGCTGCTAGGTCATCACACTGACCTGAGCTAGACACAGAGGTTGATTCTGGAAAGAAGAGGGGAAGAAGACTGCCAAGTCAGTCTGGCAACTTCTCCCAGCCAGGTAGCACCTCTGAAAAATTTCCATACACAATCCAAGAGAAGGGAGTGGGATCTGTTTCCTGCCAAGTCACACAGGTCATTTTGAAGACTGGAAGTATCAAAAGCTGGAGTGTCCTCTATCCTTTCTGCTTAATGTCCTTCTGACTAAGGGCACAAAGGGGAAAAGTAATCACAGCCTGTCAGAGTTTGCAGATCCCAGCGAGTGCTAGAATTACCGTGCAATGAGCCATGCTTCAGGGCCAAGTAGGTGCTCTGCCTTTGGGTACTGATGCTGCTGTACACTAGACAGAATCCCAAAACTGCCCTTCTGCTACCTGCCTTCTGTAAGGTGACAAGAATTAACAGCACTAAATAACTTAGCATATACAGTGAAGAGACTGGGGAAATAAAGATCAAAGCCTGCCCCACCCCCACCACACGCTGCTGAAAGAAGCTCAAAATTGGCAGCTGACTGCAAAAAATAAAACAACATTGCAGGATTAATTTCCTTGCAATCCATCAGTGAACTGGTGTCGATGGCATTGATAAACCGTTAATTACGAAATCAATAGCTATGAATTTTTACAGCTATCAGAGCACTGAGGTGGGGGCAGGCTGCCTGACCATGTCCCTGAGAGTCAGCTGGCCTAGAAGCTGGGCTTCATACCAGCAGCCCTTCTCTAGTAGGGCTGGCATGGGGTACAGGGCAGGTGTGAGAATGGATGAGGCCCACTGCTTCCTCACCTAACTGTTCTTGCGGCTTCTGATGGGAATGGGAACCTCACAGGACGCATTAGGACAGAATTTGCTATGCATCCCTCTTTCAGATCTAGACATTGCTCACTGCATCTTAGCATTAAAATGCATTGCAGAAAAAAAAGGGGGAAATAAATTTAGTCCACACTGGAATGTCCTAAAATGAATGTGTGCTGTATGCTAACCTAGAGGGCTCCTTAATACATAGGTTGCTCAGTTTTTATTCCTAAGGAAAGAGAACTTAGGAATGCTTAAAAATGCACTGCTGACTCTGAAGGGTAACAAATTAGGCCTGCAGTACCCCTATTCTATCAAAAAATGGGTGATCATATTGTTTGGGACTTGGGTACTGCTCTGGGAATTCAGAATTCATCCCTCAGCAGAATTTCCTTGAATTATCTTTGCCAATCCCAGCAGGTGTGTTGTTGGTGTTTCACACCAAGGACTCAGAGATCAGGCTACTGTCAGCTTCTTCTCTAGTAAAGAGTGAGTGAGCTCCCACTTCTATTTTCATTTGCTTGAATTCTTAGAACCAAAGGGCCTAACCTAAACCAAGTATACACAGGTCTGCATGAGCAATTACACCCAGAATTTATCTATAGGGGAGGGAAGGCAGAAACAGGTTTAGGTAGCACAGATGCTAATCTAGGTGTTCATCTTTAAGCCCTATCTCTGATCCAAGGGAGCTGAAGCCCAGCCCAAACTTCTTTCCTCTCATTTTAGGAACTGGCTGTTTGCATGCAAGCACATACATGCAGGCTCTGTAAGTTTATGCCTGTCAAAAATAGACTAAGAAAAAAAACTGGCATGAAAAGAATGTGAAGGTTCAATGTTAAGTTGCTACAGAAAAATACACCTGCCCTATTCCAGCTTCCTTACCTGTGTGTTGTGAGAAGCTTTAATTACATGAAAAACAAAATCCCATGCTTTACTTTCATAGGATTTAATACAAATAACAAAGCAGGACTTTTGTGGATTATGCTCCTACAAAGCTACACTTCTAGCTGCACTAGGAGAAACCAGTGAAGTCAGAGTGATTTTTTTCCATCCAGCTGAGAACATGCTTTGGCCTGTGCCTCCTGACCCTTACCTTGGTATCTTTGCTCCACAGCACTGGAAATGGACCCCCAAAGCATCTGATGAATGTTGGTTGTTCTGCTCTCTGTTCAGTGTTACTCCACTCCTGTGGAGACTCCCTCATAAGGTTTACACTGGGCTTAGTCCTGAAAGCACAGTAAGCAACAACAGCAGAGAGTGCTTCTGTTGCACTGTGAAGAATTTGACAGCAGTGTCCACAGCATGGGCCAAGTGAATGTCCCAGTGTGGCACTTCTCCTGTCACAACTGCTACCTTAGCACTTCAGCCTCTCTGAGGAGCCTTCTCCCTTTTTAATCCTGTGACCCTCTGGGTAGACAGGTTTATTAGCAAGTAGATTACATCACCCATAGCCACCAGTGCACAGAGAGAGGCTAGCCTTGGCCATCTGCCCATCCTGGTTCAGTGGCAAAGTGAAGGCAGCAATTAAAACTAAAATAGCAATATATGAGAAATTGTAAAATGGAACAAAGTTATGAAGCGCAGAAAAACGATAAGGGAAATGAAGGACATAGGAAGAAAAGCCATGGCTAGAATGGCTAAGGACAGTAAAGAAGTTGTATAAATATTTAAGGAATAGAAGAAAAATGATCATTTGTAGGGGGACTCTTTTCATCTGGAAATTATTAACCTGTTAATAGCAGTGCAGAGTAGATAGAAGTCCTCTGTGAGTATTTCTGTCTAATTTAGAAAAGAGAATTTATATTTATATACCTGTGTTATATGAGGATGATGAAGACTTCATAGTCTGTTTATGCAAGAAGATATTAGTACTATTAGGACAAACTTCACAGAAATCAGCAGAGCTGGATAACTTGGCTTTAGAAGTACTAAAAATTCTGGCTGAGGGTCACCTAGGGCAGATTAATGAGTCTTGGTATGTTTAAGAAATTCAAGATGACTGGAAATATTCTAATGATGCACATATTTTCCTAGGTCATATCTGATAATTTCTATGCTAGCCTCATGTGAACCAGGGAAAAATAAAGGAAAAACTAAAGGTGACATTCAATTAAGTCTAATAAGATGGCATTTATAAGACATGCAAATGTTGCACTTCGGGACATGGTTTTGTGTTGGACTTGGCAGTGCTGGGTTAATAGTTGGAAGTGGTGATCTTAAATGTTTTTTCCATCATAAATGATTCTGTGATTTTACTGCCAGTCAACATGATACTTGGGAAGAGAGGTCTTGTCAAACAAACTTCATTTCATTCTCTGATGAGATTACAAGTTTGGTTGATAAAGTTAACTGCACAGATATAATAGACTTAGGTTTTTATAAGGCTTTATAAGGCTTAGGACCACAGGACATTCTCATTAAAAAATTAGCACTATGCAATATCAATAAAGAACACTTTCAATTGATTAGTAACTGGCTAGATGACAGATCTCACAGTAGCCATCAGTGGTGAGTCATCCCTGAAGAAGGAGTTTTCTCATGGAAATTCACAGGGATCAGTAAAATTACCAGCTGCTACTCAACATTTTTATCAATGAGCTGTAAGGATTTTTTTTTTAATTGCTACTGCTAAGGGGTGTGTGAATGGCAAACAGGGACAGAATGGTGTAAAATGGTTAGGCAGCCTCACAGAATCCCGGGCCACGTGCTTACACTTGAAGTAATATATCCATAGCCATGGAACACAGCTATGGAACAGGAAGTTTATCATGTCAAGCTGTCAGGTATAAAAAGACCCAGAGTCATAGGACACAGCTCAACAAAGATCATTCTTTTGAAGCTGAACTCAGGCAAACAGACATTAAGATATGGTGCCTTTTGTTTTGTTTTTTTTTTAAACTGAGAGAATGATTATTAGAGTCAGCTGCCAAACAAGATGAAGATTCCCCCTCTTTTAATCCTTCTGGCTTCACATGGGGTGTTTTTCTGTAAAGTGCCTTTAGTCAAACACAGATACTGGTTTCCCAGCTGGACTGCAAAGGTGAATTCTGTGACCTGCATGATGCAAATTTGGCAAAGAGATCTGATGTGAGACAATGAGACTCAGGGGATGTAGAGGGAGCCCTTGTCACACAGTAGCTTTAGCAGTTTCTCTTTCAGATGGGACTCCTGAACAAATCCGTGTCTGGCTGGCTTTGATACAATGCAGCCTGCTGGATTGAGGGCTGCAATCTACATCCACACTGTCTCCCAGTTAAAGGGGGGTTCAGTGTCTCTGGTATCTCAACATCTCCAGGACAGGGCCAAGCAGTCCCAACACCACAGCTTTTTGAGACTGGGACAAGAGTTTCCCTGTTTGCTGTGTCTGACCAACACTACAGAGGTGATGCAAGCGTGGCCCACATCCCTTTTATGAGCTCATGGCACTGGAGTCAGCTTGCTAGTGGAAAAGGCCTCCACAGACCTTTTTACTGCTTGAAACCAGCAATCAGTCCATCCCTTTCTGTTCCACTCCCTACTACAGGGTCAGAGCACAGCTAAGTAAGCAGTAAGCCTCATTTCTCCCTGTTTTCCAGCTTTGAGCAGAGCTTTGTGAATGTTGCATGACACAGGCAGAGATTCTTAGGCAGTAGGCTCTAGTCTCCTCCCATGTCAAATAACAGCATGAGCCTTGACTGGCTAGTTGCATGACTGGCTGGGCCAGGGCTGTACCTGAGTTGGCGAGGGCCAGAGCTTTGAGCGTGACAAACTCCTCCTTTTCCACTTTGAGCTTCTTATAGCGGCGCACCAGTTGTAGGATGGCCAGGTAGAGCTCCAGCAGCCCTGTCAGACGAGAGTGCTCTTCATCCATTATGTAATCCTCAGCATAGACCAGCTTGTCCTCATATGGCAGGGAGCGGTACACAATGCCCAGGATGAGAATTTCCATCCAGGCACTCTGCAGAAGGCTCATCTGGTCTCCAAGGGAGAGGTTGGAGAACCCTAACAGAGCAAAAGACAAGCAGGGTCAAATGGGTGTGCAGCAAAGCCTCTAGGTCTTTAGTTTCCCTGAGATTCAAACCATCACTCTTCCCTACTGGCCTGCTGCTTTAAAAAAGAAACCCAAAAAACCTCACTAAAGTGACCCTGTCTCTGTGGCAATCAGCACACACAGACCCTATCCTTCTCTTTGCTCCTATGCCCACCCACAGCCTCAAACAGGAGTTCTGATGCTCTGACTGTATTTATGGGAGCCCAAGGTTGGTGACAACCTCTTTTCAGTGACCACTGCTTCTTTCATAGCAGCAACTCTTTTGTACCACATTGCCTCCCCTCTCTTCCTCTGTTGGTCTGTATTGCAGCCCATTTAGTCTGTCCTAGCTGAAAAATGAACAGAGAAGAGCTCCAGATGGCAGAAGAGAGGGCTTCTGATGGGACAGGAGGGAATGACACAGGCCTGAATTACAAGTATACTACAATCTCACATTTTGGCAAGGATGAGAAAAAGTCCTGCCACAACAGAGCACCAAAATGTGTTCAAAAATGAATATATTTGTGATCAGAATCCTCCTATTCCTCCTCGCACTCTGATCTCCATACCAGCAGCTCTGCCTACAACCCTACCCAGAGATAAAAATACCTTTGCTGTGCCATACAAGTACCTAAATCAGAGCCAAACCTAGTAGCAATGGAACCAGCCCCCACAATGAACCAAATATTCTTACCAAATACAGAAAGAGCAAAGATATACCCTGACAGCCCCAGAGTCCACTTGAGAAAGTGGAGAGGACAAAAAAAAATAGGCAAGGTCCACTTCAAGGTAGGGAAAAAGGGCATGAGAAGTAAAACTGTCTGTTATGCCTTCCATACCTGGTACCCTTGGCAGCCAGACCATGAAAGACCATGAAAGATCCTGAGAGATGGGCACACTAACAGTCATTACAAACGGAAATGTCAAGCACAGTGTGTTGGTCCTCTCTAGGCAGCTTTTGCCCACCATGGACATTCAGAAATTACACTTTTTTGGCAGCCTCTTGCTTCTAAAGGTTCCTAGAGCTGTGAAAGAATGGGACACCCTGGCATGCCTCAGATGGGAGGGTGATGCTCCACTAGCCTCTCCAGGCAGTTTTCTCCCCAGATGCTTATGAAGTCTTGGGGATCTCCAAGAGACCTGTGAACTCATGAGCCTCTATGCAGAAGCCTCCCAGCTTGCCTGGCTCAGCTGGACTTCCTTATCCCACACCCCACCCTGCTCACAGCTCTTGGCCACACATCGGGGCTGATGTAGACAGCCACCATGATGATCATTTGATTTCTCTTGTTATCAAGTTGGCAATTAACAAAAGAGCTGATGATTGCTATATTGACTGACTGTGGGATCTCTTTTTCTATCTGCACTATCTCAGCTGGGGAAGGGAAGGCAGAAGGGTGGGTTAGTGGTATTTATTTATCTCTACGCCATGTTTTGTGTTGCCAGGGGAAGCAAAGGGTGATAATGGCCTGGCAGCCCTTGGACATCCAATTTCCCTTATCAGGCCACTGAATAGAAAAGAGGCCCCAGGCCACATTAATTAACAGATACCAATCAGCTGTCACGTGCTGTGTGTGCAAGGTCTGAGGGGAGCAGTGGGTGGGAGGGAAGAATCAATACACCACTGGGGAGGAGTGCCAGAGGGAACAGCTAAAGAGGAGTCCAGGCTACTGGGGAGAAGAGCTGCAAATCCAGCTCCATGACTGTGAGACTGATTCCTGTACAGCACAGCCTGTGCTCCACATAGCCCTGATGAATCCCGCCTCTTGCTCGGGCTGGGAGGTGGGTGCCTTGTCCTTTATCTCACCCTTCTGCCCCTTATGCCCTGCTCTCAGAACTGTGCTGCTCTGGAATGCAGCCCTCCTGACAGTCCAAGTGCAGGCTGCTGCAGCTCCAGTGCTTGGGATCCTGTCTCCACAGCTCTGCCCCGCTGCACATGGAAATGATGAGGTCAGCCCTGAGATCAGAGGTGCACAGACACTCTTTAGAACTTGAGAGCCCTCCTTTGGTCACCCCTCTCCTAGCTCTGACCATGGAGGTAAGTCCAGCATTTAGGCTGCTGCCTTAAGTCCATTCTCTGGATCAGTCACATGCTCTTTCTGCAGCTTCATTCCCCATCTGGATTACAAAAGGCTTTAGGCCATTGCCTCACTGGAGTCTGCCAACAACACCTCTTAAAGATTGAGACACAGTCACGTAGTAGAGTGAGAGGATCCAGGACAGGTGTGGCTCATACTTTTCTGCTACAGAATAAAGTAGAAAAATTGATTTAACTCTAGAAGTAGCCTGAACACAGCAGCTCTATCAATTGCCCTTTCCCAGAGGCTGTTGTGGCAGGTAAGATCAGGAGACAGAGTATTTTACCCTTTGCCAAGAAGAGCAGAAGAGCCAGCTGCAATTGCCCCACCCACCTGGGAATGCCCCTGGCCAAAAGCACTCCCAAGTAACCAACAACTCCAGCTCCAGCAGGCGAGAGGGAAGAGGGAGCACTATGCTGTCAAGCCTGGACTTGAAACGTCTGACAGAACTGGGACCCTTTTCCTCCAGTGTTCACACATGTGGAGTGCAAGGGCTAAAAGGACTATCCTTGAATCGTTGCAGTAAAGGGGAAGCATAACTCTCTCATGTTATAAGAGTTGAAATCAGGAAAAGTAAAGGTTAATCACAGCCAAAATCACCAGCTTGCTATTTATTATATACTGGGGAACCTCTAGTTGTGAAATTTTCTGTCATTTTACAGCACCCAGGAATTACTAGAATACAACTGCTCTGCATTCTTGAGCTGTTGAAGGCCCAGCATCCAGAAAATGCCCTTAGCGATCTGTTTCTTGCTGCCTTTCTCAAGTCTGACCCTGAAAGGTGCCCAATTCACCACTGCCACAAAAGAGAAGCCTCTGGCTCTAGCACAGAGCTGCATGAAACACAGAATGTTTCCTTCCTTCCCAGGTGCACCTTGAGAAAAGCTGCTTTATTTGCAATGTGACAATTTGATGTCACATTCAGGTTGTTGGGGTTTTTTTAATTTTGGGTTTTTTTATTATTATTTCAGTGGTTTGGCAGTGGGAGCTCCCAGAATTTAAAAAAAAAAAAAAAGTCACATAATTTGTGGCAAGTGGAGTTCATAATCTGTTAATTTATTATCATTTCTGTCATCCTGGAGGGCCATTAGCAGAGGTAATAAAAGGAGATGTAATTATAGGATCTGAGGCCACTCCAGACACAGCTGCTGTCACTCCACTTGCCATATTTCATTCTGTGCTAGTACTAATGTCTTCCTGGTGAGAACAGCACAACAGCTACCCTGGGAGAGCCTTCATCGTCACCCTTCAAGAGAAGTCTTGTCACCCTGCATCAAAGCAAGAAGAAAAGGTGGATGTTGTTCCAAGACAATTTCCATGGGGGGAGAGTGAGTAGTGGGGAGGGGGTCTCATACAGAAGGGAACAACCCCACATTGGCTAAGTGTGGCTATTGAGCTAATAACATTTGCTAAACATGATTAAATCATGTTTTATTGTTATCATAGGAAAGTGTATTTAAGTTTTACTGATTTTATTTACTAATACTGTGGGGTAGAAGTTTGTGTTGGCACCTGGGATCCTTCAGGGTTGGTATGACTTTAATGTCACATCTTTACTAATTCCAGCGTGAATACAAGACAAGAATATGTGGCTTTTTCTCCTATCTCCATCCTTCTCTGACCATGAGTTTATACAGACAGGAAGCAATGTCATGTTTTGCTCAAAATCCTTGGAAGGCAAAAATACAGGGCATAGATAATTTAGACACCTGGCAGGCTCCTGGCCCTGCCCTGCTCTGCCCCCTTGCTGCATAACTCAGTATGTTTCATACTTGTTGCAGAACTACAGAGGTTTTGTTCCATTATTATGAACTATCTTTTATTATCTTTTTTCTCTCGGTACTGCTCTCTTATGTAACAATTATTGAGCTCTCGCCTGTGCACAGTCTAGTTATAAAATACTGCTGCTGGTCTGAACCGTGCCAGGCTGATTACTGAGGCTGATATTGTATTGTAGGGCCTTTGATAGGAGAGGAAAATACACAGAGAAATGTGAGATTATGGCAGGTATGTCCTGATTTCAGAAAGGAGAGGAAGAGCCCCTTTCACAGTGCAGGAGCAATCTCTGCTATACTCCTGTTCTGGGATAGTATTGCCAGTATGGAAAGCTCTGTAGGAACTCAGCACATCCCACAGCCACAAGTAGGGAGCTACAGCCGTGTGCTCTGTGTGAACAGAAATAGCCAAGGTTAGAGGATGTACAACAACACCTCACTGGACAGCCATAGCAGCTAATTGCATTGCATTAAAACCATTCCTGTTAACACTCCAAGTGCTGGGTTAGTAGAGCAATCCAGGCTGAGTTCTCTAATCACCACTGTAACCCCACTTGTGATGAATCAGCCCCAGATGGATTCCAGCACTAGTGATGGGTATAATCCCTGCAGATATGGCAGATCTCATGTAAGAAGGGCACCACCAAATTAACCTCTTCTCAGAAATACTGTCTTGAAAAGTTTCTTCAGACTTCATAGTCTCATCTTGTAACAATCCATATTCCATATAGCCCAGAAAACCACTAACTCTTGGGTCCCAGGAGAAACACCCTACAGAAAAAGAGAAGCAGCTACCAAAAAGCCAAAAGAGGAGCAACAGAAAGAAACAAAATACATGAGAAAACTAGTCTGATCAGTTATGTTGATTCATCAAAAAAATTAAGAACTTAAAGCCAAGAAGCAAAGCAAAACAACACAGACCCATACAGTAGAAGACACGGCATGCAGTAAGTCCTGTATCAGAACCACATATATTCTCCTGGCAAAAGGAAGGGGGACAGAAGGCAGGAGATTGCTGAAGTGAGCTGTTCATAGTGAATATCGGAAGCAATCTTTGTAAAGCAGCCTTGTAAACCCCAAGGATATCCTCTAAGTTCCCTGGCGAGCCTTCTCCACACACAAATCCAACCTATATATTTCTGGTGAAGTTGGAGAGAGACTAGAGAGAGGGGAGCATTTTCCCGTCCCAATCCAAATCTGGGAAGAACCCAGAACTCAACACTGAGGGCCATATCTGCTCCTTCAGCCTCGGTCCACCCCACCTGCAGGTGTGGGACACCTGTTATGTCACTCAATCCCACAGACACACACTGCATACAGTCAGTGAACCTTCCAAGGCCAGTCACACTGCCAATAAGTTGTCCTCATTATTTGTCAACAAAGAAGCCTTGAGATTCATTGGCAATAGCACATTGACTATCGCAATGGGATTTGTTCTGTGACAAATCCATTATGACAAGCTTTCCTGAGTATGGACAAGAATGCCCACTGCTGAGGGGGGGTGAATCTGCCTTGTTACTAGCAATAAAGTCCAATAACTGCCATAATATTTATTCATCTATAAACACAACAGACCTAGGTCATGTTGATGTAGTACAAAACCATGAAAGTCCACCATACCATCCCTAAGGCTGTTTCCCAAGTGCTTTCACTGGGCCATTCAATGCTAGATATGACAGAGAACTTCATTGCATCATGTCAAAGCCTTCTGCATAATCCCAGGGCACACACACATACAGTGATCAATTTATGCACCTCCATCATAGACTGCACTGGAGTTTGTTACCAGTGAGAGCCCATCACTAGCAGTTTTTTGTAACAGTACTTTTCACCTATCACAATAGGAAAAAGCCCTGGTTGAGGCCAAAACTGATAAGCACAGAGATAAATAATAGCTCCCTTTGCTGTTCATGCTCACACCCTAGTAAATCCCCATTTACCTGGGATGTGCTTTGCCCAGCCAATGATCACCACCAGTTCCCTGTCTGCCAGGTCACAGAGGGTTGTCAGGGCTTTGATGTCACTCTCCGGCATGGTTGGATCAGGCATGGCATAAATCTTCTCTGGCTCAGCCACCAGCAAGTGGGACACGATCTTAGTCACTGCACATTTCAAAGGAGAAGTTGTTGTATCTCTTGTGACATAAGGTGAACCCTCCTGGGATAAGACATGACTATAGAGCCCTTAGAACCTCAGTAATGGTTTTAGTCACAACAGAAAACCATACTGCAGCTACACAAGCTGTAGTGATCTGCCTGTGCCAAACCAGCCCTGCATAGGGATGGCAAAAGCAGGAAGCTGCTGTAATGTTGTCAGTCATTGTCTCAGGTAGGTCCAGTGAGGGGAGAAGGAGGCAAAAAGTTGGTGGGATTTGGAAAAGTTTAAAGAGCTATGGGTTGTATTGAAGAGAGAAATCATCGTGGGACTGGTTTTGTCAACATGGCTTGGGTAAAGGAAAATATCAGAATATCACTAAATGGATTTATATAATCTCCTAGCAAAGGTCTGGTATTAAACCCTAGGTACAGTGAATACAGTACCTGAGCTGTACCTAGGCCTGTTAATTACCTCTACATTACGATCATAAGAAAAAATTCCAGCAGTGTTGGCTGATACAGGAATAGGAAGTGACAATTGCTACACTTTACACTGTACTTTTGGGAGACCAGTGAAAAGAAATAGAGTGGCAGCTCCAAGGACCACAATTCAAGACCAATACGTACATGGCTTTTTAGCTGGGGGAGGGATCTGTAAGCTCAGGTAAGTGCTGCTCTCAGAATCCAGTCTCCTTTTATATTTCTGACGGCCTCCACGGACTCGATCCAGACGAACACCTGCAGGTAAAACCAAAAAAGTCCTCATGTTCCTTAGTGCCTTATAAAATCTTGACATGCAAATACTAAAATTTCCTAAGTAAGATGTTCCCCACACTCCAGAGAGCTTCCTTCTCCCAAACTCTTGAGATCTCAGCTGAACCAATCAATCTCAATACCAACTAGACTGCCTCCAGCTCTATGCATGCTGCTCTGAGCTTTACTTTTATTCAAAACATTAATGAAGACAGAAATTAACCCATTCAGTCTCTTGAATCACCATAAATCTTATGGGCAGATGAAAAGCTTCAGACCTCAATGTCCTCTACATGAGCCTGCTTTTAAAAAGAAAGACTTGAAATGTCAATCAAACTTGCAGTTATAAAAATAAGCTCTTAGATTGTTCTTAAAAATGAGAAGTTAAATGTTCTGTGACCTCTCACTGTTTATATTTGAAAAAAGTGACCTATAGCAAACAGATAATGAACTATGAATTCAACAAAGATGTTTCAGCCTTGATCAAGTAAGGCAACTGTAATAAAAGTAGAATCCAAATAAATAGAAACAATCTTGACTACAATAAAGCAATGATAAAGAAGAAGTAGGGAGACAGTGAAGAATTTGTTGCAGTTCTTTCAAAATGCAGTGCAGCAAATTGGAAACAGCACTCTGAAAAAAATTTCCAGTGACTGGGAAGTACTGCATGCAAAAAACCATAGCATCATCAACAGACCAAAACCAGCAACTAAGTTGTCCTATTAGTACAAAATACAATATTAAAAAGAAACTGTGAAAAAAACCCTAAAGATATTCATGCAGTTGTCTTTTATTTCTGAGCAGCAATATGGACTCTGATAATCAGTCTGTGAAACTGGAGTAACTTAGTCTTGCTGGGAGAAACAGTTTTGGAAAAAAAAATCTTTCAAGGTAAATGTAGGAGCATTTGATTAGAATAAAGTTTTGAATTTACACTATACAAGCACTTCCTTAAAAATACACAGGAGTTCATCTAGTCTGATCATGGGAAACAATTATGTGATACACTTACTAATCACATTAAGTCATTAATATTTTGCAATCATACCGCTACATAAACACAAACAACTAAAAGCAAACACTCCACATCAGTTTTGAAGTGACACTTTTTCAACAACCTGTACACCTGAAAAAATCTGCAGTCAGCTGGCAAATATTGTGCTCTAGAATGAGGCATGTCTGTCACACTGCATTTCAACGCCGTGTTTGCTTACTCTGTCAGGGAAAAGAGAAAGCTTTTACTGTAATGCTCACACCAGCCACACCTGCACCACCTGAAAACACTACTTGCAACAACATATAGATCCCAATACTCTTCATGGCTAGAGCACCAAAGCAATTTGCCTATCAACTGCCCATAAGCAGCAAGAATAGCAGGCCAACAACACTCAGTTGCAGCAGTCTCCCACTGAGCAGGAGCAGGAATGAGCAGGCGTGGAGACCTGCAGAGCAAGGGAACTGCTACTGCGGGTGGCTGCTATGGGAGCACAGCTGAGATGCTGAAGATTAAGAGAAAGGTATGAAGATGATGTAGGTGAACTCAGGTTACACTGAGTAATTTCTTTCCCCTGTTCCATTTTCTATTTCTTCTTACTCTGTATAGAGAATTCAGTGACATCCCTAAGTACCACCTTTCTTTTCCATCACATGGTAGGTATTGTTTCTGAAAATGTTGCCTATTGCCTCTTCCATTTCCAGTGGCAGGTAGCCTGTGGGCAAGACTCCTTCCTGGGAGTCCAAACACACTTCAGAGAGCAATTTTTAAAAGGACAGCTGGGGAATCCCAAACCTGAGGTTATCTAGGGAGGTCCCTGAGGAACAGCAGTAATAAAATCCTGGATGAAGCAGGAAATTTTCATTTCTGTCCATGATTTCTTTCCCTCTATAAATGTGCCCTGGTTTCTTAAGAAATAAGACTCTATTCCATGCTTTGTGGAATGAATGACACCTGCCTATAATATAAGCCTATAATATAAGCCAGGAGAGAAAGAAGGGACACAAATTTCTGAAACTGCCAGTAAACCAAACAACCAGATACAAAAATTAGAAGGGTCAGGAATATACTGTTGGAAGATAATAGGGGGATCCAGAACAGGCTGCCAAGACTTCGGGACTGATTCACATCTTCCCAGGACTTTCCCACATAACGATCATAGGCGGGTACATTCCCTCACACCGGTGGTCAGGGGGAGGGAAAGAAGGAGATGCCATTCTCAGCTGGCAGAAACCAGCACACAGCCCTCCAGGACGTTTTTGCTGTGCAGTTTGCTAAGCAGCAGGGAGGGGGAACTAGGAGGAATAGGGAGGAAATGGGAGAAGGAGCCTGTTTCCTCCTCCCAAGGTGAATGCCATCCTCCAGTGCTTGGCAGAGGGATGGCTGCACAGGTTGCAGCAGTATTAGGGACCCTCAATCAGATTATAAGGACACAAGGGACTTAAGTGCATTAAAAAAAGATAAGAAAGACGCAGAGAGATTTACCCTCCATCCCTCCTTCCCCCACCGAGCAGATAGAGGTCTGTTTGCCCAAGGACTTCAGCTTGTTAATTCTGAACAACTGTTTGTCCTCCTCTTGTTCCCCTTCCTGTGCGACACTCCTTGAGGCAAACATTTTCAATCAGCACTTGCAGAGCCACAACTCTACCCTGTCATCACTCCAGCCACAGAGCTGGTGAACACAGGCTGAGCCCACACAGCACATCCCAGCTCCAGCTGCTGAGTGCAGTGACCCACAGGTACTGCAGTAAACAAAAGCATTTCAACCCTCTGAGTCCCTGACTGTGACACTCCAGACATAAGCATCATGGTAAAATCCTTTTTCTAAAGATCTGACAGTCTAATGGGTCATACCTAGATAGAAGGAAAGGGCATGGCCAAAAATCAGTACTGTGGTATCTAGGTACTCGGGTTAATGCCTGCTGCTCTGCTTGATTTCCTCTGTGGTTGATTTCAAGACAGGCAGGCTGGTTACAGTGCAGCTCTGAGAGGGACACTAAAGGAAAGACATTAAAATGCAGTGGGGAGGTGTGGTGAGTGAGGTCAGAGAAGCAGCATGAAGGAAAACACTGAGCAGAGAAGAAATGGAGTGGGATGTAAACTGGGATATGAATGGAGGTGAGACAGAAGTAGGAGTAGGGAGTAAGGAGTAAGGAGAAGGGAGGTGAAAGAGAGAGGGCTAGAGCAAAGCTGAGGGCCATATATACTGTAATCACAAGGGCAGGTTTCACACCACACATGCAGCCACCAGAGCATTAACTGCAAGGTGCAGCAGCCACACATGAGATGCAGCTGTCCATCCTGAAGACTCACATAGGATTTGGTACTGCAGCCTCACAAGACAGCAGCAGAATAAAGCTCCTGCTCACATGAACCACAACTGGCCGGTTCAAAGGAGAGAAGACACTCATCCTACAAAAATGTCACTACCGCAGGCGGTCACTCCTGGACCACTCTCAGTGTCAGCAAGGAGTTGAGATCAACAGTATGGGGCAAAGTTTGGAAAGCACCACTCCTTGATAACTTATCTTGCTGGCAGTTCCTTTAAATTAAGGCTATCTATTCTGGAAACATGCCCTCTCCTCCCATTCCCGTGTATGGCAAGAAAGTGCTGCTGTTCATTCGATTTTGTTACCTTTTGAGAGACCCTGCCTGAAAGTCCTCCTCATCTGACCTAGCTATGGAGCTGAGCCTGGTGAATGCCACAGGGATTGAGTTCCAGCTCTCTGGCAGCTTGTTCTCAGCTCCCCTGCCTGCCCAAGGCCCCTCTGACCCTGCAGGGAGGAGGGCAGGGCCAGGACTTGTGCAGAACTTCTCAGCTCAGCATCCTGCCTGGGGCAGGAATGTCAGTTTTCTAAGTGTCCTGTGGGTGCCACTCGTGTTCCAAGCACTCTTGCAGAGAGGTCTGTGCCAGCACCAAGCCTCTGCAGTGGGAGAGCTGATCTGCTGATCGTTCAAGCTCCCTGCATTTCTCTGACATGCCCCTTGGAGAGATGTCTGCCCGACAACTTTGGGATCAGATGTCCCCTTACTGACTTGATAACATCAGGCCTTGGGTTTTTTTTCTTAATGGAAGTAAAATAATTCCATCTTTTTTTAAAAGCTGGACCCAGGCCGAGACTGTTGGAAGTAAAAATAGCCGAGTATGCAGAGGCGACAGCACACAGAGTCAGGTTTAGTTTCTCTTTTATTTTCTGGGGACTAAAAATACTCTTAAAAGCTCTGTGAAGCTGAGCCCTGGCCAGTGGGAAATGCAGTCAAGGCCCAATATCAGCTGTCGTGTCAAATTACCATCCTCACCTCACTTTCCATCGAGTCCTATCACATGCCCATGGATTGATAGGAACAGAAAGATCTATCTTGCCAAAAGAGCTAACGGAGGAGCCAAGCACAGGGTCTGCATGGTACAATATGTGTCTAGACCAAGAAGGACGCAACCAAAGGGAGCACAGGACAAGTGCTGGCCAGGAAGCAAAAGGGCTGCTTTTGCTGAGCTCCCCTGATAGACTAGCCAGGTCCTGTGTCCACTGCCCACCTAATCCTTGAGCTGCAGTTTCCACACTGCTTGCTCTCTGAGCTGGGGTGCTGCTCTGTAGCTAGAAGAGCACCTGTCTCCAGGAGCTGCAGTCTAAAGCATGTGGATTGCTACTGGCCAAGGAAGCTGGAATGGATAGGCTAAGAGCAGAGAAGAAAGGAAGGGAGAAGGGTTGTATTCAAAGTGTCTCCTACAAAATTTCTCTCTTCCTTTCTGCTCTGAACTTCAGGAGAGATGACAGCATGTGGTAATGGGATGAGTCTATCAAGGAAACAGCAGAGATGATCATTAAAAGTCAGGCCTGCCAAGATGGAGAATGAAATAGACTATAGGAAAAAGCATCACGGCCAAACAGGAATGGAGAGGCTACAAACTGACTAGGCTCTCTTTTGTTACTCAGATTCCAGCTTGGAAATGAGAAAAGATCCCCTTATACTATTAGGGTCTAATGCTGCGGCAAAAAGAGGCTAGCCCCTGGAGAGTCTTCCAGTAGGGGACTGATGCAATTACCCAACTCATCTGAAATACAGGAAAGCAACTTGAGGGTCACAAATCAGCACTGCTAGAAGAACCCAGTGACTAGACTGGTGCAGGTTAACAAGCCTGGAAATTACAAGGGAAAGAGAGGATGAAGAACTATCCTGGGGATGAGGGGAAGTAGAGATGAAAATCCATCTCCTGTGTTAAAAGAGCCTACAGAGAAATTAGATCAGTTCAGGAAGGACACTGCAACTTCTTCCACCTTTGATGGTTACAGGGTTATGTTAGTCAGGTAGGAAAGTTTCTTCACTGTCAGGCTGACTGAAGAGTCCCTGGACTTAGACTGGTTAGCCCTGTGATACCTGATGGTACCTGGTCCCAGAGGCTCTCATATGCCTTGGAGCAGTGACACAAGGTGTCAGCTCCTCACACACAGAAACACAAGCAGCATGTCCCAAACAGGTGGTCCAAAGCATAGAGAGTCAGGTGAAACCCACAGAGCTTGCAAACCAGTCCTTCTCTGCCAATGCCAGCTGCATGGCTGCCAGCTCTGCAGGGCTGTCTGCAGTGCCAGCCACTGCTGTCTCTCAAATGCACAGCTTTCTTCCCATGCTGAGCCCCTCTCACTTTGCTCACCCCACTTTGCTCCCTCTGGAAACTCGGGAATTAACAAGGGCTTCAAAGGCAAATGGGAATAAAGAATACCTCAGTACTTTGTTCTCTGCAACAACTCTCTATAATAAGCCCCACACCCACATATTCACCCTGTGTCCATGGCCCATGCAAACGTTCTCCTTTGACTGCTTCCCCTCCCAGCCCTCCAAACATTCTGAAGCAGGTCAGCAGCTCTATTGGTTATGCCACCCATGGCCACAGTGCCTGCACAGCAGCGGGCTGAGGGGCACTGTGCAAAAGGAACTAGGAAAAGACCAAGGTTGCCTTTCTCAACAGGACCTAAAAGATGACTAAGCCTCAGCCCCACTGACTTTCCCAGAGG